>NW_004567105.1:46041335-46193384 GCF_000260355.1 Condylura cristata
CAACTGATACTCACCCATGGGGTCTTACCAGTTTTCAAGAGAAACTACTTCTATGCTAAATGAAAAAGCCATTGTCCCAACCCCCTTGTGTCCTGGTGACCCACAACCACTCCAGTCCTCCCGAACCCCGTGGCCAAGGACTGAAGGTTGACACCAACCCTAAAAGAGGGTCTTGTAGACCCTGATATCAGTGTCAGGTGCCCATACACAGTATTCATCTACTTAATTGAGCAGGGGGGGGGGTCAGGTGAAATGTTATTTCTACCTCTCCAAAATATCTATTTTCTGTCAACATTCGATGCTAATAATGAAACTCAATGTACCCCAGGTGACCCCATTCCTCCAGTATAACACCTCTCAAGAGTTTTCTGGTACTTGCTGGTTCATTTGCTGCTTCCATAAAGATGGTGTTCCAAGGAAATATTGCAATAATATTGCAATAATATATCTGGTTTCATGGAGTTAAGAAGCCACAAATATTTGCTTAAGAATTCACAATTTTTTAAAAGATCTATTTTTTTTTTATGAATACAGAACTGGGGTACAAGCCAGATGTGCAGTGGCAGTGATAGGCTTCACCAGACACATAGTGGGGAACAGAACAGAAAGACTGACGAAGTATATTGCTGAGGGAAGCAACAGGCAGGTAAGGAGAGGTCTGCCTTGCTAAGTGGATCACCTCCTGATCATCATGTGGATCACCTCTGGGATGGGATCGAACTCACACTGAAGCAGCTTTGGGCTCATTTGCAGTGCTATGTACTAACCCGTTGCGCCACCATTGATGGCCAGAATTCACAATTTAAACTCATGCTTCTATGACACTTCTTATTCTCTATTACTTTAGTTCACAAAGTGCCATCTAAGGTGTTGTACACCTTGGTCCCTGTGCCCAGGGAATCTTTACGCTACTTTTGTCCATGCCTGAACTTGGAGATTTTCACCAGACTAATACCTTTTTATCTTTTGACACTCAAACTATGGGTTGTTTCCTTCAGGATCATTTCTTCCAGACTGATTAGATGAGCCTCCCCATAGCTGTCTTTGCCCCTCACTCTAACAGTCCATTGCAATTGCCCATTTGATGTAAACACATCTTATGCCATTTATCTTTAACACAAAGCACCATTCATAGCATACAGTAGGAATTCAAAAATCATTTATTGAATGAATGAGTGAGTGTCACAGACTCCATAAACTGCATGCATTGTCACCCTTCAGGACCCAGAAACAATGGGATCCCAGATCCAAGGGTCCCTGTCACCATAAGTGCCTGCTTTTTGATAGCTGACTCCTCCCACATCAGACCTTCTTCAGAGGACTGCCTAGGAAAACCACAACTTTCATCTTTCCCCACCCGAAGTGGAAAGCTGACTTTGTAAGAGATTCCACCCTTCACCCAGGGGGAATCAATAACCAGCTGGTGCAGAATATTAAAACTCAGTTCCTTTGTCTCTAGGTGGGATGAAGTCTGCAGGATGGAATTACCTGCAGGGTAACATTGAGAGTGGGGCTGGACCTGAGATCTCACATTTACCTGACCTTGTTCTCATGTCTTCCCTTTCTTCCTCCATCATTCATTGGTGTCTCTTATTTGACTCAGGTCCAGCCTCTCAGAAGAATCCATTCTAAAATAAGTAGACCAGTGAGTCTTCATCAAGCACCAGTCCAGACAGAAGAGCGTCATAGGTAACATCAGGAAGCAGGTTGGCTTGTGGTTCTGTCCCATTAGCCCACATCTTTAAGGCCTGTGCTGCTCTAAAAATATTAGATGCTCAATGATGCCTTTGGAGCCAGCACTTACTGATTTTGGCATTTTTAGAACAAGTACCACAACACTGTGTAGATCATTAAAAAAAAAGTAAAGGGTTATAGAAAATCAATAGCCTTTCCTCTGAAATCCTGGAGAAGGTGCCAAGTCCAGACTTCCGTGGAGGACTCTTCCAGTGGAAAGTTTACTAGCTGTAATTGTATGGTCTTTCTCAAATACCAAATAGAAGAGTTATTTTGAAAAGTCAGTAATGGATTCTTTATGTTAGGAGTCTTAATTGAGGAAATCATTGATTTCACCATTAATATTTTAACCTGCTTGGAAGATAAAATTGTTTTAAAAAGACACAAGTAAAAAAACCATTTATTTTAGGCATTTACACATTTGATCTCATTATACTAGTGGTAAAAAATCATAATCAGAGTTTTGCAACCTTAGCATTATTGACATTTTGGGACAGATAATTCTCTCCCCTGGGAGATGTCCCTGAGATGCCAAGAGCATCCTAACCCCCCATTACCACCCCATCCAAGTTCAGTTTCAGCAACCAAAAATATTTCCAGCCATTTAACTTATGTTCCCTGGGGGCAAAATTGTCTCTGTTTGAAGACCACTATTCATAGATGGGAATGAAAAGACAGAGTTTTGAGGTTCAGGGGTAGGAAAATGGGTATCAAAAGAAAACCCTATTTCTGTTTCTTTAAGTGTAGTTGTAAAGGATGAAAAGATGTCATTTGGATTCTGGAGATTATAAATAGAACCCTCTCTAGAAAGTGGCACTAAAGCGAATATTTGAGGTCTACTTCAAGACCAGTACAGAGGATTTTTTAGTTTCCTACATTAGAACAGAGGCTCACATAGAAAAGCTTGTTTAAAAATGCATGCCATGATTTGTTCTGAATGTTTAAAAGACTATCTGGGAATTCAGCAGATCAAATCTAACTACTGATTAAACAAATTTCTCCCTAACACTTTTGGGTCAGCTTCCCTTTACTGCCTTAAGGAAAAAAGAGGTCACAAACATCTGTTTTGAGTCCTTGGAAACTTGAAAAGATTAGAATCAAAAATAAGAAGAAAATAAACAAATGTTCCTTTACCATCTGTTTCCTAACAGTCTCTCACTTTCATATTATTGCAGTTGTAGAGAAGAACAGAAATTTTAGATCTTTTGAATTCCCAGAGTAAGCTAGTAAAGAGGCCTTTGTGGATAACTTTAAAGGCTATGAGGATTACACTAAGTCATATCTTGTTTTAAATCCAATCAAAAGAATGCATTTCCAGTCTCTTGGTGATATATATGTTTGAGTGAAGTCCATTGGCTGTCAAATGGTCTGGGCTACATTAGGCCCCCATCAAGCTAGAAAGTATCTAGTTTGTGTTAGTGAAAAGTGGAGAACAATAATAAAACCATGGATGCCTGGGATTCCTATTAAGTTCTTTTAGAAAACAATCTGAAAGACACATCAACTTCTTATTTTTTATTTATTTCATAACATAATAATAAAGTAGTCCATCCTCTTTGGCATCATCAAAAATTAAAGAGAAGGAAGCTTTTGTCCCTTTTTGAATATATAAGAGAACCATAATTTTTTAACAAGTCTTTTTTTAAGAAAGTGTTTATTGGGCATCAGGACTTAGTCTCAGTTCTATCAATCTATCACCAGCCACTGTGGCATGAACTTGATCCCAATTGAGGAGCTGACACATATGGCACAGCAGACCTCTCCTGTCTTACCCGCTGCTTCCCTCAGCAATCTATTTCAGTAGATCTGCCTATTCTGTTCCCCACACTGTATCTGGTGAATCCTCTCACCTCCACACCTCTGGCCTGCACTCCAGTTATTATATGCATAAGTAAAATAAAGTAAATCTTTTTTAAAAAAGAAAGCTTCTTTTAATTGTTAAAGATGTATTTATTTATACATACAGAACTGGGGTACAGACCAGAGGCCATGCTATAACTGTTGTCATTGTAAGTAAACATGAACATTTATTTCTTCTTATGTGAATTCTATTTTCTCACATAAGCACAGCGAGAAATGCTACCTAGAAGACACAAAGGAGGGTGTCCTATACACACACGTAAGTTATGATGCCCAGGATGTCTGGAATCAATTTGCTTATCTCCCCCAGTCAAAATCCAAAACCATAGTTAGGACAAGTCTTATGTATGATTAGGTCACATCAAGATTCTTTCAAATGTTTCTGTGGTTGACCATACTATATATTAATACTTGAATACTCTCCAGTGCTTGGCTCTTTGCATTTTAGAGTTTGCTTCTTGGGCTCTGTTTAGAGCAGGATTCTCAGGCACCACTACCAACACTTTTGCTTGAATGACTCCTCATTATTGAAGGACTGACTATACATTTTAGCATGTGCAGCAGCTGCCTTGGTATCTACACACTAGGGGACTCCACATCCTCCTCCATTATTTTGACCACCAAAAGTGTCTCCAGACATTTCCAAATATCTTGTGTGGTTAAGGAGCAAAATCATCCCTGATTGAAAATCAAGAACCAAAGGGGACCAAAGGGGAGAGAGATGCATGGTATTGTCCAGTGTGGCTCACCGGGAAAGTTTTCCCTGAGACGGTGATATCTGAGTTAACTCAATGATTAATAGGGACAACAAAGGAAAGAGGGAAGTATTTCATTCAACATTTCACTCATTCAAGACGTATTTAGTGAATGCCGAATATATGCCTATTTTGTTCTTTGTGTGATGATGATACAGCAATAACTAAGTTAAAAAAAAAAAAGGTCTCTGTGTTTTATCTAAAGATGAAGCACATACTCATTCCCTGAGTATGGAAAAGCTAAGTAAAGACCTCTGGGGAATGGATTCTAAGTAGGTATAGAAGTGGACACATAGTTACCACAAGGCCACAAGGGAGGATTTGAGGCTGTCCCACTCCAAGTCTCCTTTCCAACCATTTGTGATCCTGACCATAAGATTAAGAAAATGAAACTTGGAATTGTTTAATGATTAGGTAAGTTGCTTTAATGATACCTATTTCTGGTGTCTATTTACAAATGGATTTGTGTCAACATCACCCCTGGCGGAGTTCAAAATCAGAGACATTATTGGTGAAACTGGTATTACTGTTATTTTTTAGGACATTCATCCAAGATCATATTGACCCAATGACCCAGAGAATCTTTCATTGGTTATTTCTGTTCTGTGGCTAAGAGAAAGAATCCTCAAAATGTTGTTCACTATAAATCTTGTCCCCTTTCCTGAAGACCAAATTTATAAGAGAGATAAACATCCCACTCCTGTTAATAGTCTATAGGATTGCTTTATAATGAGAAAGGCAATCGACAAGACCATTTAAAAAGAACTAATGTAGCAAATTCATCCAGAGGCTATGTTTTCAAATAAAAAGGTTGCTTTTGATAACATACAATATTTAGCAGAGGGTTTCCTCTGTGTTAATTCTTCCCAAAGTAGCAGTAGCTGTCCCATGCTAGTGTCTTACCCTCATCCTAATAATTTCTTAAGGATTCAAATCTTGAGATAGTGGCAAATTTTAGAGTTAGACTAACCAAACATTGTATTTTACGAAGAAAGGGTCTGAGGCTCAGAAGTTCAATGACTTACCCAAGGTCATAAAATAATCTGTACCATCACGAAGACAAGAACATCCTTCTTTGTAGCTTCTAGTCATTATTTCTTGCTCTGCATGGACTCATCTTTACACAGCTTTCTCAATAAAGGAAGCATTTTATAATCTAGAATCCATACTTCCTTTCAGTACTGCTCATTACATTAAACCAGTGTTTCTCTCTAGGGTATATTTTGCCTCCCAGGAGACACCTGGCAAATGTCTGGAGACATTTTGGTTGTCACAACTTATGGGAGGAGTCTACCTACAATTAGAAGGTAGAGGACAGGGATACTGCTAAGCATTTATAATGCACAGGAAAGCACCCACTTCATGGAATTATCAGCCAGAATGCCAGTAGCTCCACATTTTAGAAGCCCTACCCTGGGCTTTAGCATTACCTTCCTCACTGATATTTCAGACCAAAGAAAACTGGGACATTTCTTGACTTACTCTTATGCTCGCTACTGGCAACTTGTCTGGGCTACTGGCATTCAAGACATTTTCAATACTTTACTGTTAAATTTAATTGTTAAGCACAGTTGTGTCCCTTAGTAGTGTATTTCAGTCAATCTGCCCATCCTGCTCCCCATTCTTTCTCTGGTGAGTCCTCTCACCCCCTGCACCTCTGGCCTGTCCCCCAGTTCTACACCAAAACAAACAAACAAACAAAAATTTATTATTCCTTTTCACATTTAGATAGCATAGTAAACTAGTACTTCATTTACTTAGTTATCTTTCTTTTCTGGAAAATTGTTGATCAGTTTAAATATTTTCAAATGAAATTATTTTGATATTTAAGATAGTCTAAGTCGCCATGCCCTGAAATGAACAACTGAAATGTAGACTATCGTGCTGGATCCATAGCCATCAATATAGTTAGATTAAAAGAACTCTTGCAATTAAAATCACCTAGGGATTAAGGAAAACACCCAAGATATATGATATCTTATATGTAAGTTTAAAAACAAATTCATGACACTTACTTCTAGGGAGCTGGAGATAATAAGATTGAGATTAGGAGGCAAAAGAACTATCAATTTTCTGTAGAGGTTTATTTTTTCTAATTAAAAATAAGACAATGGCTCAAAAGGACACCTGCACCCCTGTGTTTATTACAGCTCTATGTACAATGGGGAATATGTGGAATCAACCCAAATGCCTAAAAATGAATCAAAACTGGTGCAAGAAGAGCAATGGACTGTGGTGATGGCACAGAGGTGAATTGGTGGTGGGAAGTCCTTAGGGATTACAACGGAGATGAAAAAATGTTCAAAATGAAGAATGATGTAAAATAAATAAATAAATAAAATACTTTCCATAGCAAACATGGGAAAATTTGAGATCTGAGAATATGTGTTATATTCTCAATTTTTCTGCATTTAAAAATTATTCTGAAAGAAAATAAGATCTCACATATATTAGAGGTGTTCAGCTACTCAAACTCTTAGAAAAATCATCTCTGAGGAGTAATGTGGCCTTGCAAATTCACTGTGTACTATGTTTTCTTTGGCAAAACAAGCAAACTGCCCTGAAGTGCTTTATATGCATGGTTTAGTTTTTATAGTCACTGATTCACAGTGTATTTTTCCTTTCTTGCCCACCTCCTTCTTATTCATAATAAAGAAGTCAACATGGTTCCTTTTAAGTATTTTTCTTTTTCTCTATATTTGGTCAGATTTACTAAGGAGTAGGAGGAAGGAAGAGTATAAGGGAAGAAAGAGGTAGAAAGTTTTCTCAGTACATGAATGGAAGTAAAATTGTACTGGTCTTATAAGTAACAATTTAAATTATGTAATCATGTGACTAAAAAGCTATTTATTGCAAATTATGTGCTCCAAAGCCAATGAATATCATCATCAGTATTTTTTTAAACAATGTACAACAAATCATGTAATTAGGACCATCACTTAAATGTTAGCAAGAAAATGGAAGCAGATGTTTGCCTTGGAAAAGCCATAAACTAGAAGCCAAGAATCCAAGATTACATTTCCTGTTCCCCTATTAAATAGCCATGGACTCGGGCCCTCCCTGGTGGCTCAGTGGGTTAAAGTGCTGCACTAAGAAGCTAAAGTCACTTCTGCATGAGTTCGATTCCCGCCTGCCCCGGAGGAGATCCACATGGCGAGGCAGACCTCTCCTGACCCGCCTGCTGCTCCCCTCAGTAGAGTACTTCATCTATCTGCCTGTTCTGCTACCGGCTCTGTCTCTGGTGAATCCTCTCATCCTCAGCATCTCTGGCCTGTACCCCAGTTCTATGTGAATAAATAAATAAAATCTTAAAAAAAAAAATAGCCATGGACTCTTGGGCAAGTCGCCTTTCACATTCTGAGCCTCAGTTTCCCAATCTGCAAAATGATGGTACTGGAATGGATCAGTAGCCACAAACTGAGCCCTTGAATTAAATCATGTCTGCAGTTATGTTTTTGTTTGACTAAGTGCTAAAATGGTTTCAATCAGGACCTTACTGGTGGTACAGAGGTAAAAGTCTCAGTGCTATTAAGCTATCACCAGCCACTATGGCCTGAGTTCATCCTTGGCCAGGGAGCTGATCCACATGGCAGAGGCCTCTCTTGTCTTGCTACCCTCAGCAGTGTATTTCAGAGGATCCACTTGTTTTGCTCCCCACTCTTTCTCTGGTGAGTCCTCTTACCCCCCAGCTCCCTGGCTTAAACCCTACTTCTTGTATGCATAAATAAATAAATCTTCAAAAAATTATTAATCACTTAGTAATCATGACAGTTTAATAAAAATCCAGAATCCAGGCTTCCCGTGGAAATAAACTCTGGCAACACTATTCCCACCACACTAGATTGCTACTGAGTAATGGGGGATCCCTGTAGCAAGTATGCTTTCCACTTGGCCCAACTCTCCACTATTATCTGTTATTATACACTTGACCTATTGCACTATGTTCTTCCCTGACCCCTCTAAGCATTTGAATCTGTGACTCCTGGGCCAGGATTTCTCCAGATTCCTTTGAGTTTCATCATTTCTTGATGGTAGATGAAAAAGGGGTAATAGCAAATCTAGAAGGTATTCAAACTAAAACAGACATAATGGAAAATAAAGTAAGGTCACCTTCCAACTGGAAGAATCCTTCTATTCATTTCTGCAGTGGGAAGGAAAATAAGATTGAAATAATGGAACTTTTGTTTCCCTGGTTTATTCATTTTTAAAGGAAATCATGAATTTTTGATTTGTGTAGAAGTATGAAAAGTAATTCCAAATATTCTAAAGTGGCCTGTTTGGTAGAAAATTACCATGTTTAGAATAACATTAAAATATTCTTTTAGAAATAATAACATATCATCAAATTACATAGCCTGGATTTTCTGAAATTACTCAGGTACAGCCACACACGAATCCAGATGTGTGTTTAACTTCCCCAGTTTTAACCCCCAGCAACTTAGAAAACACCATGTAGGCCAAAACACTGGCCAGCTTGCAACCTCTTCAGTGAAAGAATCCTTCCCAATATGATTACCAAATTATTGCTTCTAACAGGATTAGCAATATGTGTTTAAGCAACATGGCTACAAAATAGCTACATAACATTTGTTTTATTTTACATGAAGTGTACGTGTTCTTTGGAAGAAAAGATGATATTCTCTGGACACTTTGATTTAAGATTCCTTGGATCCCAGTACTCATGCTATTCACTAATGGGCTGTATTACAGTGCTGGCCTCTCTCCAAGGGAGTGAAATGCCAAAAGAGCATTATTAAAAAGCATTTTCACATGTAAAAAGGGCTTAGTGATGTACCCTCACAACACTGTTATGCATGCATTAGTGAGGTACCCATTAGATTACATTACTTCTGTAATCTGGAAGCAAGCACAGTTATAGTTAACCTAATGACACAAGTTCATAGTCACAGCTAATCAGTAGCAAAAGCTTCATGTTAAGTTGAACCCTCTGAAATTATCAGTATCTGATGATTAATCCCAAGAAGACAATGTCCTACGATTTATCTGAATATCAGCCTATGTTTCCATGTCATTATTTGTTTTCTTGTCTTTTTTTTTTTATTTCAGGGCATTATAACTACCACATTGGTAATGCAGTATGAGTGAGTTAGTGGTGGATGCACTATGATGAAAATACCCAAGGTTATCTCCATTGTAAAAAAACAAACAAATTCAAACAAAGGAATTAATAAATAAACTAAAGGGAGACAGACAGAAAAAAGGAAAACAGCAAAGATCTTATTTAATTTCATATATATCATGAAACACATAGATTGATGGGAATAGCCTAATATTTTTGTACTACATTTGACTGTAAAAACACTGTAGCCTTGTTTAGGTTAGTGAATGAAGAGTTTTTGTCACAATGAGATAGATGTCATAAAGGAACTCTCCTACACTGATGGTAGGAATGCAAACTGGTCCAATTGCTATGGAAAGCTGCTTGGAGTTTTCTCAAACTGCTAAAAATGGAACTTCCATATGACCTAGTAATCCCACTCCTAGGTGTCTACCCAAAGGACACAAAAAACATTAATTCAAAAGGACAACTGTACCCCTCTGTTTACTGCTGCTCTATTTACAGTAGAGAAGATGTGGAATCAACCCAAATGCCCAAAAGTAGATGAGTAGATCAAGAAGATGTGGTACATATACACAGTGGAATATTACTCAGCAATAAAAATATAAACTTATGCCTTTTGCAGCGACATGGATGGAGTTCGAAGGGAACATATTTAGTGAAATAAGCCAGAAAGAAAAAGAAAATTACTGGATGGCTTCACTCATAGCAGGAATGTAAGGGATCAGAGAAAAAAAGGCAATTGTAATAAAGTAAAAATGAAAGTAAATGGACAACTATAAACCAGAGACATTCCATAGAGGTGGAGAGGGGAATACAGTCAAAATTGGGGCGGGAGCATGCACAGGACTATTGGTGATAGCACATGAGTGAACTGGTGGTGGGATTATAGCCGAGTTGAAAAAAATGTACAAAATGAAGAATGATGTAAGAAAATCAAATTAATAAATATATTAAAAATAAAAGAAAGAAGAGGCTTAATTTCATCTTAATATACATGAAAAGGCCTTGGAAAGTTACAATAAACAGTCTAAGTGGAGGTGTGAAGTAACAGGTTGTGCTTTTGTTATTTATGGGGTGTGCTTAGTGCCTTTGGTATAGATTGTGTCCAGGGTGTACATAGATATGCATGACACAACAGTGACCTTGAGAAGGGGCTAAGTAATTTGCAAATACATAGTTGTTATGCTCATTAGCAGTACGTGGTAATTAAAAAATACTTTAGAAGGAAAAGACAAAGATTGACCTTAACCAAAGGAGGAGTTATACATGTGAATTTTTGATTTTGTATAGAAGTATGAAAAGGAATTTTAATTATTCAAAAGTAGACTGCTTGTAGAAAATTAGCATGTCTAGATAACATTAAAATATTCTTTAAGAAATAATGACATATCATCAAATTTCATAGCCTGGATTTTTCTGAAATTACTCAGGTACAGCCCAACACAAATTCAGATGTTGTTTAACTTTCCCAATTTTAACTTCCAATAACTTAGAAATGCTATGTTTAATATTATTGGGATTTCATTTAAGTTCCTATGAGAAGCCAGAAGTCATTGTCATCTACTCAAGTTAGTACATTATTAAAAAAAAAAGCACCAAGAAAGGCTGGTTCTACTTGTTATGGTGAAACTTTCATTTCCAGAATCAGAAAGACTTGACTTAGCTTCAGACTTACTTACCATGGAGCCTTAAGCAAGTTGTCTTATCTCACATGAGAAGTTTATGTAAAGAATGAAAAGAGCAAGGCTGCTTGCTTCATGGGGTTGCTAATTGAATGCAACCACATGTATAAGGTATCGCATCGACATGAGCATGCATTATTATTATGAAGTAATGGTTCTTGCTCACTTGTATGCCAGTAGTTAACAAAAATAGGCAGGCAGCATAAATCTTTTCCTCCCAAATCTGAGTTATCAACATGTTATGATAAAAACACACAAACTTGGTGACCTAATGGGTTATGTCTCAGCACCATCACTGCTAAGGCCCTAGGTACTGCTCCCCTCAATAGTGTATTTCAGTAGGTTTGCTTGTTCTACTCCACTCTGTCTCTCATGAATCCTCTCACCCCCTGCACCTGACTTACACCCCAGTTCTTCCATGCAAAAATAAAAATTAAGAAAAAAAAACATTAAAAAATAAAATAAATAAATAAATAACACAAACTCAAAGCTAAGTGGATGAGAGTGTTCAGGAATAGAGTGACCTCTCTTTAAATTTGGTCTTAAAATTGTACATAAAATAAAATTTTTTATAAAAGATCCCCATTGTAAACCAATGTATCAATAGGAGTTTGTTGAATAAATTATGTCACTTCAATATAACATTTGTATGTGTACTTGTTCATTTTTTTTTTTTTTAAACTGGGAGTATCTAGGTTAAAGGTGTTCATTCAGGGTGGTAAATTTGTACATTTTTTTTTGTTTTGTCAAAAGCTCATCCAATAAGCATACTTTTACCTTTAGCACAAATAAATACATACATAAATATGTTAATAACTGTTTTAATTTGGAAATAAAATATGTATGAGGCATGTTCTTATTAATTCAGCAGCTGAATCTCTATGCTACACAAACCAAAACATACCCTATTTTATTGCCTAAGAGACAGATAAAGGGCTAGAAAGCAGTGTCCAGGGATTTCTACCATCCTCATATAGCAAAAACTCAACTTCCAAAGTTCTATTATGTACAAAACAATTGGTGAGATCCTGATTTTACACCAGTAAATTCTACATTCAGAACAGAATTGCTTCTTCTTGCTGTTTATTGTCATTTATTCATGTGTATTTGTCCCATCTCATTTCACCCACTAAATTACAAGTTTCTGAAAGGCAAAATCATGTCTTTAATCTCTTTTGCTGCAGTATTTTTGCATAATATCGCAGTAGACATTTTTACTAGTCATTCAAAAAGTATGGGAATTGTAGGTTGTTTTTTCTCTGGATATGGTTCCTCTAGTCAAACCCACAATGGAGATTAAATGAACAGTCCATAGGTAAACTTGGCCTGCATATATTTCATAGTATGTGTGGAATATTTTTTAAAAAATTGGCTACTTTGATTTTTAAACATTGGGAGATTTCATTCAAATCTCCAGATTTCCAGATCTCCTTAAAAAAATCCAAACATCTGATCAATCAGATCAACATTTTCACATGGTGACAATGTGCCAAGAATGACAATGAGCACCTTCTGTGGAAAGCAAGAGTAAGTTCTCTACTGTGTCACAGTCCCTGGCACTTCCCAGTGCTGGACACCTGTTCACTAATTTTCTAGTTATTTGGTTCCTGAGTTTGTCATTTCTGAGTTCTCCTGTGGATTGTTCATATTTATACTCACTGCAGTTTTACAATTTTATCCAAATTCTGCTCAGGCTTCTGACCATGCTATACCATAACTGGAACAATTTCTCTCAGGAAAGCAGCTTGAAAATGCTGTGTCCTTCATGAGGATGTTTCCGGGTTTCTTCTCCCAGATGAACCCTTCACATTTCTCTTACATGCGAATATCTTTTTCTGCCTTTTACAGCACCTTATGTATTGCCAGCACCAGAAACACCTCAGTCTTTTTATTAGAGCTATTCATGTTCTCATCTATTCTTCCAGATTGCAAATGCCTTGCTCACATGAAGGGCTTTACTCATCTTTATACCGCAATTATAGTGATGTGTACTATATTGATATGTGATAAACGTGCATTGAAATAAATAGGAATTCACACATAGCACTGGATTCATCACAAGAGTGAAAGAGAAAATCCTTAAGTCAGTGAGGTTAAATGGGCAACAAAGGGTGTAGAGTGAAAGGCAAAGCAGTGTTTCTCAAGTGGATTTCTAAAAAGCTTCTTTAAAATGCAGATTTCTGGTTCAAGAGCCTTCTGGGGCTGGGGGCCAGGAAACTGAGTTCTACCAACCTCAGCAGGTAATTCCTGTGAACACCAAAGTCTCATTTCTGATTGGATAATGATTTTACCTATGGACCCTAATCCTACCCTCAGAGATTCTAATAAAATAAACCTGAGCATTAAACACAAATTCCCACAACCCTCTCCTGTAATATGTAGCCAGAGTTGATAATTCTGTACTGGGGTAAGCAAAATAAAATAGTTTTGTCTGTTTCTTCTATTGTATTGTGTTCTTAAAAATAGCTGTTTGGGGGTATTTCATAACTATCAGAAGATTAAAGTTGAAAAGAGAGCTGCCCCTCACCTTTCATAGTAATAGTTGATGTTTATTAAACATTCATTAACCATAGGCCTGGTACTATCCCAAATGCTTTCTATGTTTAATTCAATCCTTACAGCAATAATATAAGGTAGGCATTATTATATCACTATTTTAGGTTGAGTAATTTGAAAAGTTGGTATTCAGACCTAGATAGAACATTGACTGGAGCTCCCATTTTCAAGTCACATTGCCTTTGTTCCGCAGAAATCCAGCAAATAACCCACATCTTCAAGAAAATTCTCCCAGATTATTCTGACCAAAATGAACTTTACAAATAATGCCTACACTGCATTTTTCATATTTTAATCTGTAGCGGAGTCTTTCCCCCAAACATATACTGAGCATTCTTTAGGTGCTTGTATTCATTTCCCCTGCATTGCTGGGCCCCGCCCTACTGGTGATGTTCCCTAATCACCACAACACATGTGTTGACTTTCACTCCAGGGATTTTATATGCATGTGTAAGAGCAGAGCGAGCCATTCCTGGGTACACTGCCCCCTTACCTGGGGGCCTTACGCTCTTTGTTGAATAGACAGTGTTGTGCAGTGGCTAGGGAGCTGTCAGACCTGGGTATAAAGATAGCACAGACCACTTTTTGTTTTATGTTCTCAGCAAGTCAATTCACCTCTCTGATTTCACTACATCCTCTGCAAATGGGGCCCCTTAACTGAACTGACATTGAATGAAGTCGTGGTTGTGTGCCAGGGGCTGAACAAAGTGGGGCAGAACTTGGTCTTAAGCAGCTTCCAGTCCATCCCTTTCTCCCAGAAGAAGAAAATGAGATCATACCAAGTCAAAGTGCTTATCTAGATCTGGGGGTATGTAACATTCACTCAATAAATGTGAGCTGTTCATTCAGGATTTTCTATTTAATTGGAAAGAGCAATTCCTTCTACCTCAAAGGGGCTGCTTAATTAAACCTCACACGGTTTATACACACACACACACACACACACACATTACTCCAACCCAGACTTCAGATCTTCTTTTACACTTCATGTCTGTAGTAGCTCAACCAGGACCTAGGAACTTAAGATGTGGGTATGGAAGTGTGATACGCATTTAAAACTGTTTGTGAAATATTTTTCCCAGCCCTTACAAGTACCTTTGGTGCTCTGCTTGTCAATTCATCTGGAGACACCATTAGCAATCTCAGAGACTGTTCTCATTAATGGCTTTCCTAGAGAGGATAGAGATTTGCCATATTATGCTCAGCCGCATCAAGTTGGAGTTTCAGCCCCACCACTTAAGGCTTGTTAACTATTTTGAGACCATCTGTGGAGTTTTTGCATCTATAAAGAAAACACTCCTGAAATCACAGCACTCTTTTGGAGGATAGACGCCCACCTCAGGCTCTTTTTCACTGTCCCTTTTCTCTTCATTCTTTCCTCTCCTCCCTTGTTCGTTCTCTCATGCTGTTCTTACTATTTTATTTTCTCTTTTCTATTTCCTCCTCCTTCTCTCTCTCTCTCTCTCTCTCTCTCTCTCTCTCTCTCTCTCGTTATTCCCCCCTCCCCACACACATATACACACACACCCTGCCCCCCGCCCTACTCTCCCCTTCTAACTTTTCTCTTTCTTTGATCCAAAACCAAGCGGAGCCAGGCAAGCTGAATCTCACTCAAGTCATTTGGATACCCACCCCCATCTCTGGCTACACTCCGCGCCACCCTCAGCGGCCCAAGCCTCCTTCCCTTTATTCTAAGGGCAGTGGGGTCCTGGGATGCTCGGAACCAGGGAGAAGAAATCAAGTCGCTCCCAGAGCTTCCGAGCCGAAGGGAGAGATGCAGAGTCGCGGACTCGTGAACCCCTCCTGCCTACCCCGCCCTCCTGGCAGCGACAACAGCCCCGCGCCCCTTGGCACCCGCGCCTTTCCCTGTCAGGGAAGGCGAGCCCAGCCCGCAGCCGCGCGGCAGGGGCCGAGGGCGCCCCCTCCCTTCCCCCGCTCCCCCTCCCCTTTCCCCCTCCCGATACAATGACTGGGCCGGAACAGCGCATCAGCAGAGTCTCATTGGCAGCGGCCGCCCCAGCCCCGGGAGAGGCGGCGGGCGGGGGCAGCTGGGGAGACGGGAGCCGGGAGCCGGGGCTGACTGAAAGAGAAGGAGGGCCGGACGGAAGGCGGCGACCCGGGCACAGCTCTAAGTGCGGGTCACGGCGAGGACGCGCGGCGAGCCGCAGACCCGCGACGAGCAGCCCCGGGCCGGGGGATGCGGCAGGCGCCGGCTGCCCAGCGAGCCGGCTTGGCGGGCTGCGCGCCGGGCGCGCTGAGGGGGACTTGGGCAGCGGGCGAGGCGGACGCAGGCGGCGCGGGGAAGGTGCTGCGCCCCGTGGACTGGCAGGGCCGACCCGGAGCCGGACCCCCAAGTCTCGCCAGCGAGCAGCTGAGACAATAAAGTAGCGGTCGCCCGCGCCCGGGAGCCCGAGGAAGGCGGCATCTGAGCAGGTAGGTGCGCGGCCGCTGGGGTGACCAGAGCGCGCTGCCGGCCGCGGCCACCAGACGCCGCCACAGCGGGCGCAGCCGGAGCGCACCCGGCGCGGCTCGCGCGTTTGGGGACCCCCCGTGGAGGCGCGGGTCCCGGGAGCTCTGACCCGCAGGAAACCCCGCACCGCCGCTCGCGGGTGGACCGCGGCCTGGGCCGGGGTCCCCGGGGCACTTGGCACGACGCTTGGGTCGCTTTGGTGCTGCGAGGCAGGAAGTTTGGCGGTTTCGAGGCGTCGGTGCTGGTGGGTTTGCAAACGCGCCGCCGGGGACCATGTGCTTTGGTTGCCGCGTGTTAGTGGGAGGTGGGGAGAAATTCTGATGAATCCCAGATCCGGCTGCCCACAGATACTTTGAAAAGGCAGCGAAAGGAGGAGGTGGGGTGGGAATCCCTTGTGTGAGCAGAGGATGCTAAGGGTTGGGCTTGACTGGCCTTTGAAAATAGGCGTGTCTGCTCCCAACCCCTTCCGTGTAGGAGAGACCGTGTGCGGGGGACTCGACCCTTATCTATTTTCTGGAATATTTTACTTTTCACTTGGGAGGGGGGGCGCGAACAAAGATGACATTTTGAGAGTAAAATATTTTCTTCGAATGTCCTGTGCTGTGATCAATACTACTCAGAGCACCTGGTCTAGTTCACAGAAACGGGTGAGAGCTTGTATTAAATCTTCCCTGAGAAAGCAGCAGCAGGAGGAGGTCTCTCGCGCTCTCCTTTGTGTGGCCGCTTCCTTCCAGATGTGAGAGGGTTGGGCTGGGCGCTCCTGGGTGGGGTAATAATTATCCTGAACATTCCTGCGATCTGCTAGGACTTGTAAACATACCAGAGCCAACTCCTCTGAACTTTGCGAATTGACTTGGTCTGTTTGCTGGTACCCAGACGGCTGAGTCTGGAGCGTGGCCCCTTCGGAAGAAAGACTCCGGGTGCTGACAGCAGCTGTCTTTTCCTAAAAACGGGTTGACTCTTCAAGGTTAGCTAGTTTTGCTACCACCAATTCGGAGGATGTGTACAAGATTTCATTGCAATCCCTGACTTGCTGTTTCCTGTCGGAAAGAGTGGGTCTGTGGAGCTTCCACATCAAGCCTCTGGGGGTGAAGGCAGAAGTTGGGGGGGGGGGCGGTGCGAGAAAGAAAAGGAGATTGAGATTGTCCCTACTTTGCCTCATCAGTCTGCGATTTCAACTGTCATTCCCTATTGGGAAGGCTGGTTTAAAGTGCTTCTTCAGTATGAGGCACCCCCATAAGCACCTTTGGGGCTCATATTCTGTGGCACGGTAAAGTGAGCCCTAGAGGAAGGTTAAGCAACTTGCCCTAAGTCATACCGTTAATGATTGGCTTACATGCGATCTGATTCCAGATACCAGGCTCTTAACCATGACAGTGCCTCTTAAAAGGATGTGATGTGATCGCAATAATGGTGTTGAAGAAAATAATAATTACATCAGCAATAACTACCTCACATGTTTTTCATAAAATTAAATCAGGTGATATTTAAAAGTGACTGACCCCAGGTGAGTCTCTCAATTACATTTGGTCTCTAGATTAGATTCCTTACTCTAGGTGATGGGTATATTGATGGTTCGCTGTTTCTTCTTTTGTGTATATCTGAAGACTTTAAAATAAAATATAAAGTGCTTATGCACACACATACACATACACACACTATTGAACAGTACTTGCATTTCTTTAAAAAAGACCCTGAAAAATTCAGGCACTTCCAAGGACTTCTTGAACAGGAGAGGTTTACCACTTCTTCATGACATTTACAAGAACCAAGCAAACACTATTTGCTGAAATTCAGTAATATTGGCAGAATATATTTGAACAACAAATTGGTGGAGAGCTACCTAAACCTAAAACACCATTGCACATTTGCTTTTCATGATCACTTAGAAAGTTCTCAGAAGTCAATTCTGCTGGGCATGCAAGTGATTATCTTAAATTTTACTCTATTTTGAAATTAAATAAATTTCCATCTCTTAGTGACAGTAAACTTCATGGGTACCTTAGACAAGTAGGTAATTGTTAACAATCTGGAAAAATAGGGGAGGAGTTAATTTCACAGCCACTCCAGAGTGGACAAGCAGAACGTTTTCTCATCATTGGCCTCTATTTCCAACAAGCCTGAGAACCCTAGTTCTCCATTTGATTCCATAGATTTAATCACAACTCTGCTGTGCTTTTCAGCAAACAAAAGGAAGTTTGGCCAACTGACAATACAACTAAGGTGCAGGGAAAACAGTTAAAAATACCCTAAGTGTCTTATCCAGTCTGCAGTAATTGCTTAGAATTTCAGGAACTCTTCATAGTTATTTTACATACATAAGTGAAGGTTTGAGGCTTCTACTCTAAGCTCTCTCTCTTTCTCCGTCTCTCTCTCTCTCACACACACACACAGACACACATACTCCTCATTCATCCTCCCTCTTCTCCATATCTCTCTCCCTCCCTCCCTCTAGATCTGTCCCAGAGATCTGCTCTTATCAAGCAGACACTATTTTTACATACTCATTTGAGTATGAGCTGAGGTTCACTGAAATTACTGTCTCCAGCCTATAGATAAATAAATCATGTAACCCCTCTCATCAGCAGGACCTCAGTGTCTCTTACGTAGCTCTCATCTCTCTCTTCTTAGACATGGTTTTTATTTTGTTACAGAATGCATTTGTCTTTTTTTGTGTGGTTTATCATTAATTTCTCAATCATTAAGAATTTTTTCTTCTGGTAAATGTGTATCCTGGATAGTCAGAAATGGTAAAAGAGCATTTGCCGTTGTTTTTAGATGCTTGATTTAGGAGTTGAACCTCCCATTCTCTATAGTTATCTGGTAGATTGAAATTATGTCATTTCTTATCTCATTTTCTCTGTGAGATCAATTTTCAACCTAATTCCATAAGGCAATGTTTTCAAGATGAAGGTCACAAAATCAATGTGGTAGGTCACTATCAGTATTTCAAAAATATGTAACAGGACAGAAAATGTCAGCATCATCAGATGTTAGTGAAGGCTATGCAGTTTCATGAAACTTTGAGTCAGTTCTAAATCTGCAACCTTGTGCACATTTGGGGCTGCAGTATAAAATGTAACTCTTAGTGTAAATTCCTGTCAAAACAACCTTCAAAACCACCATTATATTTAACATAAGCGACAAATATCCAATTTAAATAAAATCAGGATCTATATCATATCATATCTATTCTATCTATTCTATTTATATATAATGTCCAAGTTACTAGAAGGTAGATAGGTAAAACTGACTCAAGAGCCTCTTGCTCAAGGCTGACTGGACATGACCTCTGGATGTGATTTATTTCTTTTCATCTTCAGCTCTACCATTTTCTTCCTTCTTCTAGGTATTGGGTCCTTGTTGGGTAGCAAGACTACTGCAACAGTTTCTGCTTGGCACAATTCCAGGTTCAAGTCTAACAATAAGGAATAAACCCTTCTTCCCCAGCTCCCCAGTCTCAGTTCCGATTAGCTCAATAGCTTGGCTGTAGGAAACCCCTTTGCCAGGGTGGTGGAATCCCACCCATACCACTCAGACTGTGGATCTCCAGATGAATCTAGCTGCTGGAAAAATAGGAAATGGATGCTGAGGAAACTGAATAAGTGATCTCAACATGTACAAATGCCTAACTCAGTGTAGGCTGTTCCTGCTCCATGATGCTCAAAAGAATGGAAAAAGTGCTGATTTATATTCAAACAAATAGGTTATCAATATGGTTTCTCATGCATGTGAGAAAAACCTTAGCTGTCATTGTTAACATGATCCGTATCAGCATTTATGAGATCAAATGCACAGAAAGTCAAATTGATAATGGTTGCTCTCCTTTCCGTTGACACCAAGGGGGAAAAGGCAGATATGCTGATTAAAAACCACTCCAGACTCCAAACCTCTCACATTTGCATTTATGTGCAGATTTGGAAGGCATTTATTTAATCAATTTACTGTGCTAATGTGATGAAGGGCATTATTTAAGAGGTGTCTTATGAGCACATTATTTGAGGAATACACCTCCTTAAGGCCCAAGGCCAGTGAATTCTCTGCTACACAACTTGAGATGTTTATCTGGGTCTGTGTTCCTTTGCCTTTGGGGCTATTCTGCTTTTAATTGTTCTCTGTCACTTCATGAACAATTATCCAGCAGGAAAGGGAGCCCTCAGTGTGTGCGGCTGTGAGGATAACGCTCACTCATGGCAAAGGTTCCCTACAAGTAGGCAGATCATGCTGGCTTGCCCAGACCTATCCTCATTAATGTCTGTGTGTCTAGTTTGGACAGTAAAGTATGTGATCACTCCAGCTATATAGGAGATGTGAGAAGTTTTGGTTAACAGTCTTTTCTTTCATGAGGGGCCTTTTAATTGATTAAATTATAAAGAATTCCTTTCACCAGACAAAATGGATTAAATGATATTTTAGAATGCATGTCAAGTGGAAAAACTATAAAGGAAAGCAAAAATGTAATTGCAAAAAGTTCGGGAGAGTGTTTTGATTCTGAACTGGGGGTTATTTTGCTCCTCAGGGGCCACTGTTCAAAGTCTAGAGAAATGGTTGGTCATTGCCATTTGAGAGAGGTTACTGTTATTACCTAGTGTGCAGAGCCAGGGAGGCTGCTAAAGGTCCTACAAATGCCCAGGGCAGCACCCTGGCAGCGGGAAATTACTTGAGATCTATATGGTGCTGTACTTGAGAAACCCTGGGACAGTCATTACACTGGAAGAGGAGGGGAGGAAAATGTTTAGGAGCCTCTGGGGCCACAGAAATGTTGGCTACATGGTTGTTAACATGGAGATAACTATTGAGCAGTGCGTTTATATTATGTTTACCTTTTAATGTATTTTATACTTAAAAATAGAAAAATATTGGCCCTCCCTGGTGGCGCAGCGGGTTAAAGCACAGCACTGAGAATCTAAAGCCGCTTCCTCATGAGTTCGATTCCCGCCTGCCCCGGAGGTGACCACATGGCGTGGCAGACCTCTCCTGACCCGCCCGCTGCTCCCCTCAGCAGTGTATTTCGTTGATCTGCCTGTTCTGCACTCCACTCTGTCTCTGGTGAATTCTCTCACCCTCCACATCTCTGGCCTGTATCCTAGTTCTGTATGCACAAATAAAATAAAATCTTAAAAAAAAAAAAATAGAAAAATATTTAAAAAAAAATAAAACCCTCATCATAACAAAGGAAGAAACTCTTGATAACTAGAATGTCTTGTTCATATGTGGAGTAATAGTAGAGGTGATAGGACCAAGGGCTGCTCACCTTCACCAAGTGCTGGGAATGACTCTGGAACACCACATATGTGTTGAGTTGGCAAAGTCTGTGTGTTGATGAGTATTTTACAGAAAGGCAGGGCAGGCAGGTCTTGGTTAGAACACTGGCTCTTGAGCCTTAGGACATGCCATGTACAGTTGCATCACTGACTAAATGTATTGCCATGATCAAGTACTAAACCTCTTCTGTGCCTCAGTTTCCTCATCTATGAAATGGGGGGAAAAAGAGAGCCTACCTCATCAGAGTGTAAAAGGTTCTAACAGAATCTGCTATGGATGTATTAAATACAGCTATCCTCTGTTCTCTGAAAGTTCAAGTTAGACCACTTTTCTCTTATGAAAGTACTTGTCTTAGCTAATGGAAAGAAATCCAAAGAGGCTATTTTCCCTTTTAAGACAAATTGAAAAGCTAAACTAACACTCACTTTTGGGGTGATGACAGCTATTGGAGAGGCTGTCACACCAGCAAACTGCTTCCCTGGAACTACTTCCTACAGGCTGTGTGTCCTAGCATTCCTGCCCTTACTCTGTGTTTGTATTAATTTAGGTTTTTTGTGTTACATGGTATGAGTTGGTAAAGGGGTTGGAAAATGCAAAAATATCTCCATCTAAGTGAATAATAACGCTTTCTTGCTTTAGGTCATTTCATTTGCAAAGGATTTTTTTTAAAGATATATATATATATATATATATTAAAGATTTATTTATTTATTCATACAGAACTGGGGTACAGGCCAGAGATGCGGAGGGTGAGAGAATTCACCAGGGATAGAGTGGGGAGCAGAACAGGCAGATCAGCGAAGTACACTGCTGAGGGGAACAGCGGGCGGGTCAGGAGAGGTCTGCCACGCCATGTGGATCTCCTCCGGGGTGGGCAGGCAAGGATCGAACTGGTGGGGAAGTGGCTTAGTCTTCTTTTGCAGTGCATTAACCCGCTGCGCCACCAGGGAGGGCCTAAAGATATATTTTATTTGTGTATACAGAATTGGGCCAGAGGTGCAGGAGCACTGAGGGGATTCACCAGACAGAGTGAGGAGCAGAATAGGCAGATCCACTGAAATACACTGCTAAGGGGAGCAGTGGGTGAAACAGGAGGGGTGAGCTGGGCCTTGTGGGTCACTTCCCTGGCCGAGATTGAACTCATGGTGAAGTGGCTGTGGCTAGCCTCACAGTGCTGTGCTCCAACCCATTGCACCACCAGAGAGGGCCCTCATTTACAAAAGATTTTATAGAAATATTCTAATTTTGGAAAGCAGGGAAAAATCACTAGCTTATTATATTTATATAAAATAAATATTAGCTATTGTTATCTGTACCTTAGGATGCTAGAGAAAAATGTTAGCTGTATTATTAGCTGTGTTATTTATTGAACACTGACTGTACCAAATTTTAATCTATGTATTTTCATTTATTATTTTCTTTATCTTTACAAATCCTGTGATACGGGTGCTATGTCCATTCATTGTTTTTATTCCCATTTTACAAAGAAGAAAACTGAGACTTCTTGAGATTCACAAGAAATGGAGCCTGAGTTTCAACCCTGAGTCTTTCTGATACTGGAGTCTTTTTCTCATTTATTATACCATATTGTTAGACTTGAGATCAGATGACTAATAAAAATGAGCCCCAAAGAGGCTTCAGATGAAACGTGGCAGATTATGAAAATGTGACACATGTACAGAGCCCATATTTTCTGTCTCCTACTGCCTCTCACACGATTTATATTTGAGGACAAATGCATCTACCTTGTGGAATATGTGGAATAGGAACTGAATCAGGAGCTGGGACATGTTGTCTTCTTTTTTTTAGATTAGTTAATTTTCATACCTTGTCAATTTTGGGGCATTATTTGATTTCTTGGAGAAATGTCTTCTAACCTAGAAATGTCTTCTAATCTAGAACTGTGTTAACTAAAGTAGGGATGGTAAATCGTGGTGGTCCATGAGTTGATAGATGGAAAATCTTTTTACTCTAGTGTTTGTTTTAATGTGTGTCAGAAAAAAAAAGTTCATTTACACCATAAGGTCTTATTGAATAATATACTCTTTTCTGCCCTATTCAATAAATTGTTCACAGACTGGGTATCAAGCAAGACATAGTGTCACCATAAAGTCATTGCCAAGTGCTTTCCATATAGTATTTCATTTCTGCTCCACAATGACCTGCAATGACCTACACTCTGCAGAGGTGGAAACTGAGGCTTGGAAATGCTGCCTGTTCAAAAATCACATAGCGAATAAGTATCAGACCTGAAATTCAAACTTGGAACTGAACCTCAGTACACTTCAAGAGTGCTCAGCAAAAAGACTGTCTGTTTGGTCACAGGCAATAACAGCCTGAGAGAGCTAGTTTTTCTACAGAAAGCTCCCCTCATCCAGTGAGTTGAGGTTGTTGCCCATCCAGAACAGATCTAGATCAGTTATCGAGAGCTGTCCAGTGGCTTGTCCCTGATCATTATCTCTAAAAGATTATAGTCCTTTCTGCCTTGCTGAATAAACTTTCAACAAACTAGAGTTTGAGGATATTGTAAGAATTAAGTTCAAAACTGATACAACCACTACCACCCCACCAACCAAAAATAAGCTCTTGAGCATTTTGCTGCAATGAAGAGGTGCTTTCCTTTGGAAGCCAACAAGAAGCCTGGACAGACAGTTATTGGAATTAATTATGCCACTATCATACAGGGGGGCTGTGACAGACCCCCATTCAATAGATCTTTCTGGAATGCCAGCATCCATCTTCCAGCTGGTGCTTTTCACATCCGACAGCATTGGTTGGGCGACGACGACGTGACTGAAATTGTTTTCAAGCTCTCTTTGCCACACCTGACTGAGCCCATCCCATCAATTCAGTCATTGCAGAAGAGCAGAGGGACCATATGTGACTGGAATGGGGGACACACACAGGCACAAGATCACACCTCCTGCTCAGCCCTGGCTCATCCAAGTTTAATGTCAGCCAGGATTCTGCCAGCTGAAGAAAGAGTGGGAGAGAAAAGATGGAAAATGGGGCAGGCTGCAGTTCTCATCCCATTGCAGTGACAGATTGAGTTCTGTTGAGAAATTTTGTGGATTTATCAAATGGGTAGTGATGTCAACTTGAGACTCCTACCTCTGCACCTTAACAACCAGAGGAGCACACCCAGCACTTTGACAATACTCATTGCACTATTTCTTATTTACTTAAGAGAACAGGTTCTCAGATTAATGCATTTTAAAAGGGTTTTTTTGTCAATAGTGTCAGTGGAATATGTCTAGTTATTTATTGTGCAGTAAAGATATTTGATGTAACTTATATCAAGTAGACTTTCAGTATTTAAACAATCTCAAAGCACTAGGGGAGCGTAACTTCTTTTTTAAAATGATGAAAAGACATTTGAGTCCATCACACATGAACTAATTGCATCCATTTAAATGTGCAAGTTGAAATGCAAGATCCTGATTAAGTAATGAAAACCATGTGTCCTTACACTGAGGCCATGGAGCCTTCTCCCAGTGGGGCCGTAAAGACTTAAGTCAAGGACATATCATGCTAACTTGCTCCAACTGTGTTGATTCAGTTTGTATTTTGAAGCCAAAAATGAAGTGTGCTGTTTTATATACCTCCATGTTCCTGATCTGGCTTCCCTTTCATTGCCTAAAAGAATGGGTTGTCCAGTTTACTAGAGGTCAAGAGTTTGATTCAGACAAACGAAGAGTAAGAAATCATCTTTGCAACAATTCAGTTACTTTAAACAATCTACAAGTGGTTCTCAGTGTACTTTCTAGCACCAAGCTTAATGATACTTGGAAAGCATACTGGAAAATTATCATCCATCCTTTTTAGAACTCAGAGGAAAGCTGCTCAATGATACAGATAAAGGGTATTTAAAAATTGATCTATTGTCAGCAAGTGTTCATGCTATTCCATAGATAGTTTGCTCTAAAATAAGGGAAGAGTGTAACTTTGTCTTCTTTCAGAATATACAATGCAAATGTTTTCTCCCTTTCTTATACAATTCCATTTATATTGCATTGTCAAGAAAGACATAAGTTGTTTCACTTAAGAGATTTTTCCAGGTAATTAAAGAGTAAAGCTTACTCGACCTACCCACATTATCTTTCTCTTGAACTGTCTTTGATGGAAACATGGCACGTAATTCTGTACATTTTACATAGAGTATATATATGTGGTTAAATCTTTAATCGGTCTGGTGATGATAAACATCACTTTCTGCTTCTTGCTATTATCTAGATACTCTTTGACAGCATGAATTGCATGCCTCGGTATAAATAATGACAGATTTTTATTCTTTGTAGTTACTGTTATCCCTAATAATAGGGCACCTCTGAGTAGTTAGCAAATCTCAAACATGTGCTGAGAACTTCATGAACATTCTAATCTCAGCTGACTGCCCAGTCCCCCAGAAATGAGCATTATTTTTTTTAAAAAGATTTCTTTATGCATACAGAGCTGGAGTACAGGTCAGAGGTGCAGGGCTGGTGAGAGGAGATACCAGAGACAGAGTGAGGAGCAGAACAGGCAGATCGAGGAACTACACTGCTGAGGGGAGCAGCGGGTGGGTCAGGAGAGGTCTGCTGTGCCATGTGGGTCACCCCCGGAGCCGGGGATGGAACTCACATTGAAGCGGCACAGCTAGCTTGCAGTGCTGTGCTCTAACCCCTTGCACCACCAGGGAAGGCCAGTGCATTATTTTCTATCCTATTTTACTAGAGAGAAAATTGAGGTTTAAGAAATTAGAAGTGGTAATACTGGACTCTAAACCCCAAATGCTATCTATTACAAAAATTGCCTTGTCTTGCTCTTTTTTCCTCTCTGTGTATTTCTCTACTCCTTATTTTGAGGAGAGGACCCTAAATTACATATACAGCTCTTTTATGGAATATTTTTGGTATCTTTTTCATTAAGTGGAGCTCTGATGGTACTAATACTGATTCCTAGGTTCCCAAACATCTTCTGCACACTTGCACTTTCTGTAAATCTAACTTGTGACTTTACCACTGTGTGTGCTAAGTCTTTGGGGGATTATAGGATTTTCTGCATTATGATTATCAAGAAACCTACTATCAGAGGAATGCCTGGTGAGTCTATAATACATGGGTTGGCAAAGGTCTTCTGTGAAAGACCAGATATTAAATATATTAAGCTTTGTGGGCCATATGGCATGGGTTGCAACTACCCAACTCTGTCTCTGTGGTGCAAAAGCAACCACAGACAATGCATAAGAGATAGACAAGCCTGTATTCCAATAAAACTTTATTTATAAAAACAGGCAGCTGGCAGGAGTTGCTCATAAGCAATAGTTTGTCATTTCTTGTTAAAATGGAAAAAAGGACCAATCTTTAAATGGAAAAACATTTATCTTAAGTGCATTTTTAAAATGCCTTTATTTATCTGAAAAAATTTTTGAAGTAAATGTGAGAATGGTGAAACTTCATAAGGTAGCTTTGAGAATTAAAAAAAAAAATGCTTATAAAGTACTTAGAAGGGCATCCAGGACAAAATATTTTCTAATTAAACTTTTAGGTGGAAAGAACTGAAGTCTTCTTTGCTGTGAGGAGGGCAGTGATTAGGCTCTGCTTGTTATGGGGAGATGTGTGGTGGAGAGGAGAGAGGTTTGTCAGTGATTCTTAATTTTGTGAAATTAAGAATTATAACAAATCATTTTTCTATTGAGACAAGCTAAAGCAGGCTCTCTGATAATGTTTTATTATTTTTATTGAGGAAAAAAATTGGTTCCAGCCTGGACTATTGTCTATGCCAGGTTTGCATGTCCTTGTGTTCCACCACGCCTGTAATTTCTTTTCTCCAGGTACTGTTTCCTCCCCCGTCCCAAAGATATGCACTTGAGGCATCTCAGTTGTCACTGTCCGAGTGTGTGTGCATGTAGTATACCCTTCCATGGAAGGGGTCCTGACGAAGGTTGGTTTCCACTCTTACACTGAGATGTTGACATAGATTCCAATCACCCTTGACCCTGAACTGGAATAAGTGGGTTGGAAAATTGGTGAATGAATGAATGAGTGAAGAATACAAGTGATTATTTCAGATTAGAAGTGTGTTGGGCCTAGAAGTTTGGTGGTGTTTTTATGACCAGAAGAACTCTGTAAGAACTTAACTCTTGTTTATACCAATTAACATATGGTTAAATTGGTTTCGGTACAGGTAATTTTGTCTACAGTCACAATTTTCAAGAATATATTGATGACATTAAGTGAGGGTTTACTGTATTGTAATGTGTTGATGGGAAGAACTGAAGTCTCCTTTGCTGTGAGGAAGGCAGTGATAAGGCTCTGCCTGTTATGAAGGGAGGTGTGGTAGAGAGGAGGGAGGTTTGGCAGTGAAGGCAGCACAGTGGGTTAAGAAAGATCTGGCTTGGATGTTACGTAGGACGAAGTTCCAGATCTAAGACAGTCTAACTCACACTGTACCTTTAGCAAGCTACTTCCCTTTCAGGCCTTGGTTCTTCATTTATAAGATAAGTGTTGGCTCACCTAAGTTAGTGATGACTCAGACTGAATTCTGCTTACTGAAAGCTTTACTAGCAACTAGAGTGTTTTTAAAATATTTGAATTAATCATCATCAGCTACAGATCAGGAGATTACACAAACATTCTAGATTCCTGATTTCTTTGAAAAATTCAGACTCTCTAGCAACACTGGCTACATTTGTATATGGCAACAGGTGACTAGCACTGAGTTACGGTGGCCCACGGGTTCTATCACTGATCACTGCAGTGATAACTGCAGTGATATAAGTTATATCAATGTTGATGACATTAAGTGAGGATATATATCAATGTATATATCCTGGCCCTTGCTACTTCAGTACCAGCCAACTTGACTTCACTCTGCTGGCACCTGCGTTTGTTTATCTCATCACTTTTTCTGACTACACAAGTGGTGGGCTGGAAGTGCTGGGGAATTAACACCCTGCCCTACTTCAGTGATGAATGGTTTACCATATGGGTACCCCAGCTCCGTTGACCATCTGGTTGGATAACTAAGGTTAGTTTCAAATACCATTTACCAGAGTTTCCTCATGGGCTTAACTCTCATTGTCTATAGTAATGATTGACTAATATGGCATTCTGTCTTAGGTGGCCTTTCCTTCCTTGTCTCATCTCCCCATTCTTCTACTGGTGTTCCCTGGATGACCTCTCAAATAAATGCTTTATACTTGTCCAGAATTGGTTTTGGGAGGGAACC
Source organism: Condylura cristata (assembly GCF_000260355.1). Taxonomy (NCBI): domain Eukaryota; kingdom Metazoa; phylum Chordata; class Mammalia; order Eulipotyphla; family Talpidae; genus Condylura; species Condylura cristata. Next base: position 46,069,950 of record NW_004567105.1, read on the forward strand.
AGACTAAGAAAACTAATTCCTCCTGCTGAGACGAAATGAGTGTTACCATTGTTTTTCATCATACTTGGGCAGTTTTTCTTGGGTAAAGAAATAGTTGTCCAGCTCGTGTCAGCCACAAGAGAGAAGGTAAAATACTAAATGGTCTGTGGACTTGTAGAATGGTAATTACTTCTTTCTTTAAGTAAAATATAGATGGAAAACTTTCATGGCAAATAATCTTTGCTTGTTGAAAACTTGCCCCAGTAGGTAACTGAAACTGTAATTCCTCCTGTAGAAGATCCTTTTGGATTCTTAAGTTAGGGGCTATTTTAGTAGTATATTCTGTAAAGAACAATAAAAACTCCTAGATTGTGACTGGTGAATTTTTTTTTTAAGATTTATTTATTTGTGCATACAGAACTGGGGTACAGGCCAGAGGTGCAGGGGCAGTGAGAGGATTCATCAGAGACAGAATGGGGAGCAGAACAGGCAGATCGAGGAAGTACACTACTGAGGGGAGCAGCGGGCGGGTCAGGAGAGGTCTGCCACGCCATGTGGTCACCTCCGGGGCAGGCGGGGATCGAACTCATGCGGAAGTGGCTTTTGATTCCCAATGCTGTGCTTTAACCCGCTGTGCCACCAGGGAGGGCCTGGTGAATTGTTTTAACATGCTGGAAGATATTTGTATTTTAAGAGGAAGTTTGAGATTTTTTCATAATAGCCAAGTTATAGAAATATTCCAAATATCCAATGATGGGTAAAGAAGATGTGATACATACATACACATACACACAGGTTAATAATCAGCCATAAAAACATGAAATATTATTCCTAATAAATTTGCTTTCTGATAGAGTGATCAACATTCCTGGTTTACTTAGGACTGAGAAATGTTCTGGGACAAGGTACTGTCAATACTAAGACCTGGAAAGATCTGGGCTGGGATGAGTCAGTTACCCTGTTTTAGTGGTAGATTACACATAGGACATTTCAAAGCCCAACCCTGGAAAGATCGTGTCCTCCCAATATTTATACATTTCAAAATGTATAAACTTTGAAAGTCCCCAAATTTAAATGCATACCAACATAATAACTTCTTGGTAGGTTCCTAACTGCAAGAATCAGAGTACATGTAACTGTATCTTTGGTTTTCTTTTTGTTCTGTGCCTCTGTTTTGACTTGACCTGGTAGTTGGGTAAAAAAAAAACACTGTTGGCTAAGAAAGTGGAATTGGAATCATTCAGCATCTCTTCCCTTCCTTGTCTAATTAAGCGAATTAGATTTGCTTTGCCCCAGATTACCTGTCATCTTCTGAGTGTCTGTCATCTATTTTTAGTGATACTTTGTTTAAGTCAGAAATGAACTTGTGAAAATCTTTGCATCCATATTAGAAGTTTCCCAGCTGGAGCGGGGAAGGCAAGAGCCTTGCCCAGGGGTGAGGGACATAAATAGTGAAGCAGATGAGTGGAACTAGACTATGGAAGTCTCTGAGAATTGGAAGCCAGATGTGTGGTCTGTACAGTACAATGTGAAAGGAAGACCTAAGAATTTGAAGTTGAAAATGACTATGTCTGTCAAACCAGCCAACCTCATCCCTGAATAGATTTGTGGAAAAGTTGTAAATAGATTTGGAACCAGGAGATATTTGTGTTTGAATCCAAGCTTAGCATTTTGCTACATTCATAACCTTGTGCAGATCAGGAAACCTTCCTGAAGCTCAGTTTCCTCTATAAAACAGATGAGGAGAGGATCAGTGTGAAGGGAAATTGTGTTTGGTGGATATAATTGGCTTCATTTTGTAAATGAGATGTAGGCACCAGAAGGTTAGATAATTTTCCCAGTAGGCAGGTGATGAAGTCAGAATTCAAATCTGTGTCAGACTGACTCCAGAGTCTGTCTGGAGTCAGATGGGAAACATCACTATGTTTCACAGTGGTGTCTTATTTGGGTTTATCCAAAAGCATCCTGAGGTAGATGATGAGTGGTTTATTTGGGAAGTACAGGCAACATCAGTAGGTAAGTCATCAACTGAAGTAAGCAATGGAAGGCATTACCCGCCCCCCCCACCCTCAAATGTGTTAGCAATTTTAGCAGTCCATCTACCTCAGTGAACTATTAGACTTCAATTGCACTGGAGAAATTCTGGGAACCAATACAGTGCAAGTAGCTCAGAGTGATCCCATTTGTGTTTTTTTGGGGGGAGTGGGGACTAAGTGCTGAGGTGCTTATACACCAGCTTCTGAAGTGGGAACTACTTCTGGGACGTGGAATGTTAAATACATGCTTCCCCTTTATCTTGTGTCTGGCAAAGCAGTGCTATCATCCTGAGAAACCCTTAGCAGAGAAAAGATGGAGTTGGAGGCAGGCTAGTGAGTCCTGAAGCATGAAGAGACAGGGAGTGTTAGAGAGAACCACTAGCACATCTTACAGTGGCTGTTAGAGTTTGATAATGTATATAGTCACAAGTTTAGGGCTACAATTTATGGAGAGGTCTAATATGACTATGGGGATAATTAACTTTTGAGGGTTCAGCCTAGGTCTTATGAATCCTTACTTGACCTAGTATTCTTCCCAGGAACCCATATAAAGACCTTAGTAAGGTCAACTGCATGGGTTGACTAAGAAGCCAGAACTGCCCAGCCCTCTCCTTGGGGCTTTTTGAGTCGTGTCTCCATTCATCTGAGGTCCATCAAGACAACTCTTATCAGGGGTTGGGATTCACAGGGAGAAGCCAGAATAGGTACTTTAGCACAGAGACACATTACCTCCTCCCATTGTCCAGAAACCTAAAGTTTTCTCGCTCTGTGTGCTTTGAGGTGGGGGAGCTTGTAAAAGGATTATCAGCTAAGGAAAGGGAAGGATAAATTAGCTTGAATGACACGGTTAGCATGTACTTTTATTTTTTACTTATTTATGTTTTAAAGAAGATAACAACTTGTTTTCCTGCTATTTCTTTGGTTATTTTTTCCTCCACTATGTAATTACTGAGCAGTTTTTGTTTTCCTGCTGTACCATTTCCATTCTTACCTGTCTCCACTAGGGTAGATCCCCCTTTTTTATGGTCTTGTTACAGCTGGGCTCATCTCTCCCTCTGAATGAAGTGACCAAATGCTCCCTTCCTGTGCTACACTCCAAAGACTGCTTTGTGTCCTCCAATATCCATTTCTTTGCCTCTTTTTGATAGTAACCCCTCATCCTTTGGGTTTCTTCTGAAGTAAGGGCCACATTTCTCAGGCTTCTTTGGATATGAGCTGACCGTATGTTGAGGCTCTGTATGTGTGTAACTTCTGAGTTATTCCCATTGAAAGGAAACACCTATTCTTCCTTCTTTCCCTTGAGCTGAAACAAGAAAGTGCCATGGGAGTTGGTAGTAATCCATGGGGTGGCAGAGCAACAAAGTGGAAGGGGTCTAGAGCAGAACTGTTATACAAGTCTCCAGCTCCAGACCACCCTATAGTTAGCCTTGGACTTGACACAAAACTATTTTTTTTTTTTTTTTAAAGATTTATTTATCTATGCATACAGAACTGGGGTACAGGCCAGAGATGTGGAGGGTGAGAGGCTTCACCAGAGACAGAGTGGGGAGCAGAACAGGCAGATCGACGAAGTACACTGCTGAGGGGAGCAGCGGGCGGGTCAGGAGAGGTCTGCCGCGCCATGTGGTCACCTCCGGGGCAGGCGGGAGTCGAACTCATGCGGAAGCCGTCTTAGATTCTCAGTGCTGTGCTTTAACCCGCTGCGCCACCAGGGAGGGCCTGACACAAAACTATTTTAACCAAACTACTCTCATTTGGTCTTTGTTAAAAACAAGAAGTTACATTCTAATTGATATAAAGACTCCCCTTCCCTTCCCTTCCCTGACCCACTCCACCTCCACTTCCCCCCACCCCGCACAAATGGGGTCACTCTGGGGCATTTGCACTGTGTGGGTTCCCAGAGTTTATCCAGTACAACTGAGGTCTAATAGCCCACAGAGGTAGATGGCTTGAGCTTCAACTACTATTTTGTAACCTTGAAGGCAAAAGTCCTTGATTCAAGGTAGCTGAGTAGAAGGTAGAGGGAACCTACTTTTTGCCCAAAAAAAGCTGCCCCACTTGAGTACCCAAGTGCTATCCAAAGTTTCTCTGTAATAATCCCCATCCCTACCATGTTGACTTTATGCATATGAGTGGGAATTGGCTGAAGCTTACATTGAGCTTTATAACAGCCTTCAACTCTCAACCATCCTGTGCTAAAGGATGATGTAGCTACTTCTCTCACCCTCTCATAGGACTGGACTAATTTCTTCCTCTTTCTTGCAAATGCCTAGAGTCTAGCATTCTAGCTAAATAATCATATGATACCACTATTCTGTCCATTGCACCTGGTCAGAACTGAACGTTTGGGTACTTAACTGTTCTAATGTTTTCCCTTGTTATTTTTGGCCTTTCCAGGTGGTCAGAAGTTTTTCGTGCTTACAATAGCATTTCTTGTATTTTGCTTTTCTGAATATGTAGGTGGATTCCTGATGGTTGTTCTCTCAAAGGAGGGATCTTTGGAAACGACTTTAGAAAAATAACATAGGAGGTGACCTTATGTTTGCATTCGCTTGGTCCTCTCTGAGGAATAAATAAGCCAACATCCTGCTGGATGTGCATCTACTGCTTCTCATCTCCAGTCCCCATTGCACTCCTCTTGCCACATTTCCCTTTCAGCTGTGATACAGCTTACTGTATCTTACTCCCGATGACCTAGCTGTGAGTCAGACTCAGTCCAGGAGTCTGACTATTGTGGCCAGGATCAGATTGTAAGAGGATAGAAGAAACAACTTATTTAAACTCCTATTTCAAGTTTGCATCTTGCCAACAGCAGCAGATATCAGTGGTGCTTTGGCCTAGAAATACAAACTTGAGTAGAAAGCCCAACTTCAGGTTCACATTTATATCATTATTATTCCAAGGTTGATGGGAGGGGTGGCTGTCACATGGACTGTTGTCCAAACTCTGCTACATTTACTTCCTGGGTCCCATATCCCTAGGAAGGGCTCTTGTTCTCCCTCCTCCAGCTATGAAATCTTATTGCTCAGCCTCGTCTATTAAAGTGCTGGGTTGAGATTGGGGTTGGAGGTAGAAAGGTGAATGTGGGTAGAAGTATTATTTGCTGTTTCCAGAAAAACTGCTTCTGCTACTTTCATGTCTTTTGCTATCCCCTTCTGCCTCTGAATACTGAAGACATCAAGCCCAACTTTAACACACTCAGGAATGCCAGATTCACTAGAAAGAAGTAGTCTAGGACCCCCAAACAACTTCATGAAATGAAATTCCCGTCTTCCCCTCAGCTAATCTGAACTGGATCATGACATAATAAAGAAGCAACTTTTAATGTCCTAACCAACTTACAGATGTTTCTTACAGATGTTCGCATACTTAACCTAACTAGTAAGTGGAAAGACGTCTAAAGTGACAGCCTTTACCTGAGATATTTTACAGCCAAAGAATCCAAGTTAGAAAGTGGTTTAGAGTAACAAGTGATTTCACAAGACATGTGCAGCCTTCACAGCTTGCTCAAGTGTTCATTCATTTATTCATTCAGGAAATATTTAGTCAGTGCCTACTATGTAACTGGAATTATGTGAGAGATCATGAGTACCATAAAGTAAGTGATTGACAGAATATAAGGGGGGACTGTTAACTTGAGGGAAGTCTCTCTTTCAGCTGAGTTGAATGGTGAGAAGGAATAAGCTTTAATATCTGGTGGTGGGAGTGAAGTAAGCATTCCCAGAAAGAGACTGTGGTGAATTCAAAGGTCTGGAAGTAGTAACATGCTTGATAGAGTTTAGAAATAGAATATGGACCATTGTGGCTAGAGCAGTGAGCAGGGCAGAAGATGGAGAGGCAAGAGTAAATCATAAAGGACCTTGTAAACCATAGTTGAGGAGTTGTATTTTATTCTAATTACAGTGGGAAGGAAATGGCATCTCTTAGGCCACTTAGAGGTGACACAATCTGATTCACATAAAAAAACACAACTCATCCGGGGTATTTAATAGGTGGGAAGGTGGGATAAAAGCAGAAGTTTAACCTCCATAAAAAGGGAGGGGTGGCGTGGTTAACCAGGAAGCTATAGCTATGCTTCCAGCAAGTGATGATAATGGCTTTATGTAGGAAAAAAACTTGCTTCAGGTAAACCAATTACAAGAATAGAGACGAGGGGAGAATTTCCAGTCAACACAGACTGACCAAGGAGACTTCCGGGAAGTTCAGTGTGTTCGGAGCCCACTCAGTGTCTCATTTCCTCAGGGGTAGAAATCTAAGTGACTTCCTCTGCTGCCTGGTCAGACCTCAGAAGTGCATGAGCATCCCTTGTGTATGGGGAGAGATCAGCCCTGACTGAATGCTACTAGTGCCCCTGAGGGGATTAGGTAATAAGTGTAGAAAGGAACTGGCCTTCCCCCAGAACCATCAGCAGTTCCATCATCTAAGTCATCTCTATCAAACCTCACTCAGAAAAACTTAAGTTGACCTTGAATCCAAACAAGATTGGAAGTGTTTATCCCCAGGATAAAGCATGAGTTTTAGGGAATGAAGGGTGTTCTCATGAAAATTTCTAAAACAAAGTGGAAAAAGCTAGAGTACTGATGTCTGAACAAGCCTCATTTACACTCCAGGTAAGACCATGAGGGATAAACAACTTTGTCTACTGCTTTTCTGATTGTAACTCTTCATTCATTGTCATGTCTTTTTGTCTCTCTTAGCTTGAGCTTCCCCTAGAGCTAAGCCAGAAAAAAGGGCTGGGTGCTCATGGTTTATTTTGGGAAGACACAATCTCCAGAAGTGTAGTGGAGACTGTGTAAACAGGAAGGAGGAACAGATCAATGCTGGTGGGCAACCGGACATCAATCCCACTCATTCTTTTAAAATGTCCAGTGCTATATATTTTTAGCATGCAGTTACGTAACTATTATCCCCCTAATTCCAGAACATTTTCATCACCCCAGTAAAAAACCTTGTACCTACAGCAATCTCCCTTCTCCCAGCAACTAGTAACTACTAATCTATTTTTTATCTACATATATTTGCCTATTCAGAAAGTTTCATATAATGGAATTATAAAATATGTGGTCTTTTGTGTCTGACTTCTTTCACTTAGCTTAAAAATTTCAAGGTTCATCCGTGCTGTCACATGTATCATTTCTTGTTTTGTTTTGTTTTTTAAAATATTTATTTATTTATGCATACAGAACTGGGGTACAGGCCAGAGGTGCAGGGGCAGCGAGAATATTCACCAGAGACGGAGTGGGAAGCAGAACAAGCAGATTGACGAAATACACTGCTGAGGGGAGTAGTGGGCGGGTCAGGAGAGGTCTGCCAGGCCCTGTGGATCACCTCGCTGGGGGTGGTGTTCTAACTCTTGCGGAAGTGGCTTTAACTTCTTAGTGCTGTGCTTTAACCCACCGCGCCACCAAGGAGGGCCCCTTGTTTTGTTTTCATGTCTGAAAAATTTTCTATTAGGTGACCATACTGCATTTTGTTTATTCATTCTTCCATTGATAGATGCCTGGATTTTTCCATGTTCTCGCTGTTGGGAGTAATACTGCTCTGAACATCCATGTATAAACCTGTCAGTGAACTTGTATTTTCAGTTCCCTAGAGTATATACCTAGGAGTGGAATCACTGGGCCACATGTTAACTTTATGTTTAAGCTTTTCAGGAATTAGAACTTTTTCCCAAAGTTACATAATCATTTTACAGTTCTGTGTGCAGTATGAAAGGGTTGCAAATTCTTCATATTTTCACTAATACTTGTTATTTTCTGTCTGTCTGTCTAGCGATCTAATGGTAATGAGATAGAATCTCAATGTGGGCTTTGACTCGCATTTCCCTAATGAACAATGGTGGTGAACTTCTTTTCATATGATGATTGGCTATTTGTAGATCTTCTCTAGAGAACTATCTCTTCAAATTCTTTGCCTATTTTTTAACTGGGTTATTTGTCTTTTTATTACTAAGTTGTGTATATATTCCAGATATTATACCTTTATTAGGTATATAGTTTGCAAATATTTCTCAGTTGGTTTTCTTTTCACTTTCTTGCTAATGTTCTTTGAAGAACAAATTTTCTTAATATTGATGAGATTCATGTTACACATTTTTTTCTTTGATCGCTTGTGCTTTAGATGTCATATCTAAGAAATCATGGCTGAATCCAAGGTTACAAGATATACAGCTATGTTTTCTTTTAAGAGTGTCTTAGTTTTAACTCTTATGGCTATATCTTTGATTTATGAGTTAATTTTTTTATATATGGCAAAAATTCATTCTTTGACATAAGGATATCTAGTTTTTTCAAAACCATTTGTTGAAAAGACTACTCTTTGTTGAAATGACTTAACAGGCATGTCAAAGATCACTTTAATATATAGAAAATTATTACCCCTGAGCTATATGTTTATTCTTATGTCAACACTACGTAGTCTTGATTACTGTAGCCTTCTAATAAATTTTGAATTTGAGACATGTGAGTTTTCAAACTTTATTCTTTTTCAAAATTATTTTGCCTCTTTTGATTCTCTTGCACCTACATATCAACATTAAGGTTAACTTATCAAATTCTGTAAAAAAGGAAGCTGTGATTTTGGTGGGAATTATATGGATATGTAGCTAAATTTGTAGAGTATTGTCATCTTAACAATATTAATTCTCCCAATCCATGAGCATATGATCTTATCTCATTAATATAGATTTTTTTTTTGTCTTCTTTTTTTCCATGCCATGTGATCGAACTCACACTGAAGCAGCTTCAGCCAACTTGCAGTGCTTCCTAACCTGTTGCACCACAAGGGAGGGCCCAATATAGATCTTCTTTAATTGTTGTCAACAATGTTTTGTAGTTTTCAGGGTGTTATTATTATACTTCTTCTTCCCCCCCCCCCTTAAGTATCTCATTCCTTTTGATGCTAATGTGAATGGAGATGTTTTTTAAATTTAATTTTTGGATTATTTATTGGTAACATACAGAAACATGACTGACTTTTATATATTCATTTTATCTCTTGTATCCTGCAACTTGATTATTTTATAAGCTCTAATAGTTCCCTCCACCTCCTTAAGATTTATTTGTATGTAAGACAATGCCTTCTATTCCTTTCTAATCTGGATGCCTTTCTTTTCTTGCTTGGTTGATCTGATTAGAAACACCAACACAAAGTTGAGTACAAGGAGTGAGAATGGACATCCTTGTCATATTCTTTATTTTAGGTTGGATTGCTGGCTTTTTTATCTCTTGTTTCTGGCAGACTACCTCTTAACCTTTTTTTGGTTGTTCTTGCTTTGGAGGATCTTATAAAAGTTATGGTGTCAGTTCCAAGAAAACTATAATCATGAATACGTATATAATACTTCAGCTAGAGTTTAAGAGCCTTCATAGCCTTAACACAGTGCCAAGAGTATAGTGTACATTTTTTTTAAACTATGTCAAGTGACTAAATCCATGTGATGTTTTAATAACTATATGAGACATCTGTACAGTACTTTATACTTTTATAGTGCTTGGTCTTATCGTTCCTGACCTTCATTGTAATCCTGTGGTGTGACTGTTCACATATTGGTCAATCCATTTGGGAGAAATTAAATCTAAACCCCAAGTGATTGGTCAACATGTTAGTGAGGGAACCAAGACCACCAGTGCTCTATCAGAGCAATATTTCTATACTGTTTATACATCTTTTGCCTTTCTCTTTCTAACAGCTTCTCTGAAAGATAATATTGGAGAGAAATATAAGATAATTATGACAGTTAATTTTATAATGCTGTTTATGTTAGTTGCTATTGCTGTAATTCCTAGTTTTTCAAATGCATTTGAAAAATAGATATCTCACAGCCCCTGTATTTCTGTAACTCAAGCTCACCAGACTGAAAAGCTGGAAACTCAAAGAATAACTTGCTCGAGGTCTCATAATTAATAAAAAAGACTTGGATTCAGGAATTGAGCTTTAGCTGCTTCACTCCAAACTACTAAGCCTTGAACTGCTCCTGTCATTGCTGTTGTGAGCGCCTAATATACTAGGCTTTTGATTTCAGAAAAATTGGGGTTCATACCCTGGCTCTCTTACTTACTAGCTGCTGCATGACCGTGGGCAGGCTACCTGCCCATTATGCTTGCTTTCAGTAAAACAAAGAAGGTAGCAGTTACCTCCCTGAATTGTAGTGAGGAAGATAAAATGTGATGATAAATGTCAAGTTTATAGCATGCTGCTTGACCTATTATTGTGAAAGGTAGCACAGTTCTAGGCAGACACATCCACTACTCCTGGGAATTGGTACCCTCTGATTGGCATAGTGAGAGCCCTTTTATGATCAACTGCTATTTCTCAAAGTGTTCCACTTTTCACTCTAAATTTTAGATATGTTGAACTATTCCCAGCCCTGCAGAAGACATGAAACTTCTTGCTTCCAGACATTTGCATGCCATGGCTTAGACAGCACTGCCTGCAGGAAGTGTTTCCTGATCAACCCTCTCTCCCCACACCTGGGGTTGGTAATTTTTTCTTTCTTCCTTTTTAAGATTTATTTTATTTATTTATGCATACAAGAGCTGAGGTGTAGGCCAGAAGTGTGTGTGCGTGGTGGTGAGGGGAGGGGTGCTATTCCTGAGAGGATTTACCAGAAACAGTGGGAAGTAGAACAAGCAGATCTACTGAGCTACACTGCTGAGCAATGTGCAAGGCGGGAGGGATCTGCTATGCCATGTGGGTCAGCTCCCTGGCCATGGATTGAACTCATGCCTCAACGGCTGGTGATAGCTTGATAGTACTGAGACAACCCTTGCACCACTTGGGAGGCCTGTGTTGGTAATATTTTCATTCAATTCCAGTCCTTGTACTTCTTTGAATTTCACTTATCACCCTGAACTGGAATTGCCTGTCACACAATAAAGGGTATGCTCATAGTGTAGGACTATGGTGTATTCCCAGTGCCTGTTATAGCCCTACTGCTTGGCATCATGTCAAAGCTGGAGTGAGTACACAGTAAATAAGAAATGAGTGAAGTGTTACAATGCCTCACTAACTGCCCCATTGTAACCACTCACCATTTTAAAATTCTGTGACTGAAACTGTTAAAACTTTAATTTTAGACACACATATAAACATCATGAGTATGAGTAGAAGGGGGACTGGACAGTTCAAAAGATTGGTCAGAAAAATAATGTTATGTTGATATGCTGTTTGTGATAATATACTATGATTTTCCCTCTTTCAAGCCTTCAAAAAAAAAAAAATAGTACCTTCCTGATGGTGCGAGGGGTTAAGTCTCAGCACAAAGAAACTATCAGCAGCCACTGCAACATGAGTTGGATACCCACCAAAGAGGTGACCCAAATGGCACAGTAGACATCTCCTGTCTTGCCTGCTGTTCCCCTCAGCAGTGTATTTCAGTCAATCTGACTGTTCTGCTCTCCACTGTCTCTGGCAAATTCTCACATCCCTCCACACATCTAGCCAGCTCTTGCCAGCGTAAATAAAAAAAAAATCTTAAAAATATCAAAATAAAAAAATTAAAAACTGCATGACTTTAAATTTGTCTACTTAAATACTTTTATGTATTTAATTCAATAATGTTAAGTTCACATTATTTTGTACGACCAATTTCCAGAATTTTTCATTTTGCAAAACTGAAATTCTGTACTCATTAAACAACAACTAGTTCTCCTTTTCCCCAGCCCCATTCTTCTTTCTGTCTCTGTGAATTTGACCAGTTTAGGTACTTCATATAAGTGTAGTCCTACTTACTTGTGTTTTTGTGAGAGGCTTCTTTTGCATATCATAGGGTCCTCAAGGTTCATTATGAATGAACCTGAATATGACAGAATTCTGTTTCTTTTAAAAACTAAATAAAATTCTGTTGTAAGTAGATACCACATTTTGTTTATCCATTTATATCCAGTTATATTGTTTAGGGACATTTGGGCTGCTTCTACCTCTTGGATATTGTGAATAGCACTGCTATGAAATGAGTGTGAAAATATTTTCAAAAGACCCTTCTGTAATTTGCTTGAATATATACCCGAGGGGAGATTGCTGGATCATATGGTATTTTTATTTTTAATATTTTTGAGGCACTATCATACTGCTATTCATAGCAGTTGCACCATTTTAACAACCCCACCAACGATTCCAATTTCTCCACATCTTGGCCAACACGTTTTTATTTTTTAATGCATTTTACTTTTCCAGATTTATGGTTTTATTAACACAACACACACATACACACGTGAGCTGGCTATACATTCTCTTCACTGGGCAGCCTGGCATTGGGATGGGTGCCTTGGGCATCCAGCTGTGCCACTCTTCCCACAATGGTTTTGCGCTTTTTGCGAGTGATCTCAGCACAGTACTCTTTGTTGCACATCAGCAGCACTTCCTGCTCCTTGTCATTAGGCACCAGGAACTTGCAGAAGCTCCTGGACAGAACATGCTCTGTTTTCTTCCCTTCCCATCACCAATACAAGGCATCAAGATCTGGTCCTTGAGCCTTCTGCACACTGTTATCGATGCCTCTGGCTTTCTGCCAGTTACACTTAGTTTTGACATATCCATCTGACTGATTCTGGATTAGTTTTTTGATCCTCTTTTTGACAATCTTGGGCTTCTTGAGGGGTCGGGGATCAGCCATGACACCAAGTGGAGAACTGCCATTGCTATAGGCAGCACAGAGGAAGAGAAAGCTGTTTTCTGTTTTTTATTTTTGTTGTTGTTGTTTTAAATAATGACTATCCTAATGAGTATGAAGTGGTACTTGTTATAGTTTTGATTTGGATGTCTCTGATTATTGATGCTATTAAGAATCTTTTTTTATTTATGCATACAGAACTGGGGTACAGGCCAGAGGTGCAGGGGCGGTGAGAGGATTCATTAGAGACAAGAGTGGGGAGCAGAACAGCCAAAATGACGAAGAACATTGCTGAGGGGAGCAGCAGGCAGGCCAGGAGAGGTCTGCCGCACCATTTGGTCACTTCTGGGGCAGGGATTGAACTCATGCAGAAGTAGCTTTAGCTTCTCAGTGCTATGTTTTAACCCGCTGCACCACCAGGGAGGGCCTTAAGAATCTTTTTATAAGTTTATTAGTCATTTGGAAATAGTAATTTTCCAGTTTTGATGCATTTTGTTTCTGTTTCTTGCTCACTGAATTGGACATTCTCTACTTACTAGAAATGACTGGAGTAGACATCCTTGTTTTGTTTCTAATCGTAGAGGGGTACTTTTTATTTCAGTATTGTTGTTAGTGATGATCTTTTCACATAGGATTTTATTATGTTGATGTTTCCTTATGTTTCTACTTTGTTGGTTTTTCTTCAGAAAGAAAGTGTGTTGAATCTTGTCAAGTGCTTCTTCACTAATTGAAGTGGTCATATGGTTTTTGTCTTTTATTCTATTAATGTGGTACATTATAGTAACTGATTTTCATATGTTGAAACAGCCTTGCTTTCTAGGAATAAATCCCACTTGTTCACGGTGAAATAATTCTTTTAATTAGCTCTTGAATTTGGTTTTCTAATATTTCACTGAGACTTTTGGATGAATATTCATCAGGCATATTGGTCCAAAGTTTTCTTGTCATGCCTTGATCTAACTTTGAGGTCAGGGTAACAGTGGTCTCAGAATGAGTTTGGAAGTGTTTCTTCTTTAATATTTGGAAGTTTGGGAGAGAACTATAATTAATTATTCTTTAAATGTTTGGCAGAATTATTTCCAGGGAAGCCATCTGTTCCTGGGTTTTTCCTCGTCAGGACGCTTTGACTATAGACTCATTATTGATCTGTTCAGATTTTCAATTTCAGTGTTGCTGGGTTGTATATTTATACAAATATTGGTTTCTTCTACATTACCTGATTTTTAAACACATAATTGTTTATAGATTTGATCTTTTTTTTAAATTTTTATGACATTCTTTCATTTCAGATTTTAATTATATGAGTTTTATTTTTTTCTGATTGGATGGTTTCTTCTATCATTCTCCCATTGTCACTTGCTGAGAATTCTGAAAATGGCAATATTTGGATCAGCCAGGAAACCTGTGTGAGTGATAATAGCTAAAAAAGCACCACAAACCCTTATGTAACTCTCCAGAGAAATACTTGTTTCTTGATTAAACCATTGTATTTTGTATTTTCCTTGCAATAGTAACTTAGTCTGTATCATATTTCTACTTTTCCAAATGCTGCATTGACTGAGGATTTATATGCTGTTGCTTTTCTTCTTTATCGGCATTCCTGATTAAAATACTACAACTGCATGAGTATATAATTATTTTATTAAAAATAAGAAGTGTTCCAGGTCTAAATAGCTAATTTCCTCTTAACTGTAGAATTAGGTTGCACCTCACTATGGTAAGCAGCAGTGGATATTTTAATTTTTATCTGATTCTTACCTACTTCAGCAGCAGCAGTACCGTCTTCTTTCTCCTCCTCCTCCTCCCCCTCCTCTTTGTCCTCCTATAAATTTCTCTTCTTTCTTTCCAACTAGATATACTCTCTCCTATGAATAGAGAAACTTTGAAAATGTTAATTTATGTGTCTGGAAGAAATTTCTCTTACATGTACTCATATCTCAGTTCCGTTATCACTTTCCCCCAAGAACTCTTCCCCAAGCCTCAAATTAAGTTTTGTTCCTCTCATATATTATATTATTTCAGACCTTTGAGAAGCAAATGCCAATGAGAGATTAGGTATTCAATAAATTCAAGGAATTTATTCAGGAAAATGTTTGCACAAGTTACAGCATAGGGGTTAACAAGAATAGAAGTAGACAGAGAGAGCCTTCAGAATTTGATGCCATCTGACATCTGTGAAAGATGAAAGGGAAGGAAGGAGAATGGGTAGGAAGAATCTCAGACCCTGAAAGCAGCTCTGAAAACATTTCGGTGAGGCAAATGAACACTCAAGCCTAAGTTGCCCATTACAGGAGTCCTGCTCTGTTGAATGTCCCCTAGCTATTGGCTTTGAGGGGTCCTAATGATCAAGAGGTGTGGTGGTTGGCGCTGTCTGTGCGATGCTCCCACAGTTGGATGTACATAACTAATTTGGTCTCTAAGCCCCTTGTCCATGATTACACAGGCTTGTATGCTTATTATATAGGCATTGTTTTCTCCTATTCTTGCTCTGTTTCATAATTGAAAACATTGTGTGTGTTTTCTGTAGTATCCCAAGGCCTAGCACACTGTCTAGCACCTTTAAAACAAATGCAGCTGCTTCAATGCAAGTTCGCTCCCCCACCCTGGAAGTGACCCACATGGTGCAGCAGACCTCTCCTGACCCACCAGCTGCTTCCGTTAGCAGTATACTTCACCGATCTGCCTGTTCTGCTCCCCACTCTGTCACTGGTGAATCCTTTCACCACCCCTGCACCTCTTGCCTGTATCCCAGTTCTGTATGCATAAATAAAATACAAATATTTAAAAATATAATTATAATCTGCCAGTATGGTTGTAGAATAACAGTGCATTAACCTCAGATCTCATCAGGTTCAGGTGAAATATCATAAAATAGAATGCCCTTGTAGCAGTTGGTCAGGACAAGTACTAGAAATATCTAATCCCAAGCAAATCTCAAACCAAAGAATTTATTAACTGCACTTGGAAAAATGGTGTTTGTTCTTAGATATCTTTATTAGTTTTTAAAAATCGCTTTATTTATACATGACCCTATATATTAAATAAAATGCTTTCTTGCTCTACGAGGGCAAAAAATGAGTCAGCTGTAAAATTGTAGATAATTCTCCCATGTTCACTGCTTTGAAGTTAGGCAAAGAGGCAGGGTTGGAAAAGGGCAGGCATGAGATCATGTACTGCTACAGGGCTGTATGAGAATTCTTGTCTTGTCCTGTATGTTAACCTGTTAGTGTGAATTTGTGTGGTTTCTAAAGTTCTTTGTCTACAGTATTGCATGTAAGAGATTAGGGCCCCAAGTGACCTTACTAAGTATGAATCTTTTGCTTTCTTATTGCCTGTGAACTCAATGGTCCTAAACATTTGAATCTGTAATGACAAGTGTATTGCCTTGTTTTCATGTACCTCTATGGGCACTTGAAGTCAGGGTTTGAATTTGAACCCAGTTTTACCCTTGACTTCTAACTTTAACTATGCACAAATTTCATTTAAATCTCTTCACCCCAAATAAAAACTGATTTACTCTTTTATCTGATAATAAAAGAATTACTAAGGCAATTTAGAAGGAAAATAAAAGGAAGCATCTGTAATTCCACCACTATGAGAAAAGTTGCTTATAATATTGTATGAGGAATTCTGGAATAATTTCATTTGGGCATGGTTTCTGACACTGTTGTTTTATGTATGATACTATCATCTGTCTACTTTTCAAGAATTCTAAACTAATAACTTAAATGGTCATTATTAAAATCAATTTGTTATGTGTTAAATGCTTTATGAAGACTGTATAATTTAATCCCAGAATCATTCACTGAAGTAGGTAAAATTAATTATACAGCTCTTTTTATATAAAATGACACAGACCTTGGGAGGCATAACTATCAAGTGAAGAAAAACATTCTATCCTGGGCAGGTTCTCACTAATTTGAGAGGAAAGAGATGCTTAATTTTACATCTTCTGACTGCTTTTATAGATCATTGCAGGGTTTTGTAAATCCTTCTGGAATAAGACATGAGATAATCCCATATAAATACACCTTTTAGAAGGAATCCAGGGAACTTGATCTGTGAACAAATACTGTGCTTTTCTGTGACCTTGAAAAAAATAAAAAAACATATTGTCCAGGAACCACTCTCTTATTTGTAATTTCAGTATCTCATAAAGTGAAGACTCAACTGTAATTACTCTGAGCGCTCCATCTTGGGAGTCAGAATTTTTGATAATTTCTGACGCTTTTCACAACCTAATTTTCTAATAGGCCTGGAATGTTGTGTGTCTGCTTAGAAACTTATAAGCTTTTTAAAAAGACCTTCACTACTTCATGACTGGTTAATATGCCAAGATACATTTTACTACTCTTGGTCTTCTAAATGTGACATGAATTTGATGTTTTATGTATGAGTGTTTCAAGGATGAGGGATGTTTCTGAGTAACCACCTTTGTATCATCAGTCTCAGATGCATTAGTGTTCTTAAGTGACTTGCTGAAGTCATTATCGAGGCAGGAGTTATTATTTGAATAGTTGGCAAAGTTAAATTCTTACTTGCAAGCAGCCAATAATGTGGTTTCTTTTATATCCACTCAAGAGCACAAACACAGTCACATGCATGATTTTTAGTTTAATATTTAGAAGAGAGTGAGTATTAGCCAAATAAACGTGTGAGCTTATTGATTATGGTTTGGTGGAGAAGAGAGATCTAATCTACTATATCAGATAGTTTAAATGTTGAGTCAAGTATTACAAACTCAAAATTCTGTTAAGGGCCAGTAAGGCAAAATTTCCTAAGTACATAAATCAAGACTGAATAAATGCAACATGGAGATTTGGAGCCCATAGCAAACTGGAGAACCATCCTCCCTTGAAGGACTTTTTCAATATTATGTTTATCAAACAAAACACAATGAGAGTTGCATTTAGATGAGGACAGATTGCCATTTGAAAACTTCCAAATACTGGAATGGATATATGGGAAAGGTAAACATTTTAAAGCCTGAAAATGTGACCTCTGTATCCAGGTAGAGACTTCCTTTTATTCCCTTTTTGATGGTCCCTTCACCTCCTCTTCCTAGCACCTATCATAGTCTCTAATTATTTATTGTTTTTTATATGTTTGCTTGTTTACAATCTTTCTCTCTAAACATTATGCTTCATAAATGCTGAGACTTTGTTTTTCTTGTTCATGGTAATAATTACCAGCACTAGCCAGGGCCAGGAAACTATTGGACCCTCATAAAAATTGTTGAGGTGAAACAAAAAATGTGACATGCTTTGTTATCATGTGATAAATCTTATTCCCCTAGGGGAATTACTTAGTAGTAATGCATTAAGTATTTGTTGAAGTTGGTGGGGGTCATTGTCCACTGTGATTAACCATGGTGAAGTGGTTTACCTTGGATGGGGTTAAGGTTTGAAACAGATGTGATCACTAGGCTGTAGAGATGCTGAGAGGAACTCTCTGCAAGGAAGTTTAGTGAGACAGAAAATAGCAGTTTTTGTTTTGGATACTAATAGGCATGGCTAGTGATCTGTGCAAGTTGTTGACATCAAGGATGACTGTTGATGGGTAAAAATAGGAAATCCAGGAAAGGTCAGTGTCCCCAGATAAAGATCTGCTTGCTGCTTCACATCAGGTGACTGTTGATAGAAATAAGTCACCAGAGCTGAAGACTGAGTTCACAAACCCATGTGGTAATAAGACTAATGGGCAGCATACTTGCACAGGAAAAGGAACTAAATGATCAAGGCAACCAAAACAAGTTTAGGATTTTGAAATTCCAGGAATAATTACCAGGCTGGGCTTGGCCTCAGCATCCTTGCAGAACAATTACTGGAGCCTAAGTCAGACCCACACTAGCAATAGTGCTGGTGGGAGTTAAGTTTTCCAATAAACTCCATCCTCACTAAGGACTCTTTAGTCCTTATAACTGAGACTTAAGTGTTCCCAACCCCTCGTTGAGTGTGGCCTTAAATATTTGCTTTTTGGAATAACAGAACCGGTGCAGATTAATGCTGTTAGATGATTTAGCAGTTAGGACTCTGGTTATAAATAACAAAGATCTTTCAAACTAACTTAAGGAAGAAAGAGGGCTATATTTGCTCATGTCTGGGAGCTTATACTTTCTCTGCCTGTGCTGCTCTGTCTGTGGTTTTATTCTCTCATCTGCTGATGGTGGGCTTTCCTGCTAGAGAACAGTGTGACCTTGTGACAGCTTGGATGTGGCTCTCATTTCTGCCCTTGACCTTAGATAAATTCTTCATCTATAAAATGGGTACATTTAATAGCATTTACTCATAGGTTGTTGCAAGGATGAAGTAAATAATAAATTAACACATAAACCAGGCATACGGAACGGTGTCTAGTACGTAGAAATTACTCTTGTCACTGATGATGAGCAGTTCTTTCTCATGACTCCACTGCTATGATGCTAGAGAGTAGAGAATGCTGCATCTTAACAGTCCTAGATAAATGCAACATTCTAGGAATGACTCTTATTAGCTCAGCCTATGACAGAGGCACCATCAGTGTATGTGTGTATGTGAGGAGGGAGGGTCTCTTATCAAAAGAGGAGAGATTGAGACATGAGGCAGAGGTTTCTGTCTACCAAAATTTGTGCTCCTTACCCAGCCAGGGACCATATTTCCAGGCATTCTTTTCTCCCTTTCTTGTTGGAATGGGGGAAGGGGGAAGCTGGGAAGTGGAATAGTATGTATAATATATATTACTAGTTCTTCCCCATTGTGGAAATGGAAGTGAAGTGTGTTAATTCCAAGCCAAAGTGTTTAAGGAGTGGTGTATTTTATCTATGCTTTTTCCAGTGGATTGTTAATGATGAGAACATAGGTTCTCAAGCCTCATGACAAATTGGAATCACCTGGTAATCTCAACAAAATTAATGCCAGGTCTGATATAAGTAGTTTTTCATCAGGGGCATTTTGCCACCCTTTCCCCAAACAGTAGGCATTTGGCAAATTCTGAGGACATTTTTTGCTGAGAAAAAATTGTATCAGGGAGTTACTGGAATCTAGTAAAAAATCAGGGGTACTGCTAAACATGCTATAATATACAGAGCAGCTCTCAATAACAAAGAATTACCTGGTCTAAAATGTGCCAAGTTAGAAAAACATGCTGTTGTAGATCAGATGTAGAGCCACAAGGCTGAGAGATGAAGAGGTCTCAGTGCCCAGATCACTGCAAAGAGCACTGCAGTCTGGTGACTGAATTACCCACCTTGGAGAGTGATCTGAATGTAAAGTGAACCTATTGTGTTTAACCACTGAAATTTGGGGTCTGTTAGAGTAACTCATGTTTTTCAACTCATACAAGAAGAGAAGCATATTAAAAGAATTGTGGTTAAGCTCTAAAATGAGCATACAAGATATTTTATTCCTATTATCCAAGTCGAGACAATAAATTGTGTACCATATTTTTGCTTAAAATTTATCAGTAATTCACAGCACAGATTTCCCTAATTAAAATCACCCCAAATTAGTATGCAGTGAGTTTATGGCACAAGAATGGACAACATGTATTTGGTTTGTATTCTGGGTGAAAAATAATTTGGGTTTGACCTTAATAAGTAAGGTGAACTTATGTTTCATCTCAAAATTTGTTTTATTTAGTATTTCCTCTGTTATAGTAAATAAATGTTAAGTTATTCTTTCACCTCATCTTATTAGTTATTGTTTGTAATTAAGACAAGTTAGATTTGTGAAGTAAGAATAAAATTTGTTACAGATGGTAGCTCTGGTAAATATTGTAAAACTGCCAGACTCTTAAATCTGTCTGACTATTCATGTTACTGTGCATGATTGAAATTGACTAATAGTAAAACTCTTTAGAGATTCTGTTATTTTGAGAATTTTGGGGGGAATGGGCAATATTCTCAGTGTATGGAATTTAGGAAAGCCTGGGAGTGAGCCAGGGCTGGACATAAAATATTGAACCCTCTAACCATGTAGATTGATTTAAAGATAGCCAGATAGTCCAGGCTGATGCTGGAATTGTCCATTGTCTATCAGAAGAACTTGGTTTTAGGGGTTTGTTTAGAATTGGAGGCTATGTGATGTGAGCAGTGGGAACCCATGTTACAGAATGCTTAAGACAGCATTAAGAGGTCATAGAAGAGAGAGGAAGAGGGAAGAAAAGAGGGAGAGAGGAAAATGAATATGAAGGATGAAGAAGACATAAAAAGGAAAGGAAGAGGAGAAAGTGATTTTGATTGATTTGGGTTCTGGTGATATCATTTGAGTAACTTGGCTATATTATCAGGTTATACCTGTAACCCCAAGGACTTTTCATTAATCTAAGCCCATAAGGTCCTCTTTTATACCTAAGCTAGGTTGGGTTGTATTATTTGACGCATATCTGGTTTTTTTTTTTTTTAAGATTTATTTATTTATTCATACAGAACTGGAGTACAGGTCAGAGATGTGGAGGGTGAGAGGATTCACCAGAGAGTGGGGAGCAGAACAGGCAGATCGAGGAAGTACACTGCTGAGGGGAGCAGCAGGTGAGTCAGGAGAGGTCTGCCACGCCATGTAGTCACCTCCGAGGCAGGCGGGAATTGAACTCATGCGAAGGTGGCTTTAGCTTCTTAGTGCTGTGCTTTAACCCGCTGCACCACCAGGGAGGGCTGACACATATCTGTTTTTAAGTAATGACATCGATGAGACATTTTGGTTAAGTCTGGTGTCCAGGAGTTTAGACCTTCAGGCGTCAACGTAGATTATACTGCTGTTGATGAGTTACCCCTCCCCTAGCAGTGAGCTTGCATTCCCATCATTTTCATGAGACTAGCATTATCTATCCTGTGCAAGGAGAATACTTGTCTGAGATGCCTAGTTATTTCTCATTATTTTGCTGTTCATAACACTGTTCTATATAGTGGTGATTGGTACATGGATTTTGTCTGTGGTTTAATAACTGGTAAGTCACGGAGCTTCCCTAAGTCTCAGTGTCTTCCTTGTAATAATAATATATCTTCATAGGGATTTTGTTCATTCAGAGTTCAATAGAAGGCAGAACTTGTAGTAAAGCACTTAATAAATAGTAACTTACTTTTATACTGAAAGTTTTTGATACTTCTAGTAACAACTCCCCTCCCACTTGGGTGGGGTCTACGGGAAGTTTAACCAATATTAATCACTGCTCCCTAACAGATGGCATTGTGGGGAGGTCCCAGACATTTAAAATTGCACCTGTACCATCCCTGGAAATAGTGACTGTGGGAGGCTGCCAAGTAATTTGGGGTTAATTGAAGGGAATACCCTGGGCAGTGGGGTAGCCATTTATCCTCTGAATCCCCTTGTCTATTCTGCAGCCAAATGAAAAGAGAATTATACCTGCAGAATGTGTCCCTAAGTCAACTCTGAAGACTCCAGAATTTAGTTGGTGTCATTAAATATTCTTCATCATTACAAGTGGTATTTGGCAAATTTATTTTGCTGGAAGGTAAAGGTTACATGGGTTGAATGCATTGAATATTCTTGGGAGAAAGGGTAAGAAAATATTATGGCAGGAATATTTCTTAGGACAGTCTCTGAATATTGAATATGAATATATCTTTTGAATGATTTTTAAAGAAGCTGTGTGTGTGTGTGTGTGAGAGAGAGAGAGAGAGAGAGAAAGAGAGAGAGAGAAAGAGAGAGAGGAGAGATCAGAACATGAGACAAGTAGAGAGAGGAGAAGAGAGATTGACTGTTCAGGAACTTAAACAGTTACAGGTTTAAAGATTCCTCTCTGAGTTTAGGTATTATATTAGGGGCTAAGGGTAGAGATTCATTCATTCAGCAAATTTTTCTGAGTATCTACACTGTGCCAGGCACCGTTAGGCATGAGGGGTAAACTATTGATTGATTCAGACAGTGACTGTTACTGTCATTGAGTTTATAGCTTAAAAGGAAACAGAGATAATAAAAGTCTTCACATAAATAATGTGAAATTACGATGAAAATTACTGTAAGGAAGTTATGCAACCCATGAGGATGTTTACCAAAGGATCATCATTCTGGCTGGTAATGTCAAAGATATGCTATGGTCAGATATATTTTGAAAAAGATTATCCTTCCTTAAATGAAGATTCACTAGTGAGTACAAAGAAACAGCTAGAAGGCAGCGGTCACAGTAAGACATGTGGATGCTTAGATCAGGGAGGTAATAATGAAAACAGATATGGAGCAATTTCAGAAATCTTTAAGACGTAAACTCAAATAAACTTAGTGAAAACTTGGATGGTAAAAGGGAAATGATATTGAGAGAGATTTCTGTTTTTTTTTTAATATATAAAAGTTTATTTTTACATCATTTTGTGCATTTTTTCATCTCAGTTGTAATCCCTGTGGATTTCTGGGTTTTAAGTCTCCCTTTTGAGGTCTCTAGGATATCACAAATGAAAAATGAATGAAGTATATATTCCAGTATAAGCATTTATGTCAGGAATAAATGGAATTTGGTAAAATGCTCTATCACTTACCTTTGAGGTGAATTCCCTAAGAGTTCAGTGTTTGAAGAAGATTAGAGTATACTCGTTGGATAGTCCAGGCCAAACTCAACACAAGTCCCAGAATATAATGTACCACTTGAGGACAAATTTGAATATTCCAGCCCCAGGCCTAACTGTGAAGCCAAGCTGTGTGGGTTATTATGATATCCAGCCCCCAATGCTTGATGCTCTTTTCTTGTCAGAGCTGTTTGCAAAGCCTGAGGAATGTCAAGTAACAGCATGCTCTCCAAGGAATTAGCTTTGCAACTTAATGAGGAGAAACTTTTATGACTTCAGCTGTGTTCAGTGTTTATTGTTCTCAGGCTATATTAGAGTTATGACTTAGTAATAAAAGCATACTCTTCTATAAGTTATGTCACTTAAAACTTTATCATATAGAACCTACAGCTCTTATAAGCATAAACGAGTAAACACTTGGGCACATATGAGTGTCTCTTACAAATTAGGGTACTGGAATTTACAAATAGTAATTAACTTATGGATACCTAGGTATTCATTTTTGTTCAGAATTTGCATTTATAACTAGGACTTGTTTCCTCAACAAATACTGATTTTCTTATAGTCCCAAGATTATTTCTAAGTAAGTAATACAGTCTAATGTTTTCATGGAACTCATGTATTATTTGAGAAACAGCTAAGCCAAAAATACCCAAATAATGCAATTTGAGCATGGCAAGGATAGAATGATGAGGCATATTAGGAAGTGTGCTTAGTCAAAGATGTTCTTTGTAAAAGGAAGTTACTTGAGCTGAGGGAGTATTGATGGGAAGGAATTCCTAGGGCAAAAAAGTATTTCAGGTAGGGAACAGTAAGTGCAAAAGACTCAAGGAAGGAATCAACTTGGCAAATTTTACAATAGGAAAAAGAAAACCAGGTAGCAGGAATATTATAAGCCTTGAAAGATGGGCACAGTTAGGGACCAAGAGATTAGAGATTGTTAGGGTCTCAGTAAAGAGTTTGAATTTTATGCTAAGTATAGTGGGAAACCATTAGAGGGTTTTAAGCAGGACAGTCACTTCACTGGAGTAAGATGTAATAAGATCATTCTAGCTCCTCTGTGGAGAATAGGCAATGTAGATACACCTGAGTTTAAGAAGAAAATTGGTTAAGAAGAAAAGCCTATGATTTGGACCATGGTTATAGAATCAGAGATTTGGAGATACTTTTTTGACATGAGCTGACATGATTTGACAGGATTTTGCTTGTGGCCTAGACGGAAGAAATAAAGTAAAAACAGAAACAGGTCGACTCTAGGTTTTTGATCAAAGTAATAAAACTCTATACTGAGGATTCAACACAGATATTAACACCACAGCAATCTCTTTTGGAAGGCAAATTTCTAATTGCTTGTTTGGGTGAAGAATTTTTTCTTTTGAAGTATTATCTTATATTTTATCTACAGGAAGCAGGGAGGGAGTTTGATATTTATAGATGGTATTTAAATTCAGGTTTGCCTGCTCCAGATGTCTGCTCCAGGCCTTCTGATAGGCTGCTTATAGCTGTGGGGCATTGGCTCTGCCTGTGATGGTATCTGCCTGACTGGCCAGTTCCTTAGATCCATGAAGAGGTGACAATATGGGTCAGAATGGTCATGTTGCCTCATGCTGAACTTTTCTATGTACTTCCAGATGCAGCTTCAGCTTCAGGACTTGGCTGAGAGACTTTGCTCACATGCCTGGCAGAATATGATAGCTGGTTGGGACCTAGTGGGGATCCAGCCTGTGGTCAAAGGGCGTCTGATGTTCCCCAGAGGCCAGACGATGACAGCCTGGCCCCTTTGGCTTCCTACTTTCTATAGTCAAACTCCAAACTGAGTGCTGGGGTGGAGCTGGGTCACCACTGTGGTTTGGATAGACAGCAGGGTGGGGCGAGCTGTCCCCAGGCTGCTGCAGAGTTGGCTTTGGACAAGAGACTAGGGTCAGGCATGTGGTCAAATTATGCATGTGTTCCTGGCAGAATTGACAGCAGAATTTAGGAAAATAGATTTTATAACTTCAGCTGTATTTGGTAGTGATCATTTCTTGGTTGAAGATGCATGGACTATTCCCAGCATATATTCTTACTACAGATGGAAATCTGAAACCCTAGCAATGTATGGATCGCCTTACTCCCTGAGTAAGGGAAGTCTCTTGATTGGGCCTGCACGAGATTGCCGGTCAGTTAGGTTTCTGACAGGAAACAAGGCTCACCTGTAATGCTTCAAATGTGGAGAACTAATGGACCTACTTATATAGTGGTGGGAAGAGCAAAGGGAACAGTGACTGGGGAGCCTCCCAGAGGATGTTGGGTAGAACCACTGTCACTTAAGCCAGTTGACACGCTAAACCTTGGCATAGCCCCCATGGGCTGGAGTCCTTGAGGAAGCTTCCAGTGCCAGCAAAAAGGCCCAGAAGCAGAAGGGGCAAGGAAGTGTTCCCCATTCCCTCTTTCTTGTGACAGCCTACATGTTTGGGGAAAGAGAAGAGAAAAAAGGGGAAAGGATGGAATAGGAGAGACAAATGAAGAACCACTAACAAAAGAGGAAACTCAGTTTTTTACTTCAAATTGTGGGTTCAGCATTGTCTTTAATGCTTTTATCACTTTTACTTTTTCATAATCTTAAGACTACATTATGTCCAAGAACCTCCACAGGTAAAGAGGTAGGAAGATGGGCAATGGAGCTACAGTGTGTGGGCAACTTGGGGAAACCTGAAATTGTCTCTGGAAGCCAAGTAGCTAGAGACAAGGAGGGGAAATGTAGCTCTGGTTTGGCCGCAGATTGCTGCAGAGAAGCAGCAGAGGAGTAGAGAAGCTCAGGGAAAACTAGGGGGTAGTGAGATCATTGTACCTTTTCCATGCAGTAATGAGAACTTTCATTGAAGTATATCTCTCCTCAGGAAGAGATGGGCTCGAAGTTGCTTGGTGTTCAGTCCAGTTTCCAAAAAATGGCAGCTCATCTTTCAGTGAAAAACTTACAGCAAAAATATTTGGTTGTGATCAAGCAAAGACCAAAGATAGACAGTGGTGCTTTTTATTCAGAGAAGTAAAAACAGGTTACCAGCATTGGTTGAAGACTGCAGATGTATAATTGTTTTTTTTTTTTTTTAATACTTGGGAAGTAGTTTTCTGTATGTTAATATTTTGGGACATGTATGTTAATATTTTGGGGCATGTATCTTATTTGTAAGACAAATTCAGGCAACCCCAACTTTCACAGTTCTGGCAAAGTCATCAGCACCAACAATGACAAGACTGGGGCATCTCCAGTGTACGGCACATGACCTTTGTAGAAATAACAGAGTATGTTAACCATCTTTTGTTGCCTGTGACCAGAAAAGTCAGTAAGAGGACGTCTCTAGTGGTGAAGGTGAGATGAGAGCACAACAGGGTCTTCTATTCACCATCATTCAATAAATACTTTTTAGGCTTCAGAAAGATTAAATGCAGCTGTAAATGAGGTAGCCCTCTTATCTGCTGCAAGCTGGTTGTTGCAGAGACGATTCTATTTGTAAACATTACCCAGGATTCTTGACTAACACTTAAGCTTGGTATTTATCCACCAGCTGCCTTCCCTGCAGGCTCCTTTCATATAATAAAGAAAAAGTGTGAGTAGATTTTACCCAGGAGGCTACTCCAAGAATTTAACAGCTATGTAGGATTAAAGTCCACAGCATGTAAAAAAAACCAAATT
Source organism: Condylura cristata (assembly GCF_000260355.1). Taxonomy (NCBI): domain Eukaryota; kingdom Metazoa; phylum Chordata; class Mammalia; order Eulipotyphla; family Talpidae; genus Condylura; species Condylura cristata. The sequence goes on from NW_004567105.1 coordinate 46,096,745, forward strand.
TTTGCTTAACTTCAAATTTTTCAAAGAGGGGGGAAATTCAGTTTATTTAGGAAATATTTCACATAAATAACATAATGAGCCTGATGATACTTTCTATATGCTGTGAAACTTGGGGTTAGAGTTCCATTCACATAAGAAATAATTTTTCTGGATATTAGCTACTTTCAAGAGGTTTTTAGTAGGAAACTTTTAAAAGGCCAAAGTGAGATTAGTTTTTTTTAAAGATTTATTTATTTTGTGCATACAGAATTGGGGTATAGGCTAGAGGCTCAGGGGCGGTGAGAGGCTTCACCAGAGACAGAGTGGGGAACAGAACAGGCAGATGGATGAAGCAAATAATGCTAAATAAGTTAAGTCAGAAAGAGGAAGATCAGATGTCATCAGAGAAAAATAAAAGAAAGGAACCAACAAAACTAAATCAAGACATACCCTAGAATATGACTGCAGAACTGAGGGGCGGAAGAAGATAGGAATGCAGTAGGGAAGGAGTCCAGTTGTGGATGTAGAGGAGTATGGGTGCCTTGGAGGTGGGTGTGGTATGGTACAAAGACCTGAGGTGTGAACCTAGTCTCCTAAATGATGTACAGTATTGTAAACTAATGTCACCTCATGATAAATAGAGTAAATGCTATAATGCTCTACTCTCCAAGTATAGTGTTCAGCAATAAATCCCCTTAAAAAACGTTTCTGTGATCAATCAAGAAATTTGGGAAACATTGGGTTAACTTTAGTGATATGTAAGAAATTGTGTGTTATAGATCTTCTCAGACTCTGATACTGGATTGTAAAACACCCAGATGAGTAAACCCTAATTATTTATTTTTAATGGGTCACCAATTAGCATTTTAAAGAGCTGTCATATTTTTTTGTGAAGTACCTAGCTTGAGTGAACTTCAGTCATTCTTTTGTGGTGGGGAGGCAGTTTACTTAATTTTTTTTTTTTAAAGATTTATTTATTTATTCATACAGAACTGGGGTACAGGCCAGAGGCTCAGGGGCGGTGAGAGGCTTCACCAGAGACAGAGTGGGGAGCAGAACAGGCAGATCGACGAAGTACACTGCTGAGGGGAGCAGCGGGCTGGCCAGGAGAGGTCTGCCACGCCATGTGGTCACCTCCGGGGCAGGTGGGGATTGAACTCATGCGGAAGTGGCTTTAGCTTCTCAGTGCTGTGCTTTAACCCGCTGCGCCACGGGGGAGGGCCTTAATTTTTTTTTTAAAGATTTATTTATACAGAACTGGGGTATAGGCCAGAGATGCGGAGGGTGAGAGGATTCACCAGAGACAGAGTGCGGTGCAGAACAGGCAGATCGAGGAAGTACACTGCTGAGGGGAGCAGCGGGCTGGCCAGGAGAGGTCTGCCACGCCATGTGGTCACCTCCGGGGCAGGTGGGGATTGAACTCATGCGGAAGTGGTTTTTTAGCTTCTTAATGCTATGCTTTAACCCGCTGCGCCACGGGGGAGGGCCCTACTTCTTAATTTTTTTTAAACCCTTTTGAGATAATGGAAGAACTTGGGTGTAGACCAGAGGTGTCGGTGAAGTATTGAGAGGATTCAGTAGAGACAGAGCAGAGTGGGGAGTAGAACAGGTGAATTTACTGAAATTCACTGCTAAGGGAAGGATTGGACAAGACAGGAGAGACCTGCTGCACCCTATAAGGGTTAATTCTCTGGCTGGGTATAGACATTAGGCTTTAATGAGGTGATAGTGCTGAGACTTAATGCCATCAGGGAGTACTCAGGTTACTTTTTTAATAGGTAATATATAGATAAGGTAAATTCCTAGCATGTGAAGGCATTCAGTCACATAGATATCACCTCTTAATCTTTGCCTCTGAGATTCTCCCTTGTGACACAACCATCAGTTTCAAGGTCTGAGATATCCTATGCATATACAACCATGTTTGTATATTGTATGTGCATATAAGTGTAAGTACATTGTGTGTGTTTCAGTTTTGAGCAAGCTATAGACATAATTCTGTACCTTGCTATTTATTTAATATGTATTAGACCTCATTCCATGTCAGCCATGTTTAAAGCTGTATCATTTGTTTTAAATATCAACATAGTATCCTATTGTGTGAGTGTGTCATAAAACATTTAGCCAGTATCCCATTGATGGACATTTAAAATATTATTTATCTTTTCATAATATAGACAATACTACAGTGGGTGCCTTTATATATTTGTCATTGTCATTGTGGTGTTTCTTGTATTGGCTTTTGATGAAAACCAAAGGCATAGTAATAGAATATGATTGTGAAGTCAAGAAAGGCTATGTTTGCAGCCTTTCGATGGTCTGGCTTGATTCAGAGATCTTTAGAATTTAAAGTCCCGGAGAACTAAAGATTAAAAAAAAAAATGCATACTATCTGAAGATGTTTAAAATATAGATTTTCTTTCAGAGATAAGAAAAGTTAAGGTTTTTAAAAAATTGTATTTCACATAGATCTAAGTTCTAAAAATATATATTATCAAAGTTGCTTAAAATAGAAAGGGGGAATGCAGTGATTTTTTTCAGACAAAGCTCAGAGTTTTGAAAATTAGATTGTTTAGGAGATAAAAGAGATTTGGAGTTAATAGTTGTATGTAGAAGGCAGATGGAGAAGGAGACCTAAGGAAGCCACATGGAGCAGCAAACATGTGATGAAGAAACCGGGCTTGTTTCCTGACCCTGGACTGGTTAAGGCAGATGTGGGTGAGATACCTGTAGGAAGGTTTTCTAATTAGAACAAGTCAAAGAACAACGGACCACCTATCCCAGAAAAACATTGTCCTGAAAAGACTGAATTTTAACGCTTCATCAACTTAATGCTCATGTCAATTCTTCACGAATCCCTATTTGATTAAAATGGATTACAATAAGAAAAACCAGAAATCACGTGACTGAATGCAGTACAAGAACAATGCAAGCAACATTGCTCCCCTGACAATGACTCAGAACAGTATAGCTATCACATTACCCAGCCAGAGACCCCTTCTGCTTTAACTAGACTCATAAATAGAGGAGAATTTGTGAACTGTCATCAGAATCATTGTGTTTCTGGTCTACTTCAGCCAGAAGGATCTCTTATGTTTGAGGATAAAAGTGAGGTCATGGGCCCTCCCTGGTGGCGCAGCGGATTAAAGCACAGCACTAAGAAGTTAAAGCCACTTCCGCATGAGTTCGATCCCTGCCCCTGAGGTGATCCACATGGCGTGGCAGACCTCTCCTGACCCACCCATACTTCTCCTCAGCAGTGTACCTCAGTGGGCCTGTTCTGCTCCCCACTCTGTCTCCGGTAAATCCTGTCACTGCCCCTGAGCCTCTGGTCTGTACCCCAGTTCTGTATGCATAAATAAAAAAGTGGGGTCATTTACACACACACACACACACACAAAATGTATGTAAAAGCTATGGTTGCATTTTCTCACTATCCTGAACTGGATTTTATTTCTGCTAAATAACACTTAACTGCCTCTAAGACTTTAAAACTTAGTTTTATTGTGTAATAGCTCCCCCATTTCTAGCTTGTGTACTGAAAAAAAAATAGTTCTTTAACAGAAATAATACTATTTTTTTTTTAAAAAGATGATGTCTTGTTGGAATTCAGTTTTATTACTTGAGAGAAAGACCTTCCATATTTTGTTTAAACAACTTTATTGATTGTCTCATTAAAAAAAATCTATTTGTTCAGGGGAGCTTGATTTCACAATAGGTTGGTGAATTTCTTTGAGGTCAAGTCATTATGAGTATGTCACGCTATTTAAGGGTGTCTTGTACCCTTGGTCTTCCTTTGGGATAGTGCCATGGCCACCCTCCATCATGGAGCATCTCACTGCAGGTCAACACTTTTCATACAGCAACTCATCAATTCTCCAGCACACACAGCATCATGTGGCCCTGCACTAGCAAGCAGGTGGGCACTGCTGTGCACTCCATTTTATCAATTTAGAAACCCAGACACAAAGACAACCAACTCTTTCAAGGTCACTCATCTGGGATGTTGTAGAGCTAGAATTTCAACCCATTATTTTAGAATCTTGACCAAATTAGATGGACTAAGTCTTAGTTGGGTTCTTAAAAAAAAAAAAACAGTAATTCATGCTTCATGCTATAACATTTTTTTTTTTTTAAGATTTATTTCTTGGGCCCTCCCTGGTGGCATAAAAGGTTAAGTCACAGCACTGTGAAGCTCTCCACTGTGAAGCTGCATGAGTAAAGATTTACTTATTTATGCATATAAGAACTGGGTTGCAGGCCAGAGGTGCAGGGGTGTTGTGTGTGAGAGAGAGGATTCACCAGAGACAGAGTTGGGGGAAGAACAGGCAGATTTACTGAAAGACACTGCTTAGAAGAGCAGCAGATGAGACAGGAGAGGTTCTGCTGCACCATATGTGGGCCCACTCCCTGGCTGGGGATTGAACCAAGGACATAGAAGTGATAGCACTGACACTTAACCCCTAGGCCACCAGGGAGGCCCCATGCTGTAGCATGTTTAATGAACTGGGAGACAGTGGTTAAAGGAAGGCAGAGGAACTTGGTTGTTTAAGGAGTAGGACCAAGGGGCTCCATAATTATGTAGCATCCACTCAATCTTGTGTGTATGGTTAGAAATTTCAGGGAGGTGTCAGATTCTTCATGTAGCACATGTGCTGAGTTACTCAGCAGTGGTCTGAATCGGTTTCCTTTTGTGTCCATGGTTATAATTCAAATCTTGGATCCTTGGCAATCCTTAGAGCTGTTGGATATTTCTGTCCCAATTTCTCATAAGCAGTTAGGCAAGGGATTACTTGGTAAACAAGCCGGCCATCACTGACTGCACTAAGTCCAATATGGCTTTAATAACAGAGTTTGTAAAGTTGGTATCCATCTGCATGTGTAAGGTGGGCCCAGGTGTATGTTACATTGGAAGAAATTACCACTCTTTTTGAGTGCACTGGGATCTTTCTTTTCTCTCTTTTTTTGGTTTGAGCCTATTCTTTTCTTTAAGTCTCTGGTCACTGAAACTAAGCATTCACTTCATGCTCATATCTTTCCTTGCTTTCTTTTGCTTCACCTTGTTCACACTGCACTCCTGATTCTTCTGGAATCACCAATAGGGAGCCTCTTTTGCCCTACTTGGTTTGTTTTAAACAGAGAAGTGTAATGAGCAATAAAAGAGAGGCTTATCGGTGGTCCAGTCTAGTTATACTAGAAACATGTGGATGGTTTCCAGTGTTCACAACCCTCTCTCTTCTGAGGGAGGATTTGTTCTACTTTTGGCAGTCTTGGTTCCAGCATTGGCAGTGCCTCTGGTCCAGGGAGTGGACAGACTCACACTGATGTGGGCTTCCCTGGTGGTGTAGGGGTTAAAGCCTCAGTCTCATCAAGCTAGCACCAGCCACTGCTGCATGAGTTTGATTTCTGGGCAGGTATCTCACAGTATTCCAATAGAAACATTCAACAGAATTTTCCCTCAAGAATTTTTACAAACATTAACTGTTCACTCCCTACGTTGGAATGTGTAGAAACAATCTTCTGATTAGGGATACACAGGGTCTAGTGTGTCTGCTAAGTTTTCAATTTCGCTTTTGCAAGGAGCTGGCAGACTGCATGTACATCCTATCTGATCTTGACCAGATGATCCCAGAAATACAGGTCTATTTTAATTCCAGTCTCATGCTCTTAACCACTGCTGTGCTGTATGTATCTGGATATTTGCATTTGCTTTCAGGGGCCTGTCAGAAAACCTACACTAACAAAAAATTGTGGAAAACTTGTATAAAGGGAACCAATTCCCATTGAGAGGTTGCTGGGTGCTAGGACATATTAAGGGTTCCATATATCTCTAAAGAGGAATCGTGCATCACCCTTTCACCAGTAGCAATAGCCAGCTGCCTGAGCTCACAGGGTGAAGGGGCCAAGCTAGGATTCAAACACAGGCCTCTTAAGACTATCAGCTCTGCTTTTCCACATGCTCTGCCAGGCCAGATGTAGAAATCAGAGACAGAGGAGTTCCTGATGGCTAGGTTCAGTCTCCTGTCAGGGCAGGATATAATTTCAGGGCTGAACTGAGAGTCTATGTTAAGTAGATTCTACTTAACAGAATCTGGGAGTTGGATGAGAGAGGGGAAGAAGGGCATAGCTGCAAGGATTCTTGGGTAGTCTCTGACCTCTGACCGCTTGAAGACATTTTTTGAATGATGGTCCTAAATGTTTAGTGTTTTTTGTGGATATGGTTCTAGGCTTCAAACATTCAGGCCTGGAGACACAGTTATAATGGTTAAATTGTTCCACTGTATTTGAACTTGTTGTTCTTTTGTGAATCTGGTTTAAGGTTTCTGTATCAGCAAGTTATTAGGATACAATATCTTTCATGTTGTAACAGGTAAACTGTGAAAGACTTGGAATATGTTTCTTATTGACTATGCTATTCACTAACATGTTCCTAGATTAAAAAGGAATCGAGCATCAGTTGAATGGCTCTGATTTTTAAATTTTGTTCTACTTTTTCTTTTCTTTCTTTTTTAATTTTTTTTGCAGGAGAGAAGCAGTTCAGGAAATGGGAAAGGATGTATTGCTTTTACAAAAATTATCTTTAATTCTAAATAGTCCTTTTTCTTCTCTTGAGTCTCTCATCCTGAAAAACACTAGATCAGGATGCTCTCTTCATCATTTTTGATCTTCCTGTCTGTTCTTTATTTCTCATTCCTTCTTCCTTTCTTTATCACCTACTTCTTTTTATCCCTTCCTCTTCTCCCCTCCCCTCTCTTCCCTTCTTCTTTCCCTACCCTTTCTTCCCCTCCCCTATCTTCTCCACTCCTCCCTTCCACTTTTCTTTTCTCCCACTTTTCCTCCCTCCTTCCCTGCTTCCTTCCTCCCTCCCTTCCTCCCTTTCTTTCCTTTCTTCCCTCCCCTTTTCTCTGACTCTCCCTTTCCTTCTCCTTCTTTTTCTCTCTTTCTCGCTTCTTTTTTTTTTTCCTTTTTAATGATTGAAGGGCTTTTTGACAAGACACCAGAAAAATAACTATAAATTTAAGGAGAAACTCCACACAAGCCACACTTCATTCTCTGCTTTGTTTTCCAAGAGTGATCATCCATTTGCCTGAGCCATCACTAACTGGATACCACCTCATGAAAGGAAAAGCAGCACAACACTGCATGGCTGCCTGACATCCTTGTTGGAGCTCTGCTTCGATTCCCTTTCTTGGCAGTGGGAGTTAGCCTTTGTCATTTGCTTTCCTGTTCGCTCATTGATCTTCCTTGATACTCTAGTTTTACTGAAACATAATTTTCCTCAAGCCATTAGTAGACCTGCTGGTGAAGAAAAATCAACTTTTCTGAAATCAGTCTTTTGGGGGAAGGTTTTTAATGTAAGACATCATTGTTGAGGAAATTTTTGTTCCCTTTTGGGGTAGTGGGATGAATAAGGGTAGTGTTTTAGAGAACTGTGGCTCTCCTCCTTGCACCCTATTACTAGAGAAGATGCAATCTTGTTCCCCATTTAACTTATAAATTGGGCAGCACATTGGACTAAAGGTCCAGTGTGGTGGGATCAGCTGTGGCAGATCCTGCTCTCAGCAAGTGCTTATATTCTGTGAGGAAGACAGAGAATTAATTCTTAAGCAGGCAGACATATGTGAATTTGGAAACAAATACAGACACTGAGGTTAGGTAAAATGAATGTGACAAAACAAAGCAGTGAGTGATAGGTAGTGAGTGGGCTGCTCAAGCTAAAGAAGTACAAGGTAAATGGCATAAGTTTTGTCTTTTTGATCACCGAGTGGTATTCCATTGCATTTCATTCCACAACATATAGATCCATTCATCTGTTTGGGGGTATTTAGGTTATCTCCATATCTTAGCTACTGTAGATAGTGCTGCAATCAACATAGGAGTGCTAGTGGAGCTAGAAGGAATTTTGTTAAGCAAAATAAGTTAGAAGGAAGGAAAAATATTGAATGGTTTGACTTATGGACATTTCAAAAACATGGTAGTATACAATGAGTGTTTTTATTTTCTGATCTCCTTCAAATAATGTTTTTGAGGTTCTTCTTTGTGGTAGCACTGCCCATATTCTATTCTCTTTTATTGTCAAATATCCTACTATATGTCCCATTCATCATTGATGACCTTTGTTTCTCATTTTTTAAAATCATTATATATAATGTGACATTTTTTTGTCCCCTTTTATGGTAGGTTTTGATGTGGACATGTATCTTCATTTCTTTTGGTAGATATCTATGAGTAGAATTCCTGGGTTGAATGCCCACCCTGTGTTTAGCAGTTACTTCACACTATGGATGACTGCATTATTTTGCATTCTCACCAGCAATGTGTGAGGGTGAAATTTCCCCACATCCTTACTGACTCATGTTTCTGTCCCTCTTTTTGATTGTAGCCATCTTATGGGCATCAAATGGTATCTCATTGTGGTTTTGATTTGCCCCTCCCTAGTGACTAGTAATGTTGAACATTTTTCATGCAGCATTAGCCATTCTTTGAAGAAATGTCTATTCAAATCCTTTGTATTTTAATTGGACTATTTGCCTTTTTTATTGGCAATTTATAGTTCTTTTTATATTCTAGAGCTAAGTTCCATGTTACATATGTGATTTGCAAACATTGTCTCCAGTCATTGAGGGTTATCTTTTCACTTTCTTGATGGTGTTCTTTGTTATAGGCAAACAATTTTAAATATTAATGAAATAAATTTATTCATCTACTTTTTGTTTGTGTGTATAGTATCATGTCTAAGAAATCATATGGTAACACAGTTTAACCACTGTGTTTTCTTCTAACAGTTGTGTAATTTTTGGTCTTGAATTTAGGTCTGTGCTGTACTTTGAAGTATGTTTTTTGTTTGTTTATGCAATGACTTCAGTTTCATTTTTCTCATGTGGCTATCCAGTTGTCCCAACACTATCGGTAGAAGAGACAATTCCTTTCCTTTTGAATTATGTTGGTCCCTTTGTAGAAAATAAACTGACCATGAGCATTAGGGTATTTAGTAGGGTGTATTTTTAATGCAAAATCATTAAAACAACATCATCATTTTTAATTGATGGCATCTTTCTAATACAATGTGAAGCTTTCAGAGGACCAAGCTTGATAAAACAGCTAATCACTGCCAGGTAAATTCTGAAGTGAAGGATTTTCATTTTCTCTCAGTATAAAATGAACTTATAATAAAGGCTCTGGTATTATTTACCTATAGTACTGAAAAGAACCTCCAGTTAATTCAAAGATCCTTAATAAGTTTCTATCACCACCATCTACCTCCTTCTCTTCCTTCCTGGCTTTCTCCTTCCATCCTTCCCTTTCCCCCCACTCTTTGCACTATGGTCCCTTCTTTTCTCCTCTCCCATCTGTTCTTTCTTACTGTGAAAACATAACCCAGGCTAGAAAGATGAGACATGCGATTATGTTACAAGAGGCATATTTAACTTAGCTGATGCACATAATAATGTGAGTAGAATGTTTATATGTGTGTGTCATATACATACACACACACATATAGATATATGTAGATATATATATGAGACCACTTAATCACACAGATACATGGGTAATGATTTCAGTAGCCAGGTTTTGGAAGTAAACTGTAAGAAATATACACATTGGACATTCATCCTCCAAGATTAATGCTTCTTTTTTCTAAAACCTCTCTCTTGGCAAGTTTCTCCCTACACCATCCTTAAGTGGATAACCCTCCAAACTGCATCAATATTCTTGTGTTTCCAAATTCAGCTTCCAGATATCCCAATGGATATTTATACCAGGACCCATACTAATAGGAAGGTCCCAATATCCCAATGGATATTTATACCAGGACCCATACTAATAGGAAGGCCCCAATCAGGTGAGTTATCTGTGACATCTTCTAAGAGGAATTCATTTGATCACAGGTCATGTCTCATCTACTTTTTGTTTTTCCTTCCTTCAAATGATTCTACTGAAGTAGTGAAGTAACCACCTGATCAGTCTGATTCTCTACCAGATAAATTGGGCTTATTTTGTTGACAGAATTCCTTGATTACATCAGTCTCTACACCCCCAGATATCAATAGCATATAGGATAAAACCTAAACTTTTTTTTTTTTTTAGATTTATTTATTTATTTGTGCATACAGAACTGGGGTACAGGCCAGAGGCTCAGGGGCGGTGAGAGGCTTCACCAGAGACAGAGTAGGGAGCAGAACAGGCAGATCTACGAAGTACACTGCTGAGGGAAGCAGCGGGCGGGCCAGGAGAGGCCTGGCTCGCCATGTGGTCACCTCCGGGGCAGGCGGCAGGCTGGAATTGAACTCATGCGGAAGTGGCTTCAGATTCTCAGTGCTGTGCTTTAACCTGCTGCACCACCAGGGAGGGCCTAAAACCTAAACTTTTTAATGCAAGATCATTGTTCATCTCCTCTTTTATTTTCCAAGGCTTATCTCTGACTTCCTCCTTATATCACATCGTCTTCTCAACAAGCCAAGCTGTTCAGTATACCTGGACATGCCTTGAGAACCTCCTGCTGTAGGATTTTATTAACCCGCTGTTCCTCATACATTATATCTACTTTTCTCTTGCTCTTTTCCTTATATGAATAACCCTTCTCTTTCAAGACTCAATATAAATCCTGTGTCTTCTACTTATACTAGCAAAGTGATGGGTTCAAGTACCAAGCCATAACAGCTTAGTTACATGGTGGTGGTTTGCAAACTGGCAATCTATGGGCCAAATGTAGCTTTCTGATGTGTTTTTTTAGATCACATAATGTTTAAAAATCTTTTTTTGAATTACTTGACAATGATTAAAAACTGGAGGTTTCACCAAAAAAAAAAAAAAAAGAGAGAGAGAGAGAGAGATTTCTAATCAACTTGAAAAATTTGAAGCAGGGTTTTGTATTCCTATATGTCAATAGCATGTTGTTGCTTTATTGAACTGCCCCAGTGAGCCAAAGTATGGATGTCTTTACACCACTATGTTGTACAGGTGCAAGTTCTTACAAATACCTCTTCTTTGTTATCTTGAACTGTTAAATCATTCCCCCACAGCTCTTCACTATTTGTGTTTTTGGTGTTTCACAATTAAATTGAATTCTATGCGATCTCTCCATGAGCTTTTGTATGTGTAAGGCACTAGATAAATGCACTAAGGTGATTTTAAACTCTTATTTCTCATTCAAAATATTCTACCCTTTGCTTAGAAAGATTGGAAGTAGTATTGTTTTAAAGATCTGTTCCACAAGACAATAGAACAAACATTAAAATAAAGAACCTGGGTCAAACAACAAGACGAATGTAAAAAAAAATGTGGTTGTCATGATTTTCATGTATAAAGGGAAAATAATGCTAAGGAGAATTAAATCTGCACACTGAACGCAAATCTGCAAGCTGAATGGCAAAACCCCACTGTTTACTGAATAGTGTTCTGGTTACATTATTTATTTGTTGAGTGTAACTGGTTTTTATTTTTAAATAACATTTTCTTTCAAATAGAAGTAATCAACTTGGGGCTCTCAATAAGGTCATCATAATGGAAATTAAATCTTCCACTTCTATTTCTGTGGATTTTAAAAATAACTGTATGGGCCCACTGTTGATTAATATTGTTGCTTTTATTTTTAGAGGTTGGCAAGGAAATCTATCACTATTTTTCCATCAGCAGTTCCCAAGTTTTTGACTCTTTTCCTCATGAAACTTTTTAACATGAAGTGTGGGGAAATGTCCCATTGCTTTCCAGTTCCCAGGACAGTCCCACATTTTCCAGTGTTTTATCATTGATATGAAATGGGACAGTTCTACAACTCATTCTAAGCTTTTCCATTAGTTGAATACTGAACCTTGGCATACTTTATTTCTATCATGGACTACAATATCTTCTTACATTGAGGATTAGAAGAAGAAATCTCTTTAGGAGTATAAATCGTTACAATCATTATTGTCACCAATGAAAGCACTTTGGAAGGGAAAATCCTGCATTGAAGGAAAGGAGAAGCTCTTAAGACTCATTTTAAAGCACATAAAACTCTGGCAGGCATCTCAGAATATATTGGCTTTCTTCCCCCCCTAACATATTTGGATGTTACTCCCACACCTCCCGGGGTTGGAAACATGGTGTTTCCTTTTGATCCATGAAACTGACAATCCTATATGCTCCATAACTAAAAGAGGAACTTACCTTTTTTGCTACATCTGGTATCACTTCTCTTGATCTTTTTCTTTAAATGTGCTACCTTTTGTGAACTTAGCAAATTTTAAAGGTAACATTATATATCTCTTCTAAAAGGAAGATCTATGTTCCTAGCCTAAAATGTAAAGTTGCTGAGATGGAAAATGCAGTGAAAATATACTGGTGTCACTCAGTTCTATTTAGGCCTCCTGCTTACCCAGGGCTCTGCTCTCTTTCTGTCTAACAGTGTATAGAACTGACTTTAGAGAGGCATCAAACATATAATAGTACCAAAATGAAGACTCTGACAGCTACTCTAAGGGATTAAAATAGAATCAAAAAGGAATAACTTTTTTTTTTTTTTTTAACCTGGGATGAACTGTTATCAAGGAACCCGGAAGAAATCCTAGGATTACCACCAGATAATTTCAAGCAGGAGCACAAGCCTCACCCTTTAACAAGGTGGATCAATGTGGCCATCCCTACCTCCTCTAGTATATTTCAGAAACTGTTGGTAAAAGTTTGATTCCTTTTTTTAAAGATTTATTTATTTATTTATTAAAGAACTGGGGTACAGGCCAGAGGCACAGGGACAGTGAGAGAGTTCACCAGAGACAGAATAGTAAACAAAACAGGCAGATGGACGAAGCACACTGCTGAGTTAGGGTTAGGGTTAGGAGAGGCCAGGAGAGGTTTGCCACGCCATGTGGTCACCTCCTGGGCAGGCGGGGATCAAACTCATGCAGAAGTGGCTTTAGCTTCTTAGTGCTATGCTTTAACCCACTGTGCCACCAGGGAGGGCCTGATTCTTAAATTAGAGGAAAATTGATGTGAGCTTCCAAAAGAATCTCTACTGTGCAATGTGTTTGCACGAAACTTCTTTTTAAAAGAAAGCAGTTACAACTGTGCCCTAGATGAGATAGGTCTAATTTCTTCTCTTTCCATCATTTTTCCTACCTCCACCTCCTCCTTTCCTTTCTCTATTCTTTCTCTCCCTTTTTTACCTGCTCCTGCTCTTCCTGCTTTTCCTCCTCCTTCTCACTCCTTGTTAGTCATCTTTACAGGACAGTCACCTGTGGGAGTGTGTTTTTGATCATTAAGTGCAGGGACAGACACACTTCAGATGTCTCCAGGGTATGAGCTATAATTCCCAGTTTACCCAGTTCTGCTATATTCTTAGCTAGGATTGCAGAAAAGCTCTCAACAACAATGCTTGTTCAGGATATTTTTAAAGTGTTATGTCTCACTTCAACTTTTATCCCCATCCTCTAAGAAAGCAAGCGAAAGTCTAAGGAAATTGAACTTGGGCATTCAAATGCAGGCTGATGAGAATATTTTGTCATGAGCAAATGCTTCCTCCATGATTTTAGAAACTCAGGTGATGTTTTTCTTTCCCCAAGCAGAATTTCAGCTCGTCAATTTGTTTATTTCAGTAGTCAAATTATTCTTCTCTTTGGTATCATTTTAAACAAGCAATTTGCCTAAAAACTCTAGTCATCGTTTGTGGCATTACTTTCAGCTCTACTTGAGTCATTTGGGAAGTGCCCATCCCAGCCTACCTCACCAATTGCTGTAGGAGCCACCACTTCCTACTCCAGTAACTGTTCTCTGTTGCCTCCTGTTTTGTCCAGGAATAGACACCTAACTGTCCAACTGGAGCCCTTCCCTGGAGCCCTGAACTTGGGACCCTGAAGGTTGAGATTTTACCTTTAAGGATTAAAGTTGTAACATCTGAATCTTGGGAGTTTTTGAGCCTAGTTTTCCTCTCTATAGACAAAGTCATTAACCAGGAGATGAAGTTGACATGAGTGAGAGAGTGGGAGTTCTCGTTGCATTTGGACCCTGACTATATCCTTCCTGAGACCCGGCTTCCCCCTGTCCTTCCTGTGGAGTAACTGGTATGTAGAACAAGTCCTAATATGTGACAAGTGATAACTGTACATTTGAATCTCATCTCTGGTAACTGAAACTATATGAACAGAGACAAAATGTAGATATGGGCCAGAGAAATAAATAACAATATCTCAGATTTCAGGCTTTATGATAACACTAGGAGGTAAATCTATTCCCATTTTATAGATTAGGAAACTGAGACTGAGAAAGTCAGAAATATCCCCAGAGTTATTCTGCTAGTACAGGGCAGTATCAGGATTTCAAACAACAATGGCTGATTCAAAACTTATATCTTTTGAACTGATAATTCTTCATTTTTCTCATATTTGTGTTAGTCATGTTTGGTCAGAGAGGATGGGCTAAATTTATTGGTCGTCTCTTTTGTATGCTCATATGCCTTCATGGAGACTAAGTGCATGAATAAATAGCACAAAGGATCTGCGTCCATGTTCTGGTGTTTAAAGCAACTGATGTATAGGGTAAAAACTTATCTTCTAGTGGTAATTCTTTGGTTTTTGATATGTTGAATATCTACTGTTGTAATCATCTGTGCAATTTTTACACTTGTAGCTTTGGAGACAGATATGCACATAGATAAAGTGCCAGGATCATGTTTCTTCTGTTACTAACTTCAGTGCATTAGAACCAACTTCTGGCACATGTACTTGGTGGCTTCTAGGAGTTATATGAACTAAGATGAGACTAAAGATGAGAAAAAAGGACTAATGATAATTTAGGCTATTGCATAACATAGTAACAGGTTTTACCACACATTGGGGATTTGCAATTTAGAAGAGGACTTGATCAATTGAAGTGAATCCATAATTTTTGAATTTGTAGGGAAGGTTGAACAGAGAAAGTGACCTAATAGTCAAGACATGAAAGTTCTGTAATATTGTGATAGGGATGATAATAAGGGCAGCCTGCTCTCATTGAATGTGATAGGTTTTCTCTCTCTTGACTAAATACTGTGTAGAATCATGCTTTCCAACCTCTTACCTAACACTAACTTGTTTTTCTGCTAAATTTTCATGTCACATTCAGCAGGAACACATTTTCATAAATTATGTTAATTTTCATAAATTAGTATTAAATTCATTTAAAAAAATACTGTGTACCCACACAGATAGATGATAAGCCACCTACTGGATTTTCAAGATACACAAACATAAGGATATTAGAGTAATAAACATATACATGTATAGATGTTTAGAGAAGACAGGTATGCAAGGATAGGCAAATTAGGGTCAAATGTGAGATGACTCTGTGAAAGCCATAGCAAGTGTTCAAATTTTTAAGAGGTGATCATATTCTCATCTCTCCAAGTTCAGAATTAGGAGTGCAATGGGGATCCAAGATATGAGTTCTAGGGCCCTTCCTGGTGGTGCTACGGGTTAAAGCACAGTTCTGAGAGGCTGTCCACACCCATGGCAGCCCAAATTCAACCCCTGGCCAGGGAGTTGACCCACATGGCACAGTAGACCTCTCCCGTCTTGCTCGCCACTCCCCTTAGCAATGTATTTCTATAGATCTGCCTATTCTGTTCCCCACTGTCTCTGGTGAGTCCTCTCCCATGACCCCCGCCTCACAACTCTGACTTGTACCCCAGCCCCTGTATTCATAAATAAATAAAACTTTTAAGAAAAAAAGATATGAGTTCTTTCAAGAATGAAACCAAATTGTAGATGTGAAACTAAAATGTACTTCATTATATTTCAAGCCCCTATCCTTTGGAGCTCAAACTTGGGAAGAGTTAATGTGATTTGTGGATACATTATATAGGAGATTGCAATTTGCCACACCCCTTCAGACTACCTGAAGGTATGCAATTTATAAAGAGAAAAGGCCAAAGAAAGCAAAACATGTATATTGCTCGCTTCCTACTGTTATCAGAAAAGTTACTCCTAGAGAGAGGATGCCCCAATATGGAAATTGACCTCAAATTGCTCTTACTTTAGGATAACAGATGCAGAGGCAATAAATCAAAAGTTCAGTTCTCCAAGGAGGCTTGAACATGATAGCATAACCATCAGAATCGACAAAACTTGTAATCCTTTGGAACCTTCTCCTCCCAATATGTCCATTAAGCAATGCAATCAATATAATCATTTGATCTAGGGAAAGCCCCTTTGAGATGTCCTCTTAACCTTCTACTGGTAAAGAAGAATTGGCAAAATAACATCTTTCTCTGCAAAATCATTTTCTAAGGAATAGAATCTTTTGAAATTAAAAGGCAAACCAAACTAGTTTGTATCTCCATGCACATCGTGAGAATGCTCTAGAAAGAAATATGTATCTTGGCAAAACAATAGCCTTCTCTATTACTGTAAATATGATTTCCATAATGGACTGCCTGGTGGTGCCTTCCTGATGTAATTGCAAGAAGTCTCCTTGGTTGCATGGAGAAATCTCATTTACTACCATAAATAATAAACTTGTTTTCTGCAAAAGTGACCTCTTTGGGGAATACAGATCAGAACTATTCCCATCATCTTAGAGAGTCTTTAATGTGCTTTGCAGCTGAGTGTCTTGGGGTATATTTCAACAAACCTCTACATTAGATCTGATTCTGTCCCACAGAGAACTATGCTATAGCACTGTTAATCTGAAACATTCACCACATCACAGCAATTTGGTGAAATTATAATTGAAACATGGTACTTGACCTTGAGGGGACCATGGAGAAAGGGATTTGCTTGGTGGTTTCTCATGCTTCATTTAAAACCTGCTTCTGCTGAATCCCAGTCTTGCTTATATCTCAACTATAAAAACCATTTATTGACAGAAATTTCAGAGGGGTGACAGACTGCAATGTCCTTGCCAGCTCCATCAGTTAACTCTGTGTCTGTCTTTATTTTTGCATAAATTGGAATATTCTGATTAATAATAGGATTGTGAAATAGAAGCTTGTTATGGGAATCTGGTGATTATCAAGTGGATATAATTAAGCCATAATTGTGCCCTCTAATTGAGGAGAAAACTTTGGGAATTAAGGGATATCAGTGAAATTCAACTACTAAGTTCATGTAGACAACTTAATAAACTAGGCTAACATGGTGTTATTGATCACTGGAACCCTTTTGAGATACACCTAGGGGAAAAAAAGAGATGAAAGGGATATAGTTTTACCTACTTCTAAGAAAATAGGCACCATTACATCACTTGAGGGAGATTGTTTAGCTAACACATTTCTTTTAAATGTTGTTTGCATTCTGAAGTGACTATAATTTAAGAGTCAGTTGCCCCAAATAAAAGGAAACCTCCCTAATTCTTTTTAGCTGACTCTGCTAACTGTGCCATAATGCTTATTTTCCTCTTATTTTCGTAGTGATAGATCTGGACATAGGGACACCCAGTGTTGTAAAATGTAACAACCCTCCATGCAGTTGGTTGTTGTCAGGTGATGAATTTCTGGCTAATGAAATGTGAGAAGTATATTTCTGAGTTCTATTATTCAAGGCATTGGGCAGCTGCTTAATCTCTATCTTCTTCCCAATGGCAGGGATATATGTCAGGTGGGTGAAAGAGCAGCTGACCAGATGGGAGATAGGTGCTTTATGGAAAGCAGGAGGGCCCAGCTACTCTCTTTTAGGGCATGATTGCTAAGTCATGCTAATCTGATACCTTACTTAGCTTTTGAAATCCATACTACACAGGACAGGGTTGATGGCAAAGTTGGGTGCTTTCAACAGCAAAAAATCAAATAACTGGATGCACACAGGCCAAACAGTGAAGATTTTTATGTCTTAGAACTGCAAGCACAGAGGTGGAGCAGGCTTTTGGGTTGCTTGATTAAAGCTCAATAATATCATTAAGGACAAAAATTCCTTCCCTTTGTCTCCTGCCGTCCTTGGCATTAAAATTAATTTTCATTCTGGTAGCAAATATGGGTGTTCTGAGCATCACATCTAGAAGGAACAGTGCTCTCAGTAAAGAGCCTTCCTCCTCCCTCCCTTGCTCCCTCTCTCCCTCCTTCCCTTCTTCTTTCCCTCCCTTCCTCTTAAGAGAACAGAAAATTTCCCAGAACTTTCTTGCTTCTCCAGCATTATCCCATTCACCCCATTTACATTTCAGTGGTCAATATTGGGTGGCATCTGGGACCCTGCTAATGACAACGAGAATGAAAATTACCCATAGGTTACACAGAGCGAGGGTGTGCATACGGGCTGGAAAAAATGAGGGGCTGAGACATGAGCAACAGTTAGATTGAATAGTTGAGGAAATAAATGAGGGGAAGGCCATCAATAGGAAACACTAATAAGTGATCTGAAAAAAGTAAGCATGAAACGGCATATGTTAGGAATTTGTTTCAAAATAATATGGAAAAGGGGAAGTGGGTGAGGTACAGACAAAACAAATTTTTCCATGTTTTAATAATTGTTAGATTTCAGAAGGTCTCATTAATTTTTTCTTTTGCATCCATTTGAAATTATAATTAAAAAAATAAAGAACATAGTAAATAGACAAACAACTCAATAAAAGCAATAGGAGAAAATACAGCAAGAGAAATTTGATCTGTTTTCGTGTTAGCAATAGTAATAACTACCATTTATTGAGTATTTGATCTTTGCTAGGACTCTATTAATCAGTTCTGAATTGCTGAGGCCAACAGAATTGACTTGCTGGTATGATCAAGCTTTCAGAGGTAGCCTCAGGCCCAGGTGTGTGCATCCTGGCTTATTCTTCTTACACAATCAAGGGCTTTCTTTGTGTGGTGGCAGAATAAACAGCTCCTGACTGACTCACACCTTCAGATTCACAGACAATGTCCTCTCCTCAGTAGCCACAGTAGTGTGTCCATGCTGGGATCCGGGGGTCCCTTAACTAAACTAGACATGGCCCGGAGAATGTGGTGCGTTGAGAGACAGTCAGCCTTGTACACCTGGAGTTTGTGCCTTCTTAACAGTGACTAGGAAAGGTTGATTCTTCTAAGTAGAAACATGGGATGGAACAAAGGGAAGACAGACAAAAATAACAGATATCTTTGTGCTGATATTATCATCTTTACTTCTCCTAAAACCCTGAGGCACATACTAGTATTTTTTAAGATTTTTTTTTCAAATTTATGCACAAAGAACAGGGGTGTAGGCCTGGGGTATTGGCCAGAGGTGCAGGGATGAGAGAATTGGCCAGCATCAGATTGAGGAGCAGAACGGGAGGATCTACTCAAATACCCTGCTAAGGGAAACAGTGAGTGAGACAGGCGAGGTCTGTTGCACCATGTGGGTTAGCTCCTGGGTGGGGGTAGAATTCAGGACTCAGTGACTGTCGATGGCTTCTTTGCACTGAGACTTTAACCTCTGTGCCACAAGGGAGGCCCCACATAATACTATCCCATTTTATGGATGAAAAAACTGAGGCATGACAAGTCAAATGACTTGCCCTCCATCTCATAGTTAGAACTATGAATCAGACACTGGAAGCTGGGTTTCAGGAACCATATATACTATTGTCTATAGTGAATGAAGTCATTCTGAGTGCAGGCCTCTGCACTATAGTGAGGCTTTATTATTACTACTTATAATATTGTAAACTTTTTAATTTAATTGAAGTAAAATTGACTTATAACATTACATATGTTTCCAATGTTGAGACTTATGATTTGACATCTGTTTACTTGTGTGTGTATATATGTACATTTTGAAGTCTAGCTTTCATCCACAACATACACTTGGCCATCATTGCCAGCTTTGTGCATTTCCCATGCTTTATTTCCCCTCTAGTAACCACCATTTTGTCCTCATCATCTAAGTTTGTTTTTGGTTTATTTTGCTCATTAGTTTGTTTGCTTTCTTTCTATTTGTTTCAGGTGTTTAGTTTTATATTTCAGCATATGTATATTATAGCTTTGTGATCACTGCCAAAATCTGCTTTTCACCCACCACCATACAACTGACCCCTTTACCCATCTTACTCACCCTTACCAATCTAAATGTTTATTTTAGTTTGTTCTTTACTTTGCTTCTTTATTTTTGCATGCAGAGGAAATTGTATGGCATTTGTCTTTCTCCTTCTGACTTATTTCACTTAACATTCTCCCCTGAAAACTATGTAGAATAGGAAGTCAGGATTTTGAGGTCATATGAATTTGGGGACAAATTCACTGATTCCAAGTACTCAAGATGATACTAGCCTCACTCCAGAGCTAGAGAACTGAAGTGGCACATCAAAATACAGAGCTGGGGGCACAGATCTGTGGGATACCCAGTCCTCCTTGTTCTCTTGGCTATGGTCTTGGTGCCCTGAATTCTTGCTGGTCAACTAAATTTACAATCAGGCAGAAGGCCTCTGACCCAGGACAAAAGTCCTGGAATATGGAACATACTGAGAAATAGTATCTGCTGAAAACAGCAAGCAGATATGACCAGATTAGTAAGATTACAATACCTTACTTGAAACGATAGGTAAGAATAGAATAGAGATAATATGCTTTGACTTGAATGAACAGTAGAGCTCCCCAGGCAACATCTCCAGGAATCACTGCAAAGATGATAACACATCCCCAAGCATGTACACTCCCTATATGCTTGTTCCACCCTTGAACTTGATTCTAAATAAATATGAGGCTGTCTTTGGATCAGGGCTGCATGTTGCTTGTCTAGGCTTCTCATTGGCTCCAACCCGCTTGCGCTTTGAGTAATCTTCCCCTCATCGCGGGTGCCACTCCCAATTCTGCAGCTCTGGGAGACAGCCCAGATCCATGTGTCACTGACTTTCAAAATTCCTCTTCTATCTAGTTAACCAAAGACATTCACACTTACCCAGTACTGCAAGCAGGTGATACAGAGCCCAGTGAGGTGTGGTCTAGGCTCTAAATTTCACATTGTCCAGAAAAGCAAGTTAATTTTTTAAAATAAATTTTTATTTATTTATAACACTATACACATTGTCAAAATACAGCTTCACATCTCTATATGTTTGTAAGTCTCTAAAAATTCTAGTGTTGTTTCTACTATCAATTAACCTTCTCTGTCACTTCCTCCTACTCTCTTCTTCCTCTCCAATAACCAACCTCTGTATTTTTACAGAGTCTAAATTTACTTTTTGCCATGATTGTTAGTTCCTTTGCTTTGGTTATTTATATTCTACATATGATAGGGACCATCTGATAATTGTCTTTCAATTTTTGACTTAGCATAATCATTTCAAGTTTCATCCGTGATGTTGCAAAAGGCAAGATAACATCATGTTTAATAACTGGATAGTATTCTATTGAGCATATATACCACTATTTTTTTTTTATCCAGTCTTCTGTTGATGGCTACATCTGTTTATCTTTTGAGTTGATTGTTTTCATGTCTTGGTTACTGTGAATAATGTAGAAGCAGCCTCTTAAAACATCTTTTGAAGACTGAAATACTACATAAGGTTTTGTTTTATTATTCTGTTTGTTTGTTTGTTTTAACTCTGTATTATGAAAAAAATCCAAATACATACATCTTTAAACATTTTAAATATAAGATATATATGTGTGTGCGTATATATATGAGACAAATTAGCATAACTATTACCCACATACCCATTATACAACTCTTATCAGCTGTCCTATATCAATACCCCCAAATTCCTTCCATATTTCAAAAAAAAAATTGAAGTATCATATCTTTTAAAATACTTCAGTGTGTTTTTTTAAAATAATAAAACAGTTTATTTTTACATCATTTTGTACATTTTTTTTTTATCTCAATTGAAATCCCCATGGGTTTCCCATCACCAAGTCCCCCGGGTGCCATCACCATAGTCCAGTGCACTTCTCTCCCTCAGTGTGTTTTTTAAAATGAAAAGAATTGTTTCCTCATAATATCACATCTTTAACTATAATTTCTTAACGTCATCATGTGTCCAGTCAATATTTATCTTTCATAGATAATACAATGTACTTTCACATGCATATATGTAATCTAGACATATGTTTATATATTTTCAGATTGTTTGACTGAAGATTCAAATAGCATAATCCATTGGAATGGGTTGATATGTCTATTATTTTGTAATTGACCAGTTTCCCCTTCATCTCATTTGTTTTGCCCCATTCAATTAATATGTTGAAGGAACTGGGTTATTTGATCTGTAGAATTTCTTACAGTGTGGCTGTATAACCCCCCATTTTCTTTTATTAATTGATCATTGGTAGTTGGATAATCAGGTTCATATTCAATTTTGTTTTTTCCAGACAAATGGTATTAGGAAGTCACTACAATGGTGGTAGTCACTAAAAGATCCATTAATTCATTAATAGTTACAGAATAATTTTGTTCCAATGCTATCATTGCTTCTTCATTATTACCTTCTGTTAAAAAAAGGTATCTCTCTTACTTTTAAAAGCACTTTGAGCACTTTGCAAGCTATTGCATCTATAACCCTAAGTAGTCAGATGATCCTTGCTGCCTTTATTTCCAATTACATGTTTTATGGAAACATAAAAGAGAACACATTCCCAAGCCTCACTGCCCTTTGTAATCATGTATGTGTGACAGTTTCTTTCACTAACTACTTTCAGACATTCTGCATGTGATGACACTGCTAATATTATTTTATCTACTCATTCATTTGCTAACCTAGCAGATTTTCCAGGTGCTTGCTCTCTAAATGATCATTAAACTATCTCTGTGCTCTTACCAGAGAATCTCCCTACTAATAAATCTAGCTTTTCTACTTCTGACAAGATATATATTGATAAGCAAAACTGGTGACCAGTATATATGAAAAGTACTATGGGTCAGACATGAAATACAAGTAGGTTAATTATATACTCTGAAAATCAGCCTGTTCACAGCTATCATCTCAGGATGGACATGAGCAGAATCTGTTTGTAGTGGTTGCTCACCACAAATACTTTTTTAAAAATTATTATTTTTTATATATATTGAGGTAAAGTTGGTTGATCATTATGTGATTCAGGGGGCCCCACAAATACTTTTTAATGACTGAATTATTTAAATAAAAGGTTTAGTATACATTTTCAAATGAATCAGGGTGAACCTTCAGCTTCTCTACTTGTTTCCTCCAACGTAGTGTTTCTACAGCCACAAGCTGCCCCCCATGGGAAGTAAGTGACAGGCTATCTCCTGTAAATATCTAGTTATTTTTCTACTGGGTAGGCCTCTATAAGAAAGCATTTCAAAGCTCTACCCAGGAGGTGAGACTGTCATTTCTCTGTGGAAAGGAACCTGTTTGTAAAAAATTTCCTTCTCCCTTCAATTTTATGCACCATGAGCCAATATTTGCTAGTGGCATTCCTTAGAGCCATGCTTACAAAGTTAACTGAAAGAT
This sequence comes from Condylura cristata, assembly GCF_000260355.1. NCBI lineage: Eukaryota > Metazoa > Chordata > Mammalia > Eulipotyphla > Talpidae > Condylura > Condylura cristata. The sequence goes on from NW_004567105.1 coordinate 46,120,031, forward strand.
TTATATTCACATAAATTATAGAGTATTTCTTGATAGAGTGTAAGACTTGAAGTTAAGCATAGTCCAGTTCAAATACTGGTCTTGCCTGTATTTTTTAGGTTGTGTTAGATAAAGTAACCACTTAACATAAATGGAGCTTCAGCTCTCTTATATAACCAAAGATAATTTTTGACCCCAAAAATGTATTGTGAAGGTTTTTAAAAGAAGGGTGTCTAATATGCCTAGGTCATTGCCTTGTATATAATAATCACTCATTGAAAGAAACCATAATCATGAAAATTAAATGCCAATACTTAATCCTTTGTTGGTCTACCCTGAAAGTTGGAAGTTGTCTCCATAGTTCAATGAACCAAAATTATGACAAAGACTCAAAATATGTGAAGTAAAGGCCAACTCCTAGACCAGAATCCCTAGAAAACAGATCTCCAGACAAAAAGTTAAGTGCTAGACTCTGTGATTCTATTTGTATAACATCCTAGAACAAAGAAAGCCTTATGGTAGGATATCAGAATAGTGGTTACCTGCAGATGAGAAGAATGGATTGACTGGGAAGGCACTCAAGGAAGCTTTGTGAGAAGATGAACATGTTCTAGATTTGGATACAGTCTGGACTACAGAAATGTATGTTTGCATTTGTCAAAATTTACTGCATGTAAGTTATTTTCAATTACAAAATAAAAGCTTAGGTTATAACACTTTATCAAGGACAGTACTCCCAAGGATCAGGAATGAGAATAAAAAGGGAAATACAGGAAAGTATTCCATGTACAAGGAAGCCAACCTTGGCTTTGATCTTGTGACAAGCTGATTCCTTAGTCACACAAAGATGTCTTCAAAGAAACTGTATGAAATTATTGTGTCTCAGAACAGTACAGGGAGAGAGGAAGAAAAAAGAGTTTGACTGTCTGTTCCCCAAGAGGGCACAGGAATCTATTACCACTACTACCTTAGAATGTGGCAATAGCAGAGACAACAGAAACCCCACTCTGAAGCTTTGGGAATTTTCCAAACTCCTGCCAGAGACTCTCAGAAACAATGGTACTGTGCAGTTATGAGGTGATATACACCTGACTCAAAAGGTAGACACAGAAGATAATATGCTGTGGTTAAAAGTAAACTCTCTAGAATCAAACTGAGTAGGTCCAGATTGTGTCTTTGTCACTTCCCAGTAATGTGGCCTTGGGCAGCTGACAACTCTCTAAGATTTAGTGTCCAGGTTGCAGACATTGTTGGCATCTTGGGTTGTTTATGGAAAATTCTCATCCACCCTGACACATTTTTTTGTATCTTTCTCTTGAAGACATTCATTCTCTAGTCATAAGGGTGAGTTCTTTCTGTGAAACAGAAAAATCATCTCCAGAAATGACCTTCAACCTGTGAGGGATAGAAGCTGTGGAGAAAATACTTGCAGCTTCCCTGCTCTTCCATGAGAAGAGTGTGAGGCATGTTCACCTAGTCTCACTGAGGGCTCCCTGGGAGGTTGAACTCCAGATTATTCAGTGAACTCCTACATACCTACATACAAACGTACTGAGTATTGGCTTCCCTCCTTCCCCTGCCATGTTTCCTCACTCTCGTATCTATGCTTCTTGTGGACATACCTCCCAGCCCCCAAAAACTATGTGTCCTAAATTCTTGTCTAAGGGTCTGCTTTTTGGAGACCCACACTAAGTATATAACTTATCAGTGAAATGTTATGGTTAATGGGGTGAGATAGCTGAAGTCCTCAAGGAAGTGTCTCAGAGGAATCATCTTGACTATTTTTCCTCTGTCACTTTGAAGGATCATCGTGTAATTTATCATCCAATTTGGACACTTTTGAGATTGAAAGGTAGTGCTGTGTTACTGAAACACAACATGTGAGAACTATGAGTAGCCCTAGAAAACTAGGATATATTGTCATTCAAAGGGTATGATTTTAGTAGAAAGGGAATTCTCTATACAAAAGATAATGCTAATCCAAACTCTACATAAAGTCCCCTTAATTATTTCACAATTCCACATTTGTACACATTGTCTTTTCTTAAGTAGAGGCTCACCTTAAATTGTGTCACTTTAGTGCCCGAAAGGGTAAGATTAAATGTCTAATTTGCAAGTCAGCAGTGAAATTGTCACTTATAAAGAAGTGACAAGGGATATCACATGTAAAGAACTGCTTTAGATCTAAACAATAAAAGCTATTCAAACTTCTCCTGGTAGAGAACTGAATTTTAAAAGAGTAAAAATTTCAGATATATAAAGTTAATGCACAAATATGGTGCATTTGAGAGAATATTAAAATTTCTGTCTAAATCATGTTGACTGAGAATAGCCACGTCTCACAGCAAAATGGAGATTGACAGCTTTAGTAAGCGCTGGAAAGAGCTTTATAGAGTCTAATCTTGAGCTCAGATTCCTGACTCCCTTGACCACCTCGAAGAGATTTAGTGAATTTTCAGAGAACTGTTCTGAGCCTGGGAGTTCACACTGACCTATAATAGGGGTCAGCAAACTATGGTCCTTTGGCATTATGGTCAAGTCCAGTCACATTTGCATATATACTATCTACCTGGTAGGAGAGTCGGTTATGAGTTGTTCCAACAGAGATTATATAGCTAGCAATGCCTAAAATATTTATTCTCTGGCCCTTTATAGAAAAGGTTTGCCCACTGCTGGCCTATAGGAAGCTGTATTTTAATATGGTTTCCCAGATTCTGGTGCATGATGAGGTATGGAATTTACTGAAGACAATATGTGTCTTCTTTCGTATAAGTAGTAAGCCAAAAGATCCAGGGAGGGAAAAGTGACTTGCCAAAGTTGCAAAGCCAACACAAGGCTGAGAAGCTTCACATTTTAAAACCCTGTCTTCCTACCAAAGCACTCTCTCTGACGCTGATTCTAAATTCTGTTAAAAAATCAGCCTCTTCACTTGACCACTGTGGAGCTCAGCTGACAGCAATCAGCTCCCTGGCCAACAACATTTGATGATGAATAATACAGTGAATTGGCTCATCATCTGGCATTGTAGCTTTTGTGCATGCCAGAACGCCTTCCTTTTGTTACGGGTACCATCTGGGTAGAAAATCACGTGAAATTTACAACAAATGGCATTTGATAGACATGTGCCATGGAAATCTCTGAAGTGAATGACTTGTCGAGTGTGAGAAGGGTCATGTATTCCAACAGAAATGCATTTATGCATCCGTTCCTTCCTTCAACAAACATTTGATTGGTGACTTGCTATAAACTGAGCATAATACTCAAAACAGAGAATTTAGCCTCTCTCTTCATGGATTCTATAATTTGGTAAAAGAAGTAAATAAACAATAAATAATAGATATCTAATTAAATAGATAAGTAGAGAGAGCAACAAATTGTCAAGACAGTTACGGGCCAGACACAATACAATAGTAATAGAAAAAGAAGATGCAAAATATGCGGAGTATCTGTTATACTGAAGGCACACTTACACACTTTTGTAGTACTAACTCACTTAATGTTTATAATTGTCCTATGGAGGTAGCTGCTATTATAACTCCCATTTAAATTTTTAAAAAAGATTTATCCTTTATTTATGCATACAGAACTGGGGTACGGGCCAGAGGTGCAAGGGTGGTGAGAGGATTCATCAGATAAAGAGTGGGAAGCAGAACAGGCCGACTGACAAAGTACACTGCTGAGAGGAACAGTGGATGGGTCAGGAGAGGTCTGCCGCACCATGTGGGTCACCTCCAGGGCAGGGATCGAACTCATGCTGAAGTGGCTTTAGCTTCTTAATGCTGTGCTTTAACCCGCTGTGCCACCAAGGAGTTAACCCCATTTTATACCTAAGGAAGCTAAGTTTTCATTGATTAATTGACTTGTCCAATTTCACATGGTAAGAAATGGTGAAACCAGGATTTAAATATACACAGACTAGTTCAAGAGTGCTGAACTGCTGTGTGTTATGTTCCCAATGGAGGGATACAAGAAATAAAAGAAATAAAAGAAATGTGAGCTGATCTTATGTCTTTCTCAATGCCTGGTACATGCATAATGAATTAATTAATTAAGTAGACCTAATCTATATGCATATATGCTTAAGAATTATATCTGGAAAAAATGAACTGAGTCCTGTATTTCCCAACCTCATTTTTTTTTTCTTTTCTGAATGGTTGAGCTATTGCTAGCTATTTCATCCCAAACATTGTTGAACACTCATACAAAAGGTAAAATGCAATAAATAATTAGACAGAGCTCATTAAATCCATTTAATGATTTTGAAGTAGGAACCAGAGAACCATAATTTACTGAAATGTTTAAAGTATTAGTATGCAGTGAGAATAATAACAATAAGAAGTCAAACCTTACAAGATTGCTACAAGAAAAAAAAGCAATTGATCATAAATATAGAAGCACTAGAGATGTATTTATTGGCCTTCTCAGCATATAATGCTTTACATAAAAGTACACGTGTTTAGGAGGAATTGAACTTATTTAAATTCTCAAGCAATTGTGAGCCTTAGAGATTTTCAAGGACCAGAATCTACTGGGACAACTTCAGGAATCATCAGACATGCTTTCATCAAGCCACATTCTATTTTGTGAACCTAAAGCAGTGGGACTTTGAAATAATTTACAGTGTTTTTGCCACCTAGTTGAAGAATTTTGTTCTCCCAGTTTGAAAAGAACAACTCTTCCAAGTGCGTGTCTCTAACTGCAAACCTGCTTTTCCAAGCCATGTTTAACTCCTAGCAGCCAACTTTGGTCCTCTTAATCACTAAGTCTCTGAAGATGTCTAAGCACTTTTCAGCTCTTAGGACACTTAACCTATGGGAAATGAAAGGAGAGTATATATACTGGCCATATATGTTTCTTAAATCCTCCAACCTTTAATAAACATAGTTAACCAATCTACCAACTGCCACCTCCTTTGCTCAGTATTTATACATGAAGGAAATATCTTAGTCCTCCCCACTCTGGCTAACTTCTACCTTGTATGTATCTCCATTGAAATGTTGTGTCTGCAAAAACTCATACAGAATCACCTAAGACTAGGTTAGTGAAGAGTAGCAGAATGTGCCACCCCATCATGTGACTGAAGTCATCCACGGCATGTCACTTGCAGATGCCACTTTGGTATATCATTTTGAGTTACAGGTGCTTTAAGGTCAGGAGACTTTCTTTGAAAAGCTCTTATCTGCCTAAAGAAATTCACTTACCACCTTAAAAAGAAAAAATTATTTAAATATTATTTATTTAAATATTTATTTAAATATCATGCAAAAGCTGAGTGTAGGCTAGAGGTGTGGGGAGTTGGGGGTGAGAGAGTGGAGACCAGAACCAGTAGTGGATCTACTGATATACACTGCGAGGGGCACAGAGGGAGAGAAAGGAGAGATGTGCTGTGCTATGTGGGTCATCTCCCTGGCTAGGGATAGAACTTGGGCTGCAGTGGCTTCCGATAGCGTCACAGTGTTGAAACTTAACCCCTTGTGTCACCAGGGAGGCCCCAGCTTACTACTTTCTGAAAGGCCTAAATGCCCTTCGCCTCTTTCTCCATCAAGATGGTATTTAAACCAGAATTCTAATACCACCCTTTTGAGTTATTTTTCCTTGTGTATATGAGAGATAATAAACTTCTTGTTTTTGTATTCTTAATCTGCCTTTACAGGCATCTTAGCCAAGAACTAAGAATAGCAGAAGGAAAATTATTTTTCCTCCCCTAGATTAATCTTTCCTTTATTTTCCTAGTATGACTTGCATACTCATTGTTTAATGCCCTGTATTCCATAAGAATGGACTGTTAATCTAGTTTACCATTGCATAGCCAGCATGTGTGTAAACCAGAGGGGAAGTCTAATAGTTGTGCAAAGAGGAACACGTCCTTGAAATTAATGGGCTGTATTTCACACCATCTTTGAGAGCTTTCTGGAGCTCTGTGCTATAATTTGTTATTGGTTTGGTTTGACTATGAGCTCTCATAATTTGAGTTCCTCCAATATAGAACCTGAAATACGATTTGGGGAGCAGAATGCTACCTTGGGATGAGATTCTTAGGCAGCAGAACAGGTGGGTAGAGGAAGGAAAAAGTCAAGAAAGATGACCTCTGTGGACAGCTGGTGCTTCTCTTTGCTAGAAATGTGAGTCCCAGAGGTTTGGTATTTACCCACTTCTCTCCCTATTGTAGAGGGAGGACCAGGAGTATTAGTCCTTTTCCTTAGAAGCAGAGAAACACAGGAGGAAGCAGGGGATTGGAGCTACCAACTTTAAGAAATGTCCACCTTGGCTAAAGTCAAAACCAGGAAATGTGATTGAGACTGGGGCTCTACATGTGCCAAGTGGCTGTGCCAGAAAACATCCTTCTAAGCACAGTTTCTAATCTAGATAGAAATAGTAAGCTATGCTTTGGAGAAATTAAGTGGACAGTTTTTGTTTTAATTCTTTAATGTATAAAAAAGAGCATCCATGCTAGTTTGGGGTCCAACACAATTACTTTATGAAATTAAGGTGCCCTGGGTTTCAACTTATCTACCTCAGCCATGTTACTATCAACATTTACTGGAGTACAGTGTTGAGCTGGAAGGATATTACACCCCCCCACTCCCCTACCCCAAGAGCTAATGTAAATCTCACTGTTAAAGGTCAGTGGAAACAGTGTTGCTGTCCATGGAGGATCTTTTTTTTTTTTTTTTCCCTCAGTATCAACTACTTTCTCTTTTCCTTTTATTGAAATAACACATATATTTATTATGGAAAAGTTTTTAAATGTAACTAAGAGCAACGAAGTAAATATATGCATTTATAGTCTCTTACCTGAGTAAAACCACACTAAAAGTTCCTTTCAGAGCCTATCCAGGCATTACAAAATGAAGCCATTCTGTTTTATTCCATACTTAAAGTTTCTCATTGTGGACATATTTCTATATTGGTGAAAGCAGATAGACAATTTCATCCCTCCTTCCCTCCCTGCCTCCATTTCTTCTTTTCTTTTGTCTGGTTACAAAATAAATGTTCATTGTAAAAACATTATATGGGTAGTAGCTATACTTATGCATAGATATATATGTATATGTGTATAGTGTTTGTGTGTGTGTGTATTAGGTCACTCAGAGGAATTATAGATCTATATATCTACTGCTAACTAGTCCTAGGACCAGATCATAACTATTTTCAACTTTGTGGACCATGTGGTCTCTGTCCCAGAAACAATTCTGCTTTATAGTACTAAAATATTAGATAATTGAAGAATGAGCATAGCTGTTTTCCAATAAAACTTTATGGACTACCTGTCATTTTCCGTGATCTAGGGGAAATCACTAAAAATGAATGCAGATCCCCATGGCACAAGCCACAGGGAAAAACTGGCTTTCTTCTGCCACCTAAGTGGCAAGATGTGCCTGCTTTGTTGGTACTTCCTCCTTCCCTGTGAGTACAGCGGGTGCCCTGGCTACCCTAGGCAGAAAGGGGCTGCTGTAGCAGTGGCAGTTTCCTGTGCTGCCACCAGAGGACTCCTTTAAAAGCTGCAAAGGTAGCAGGAGTTTCTGCCCATCTCAGCATGCTACCTCTGGGCAGCCTCTCCTTCACAAGCCCAGCATGAGCACCTGAGCCCCTAAGGCCCTGAGAAGGCAGAGGAGTTTCCAGCAATACACCCAGAATTGCTACCTCTGGGCAGCATCCAGGCTGCCCTGAAGTAGGAGGCGGTGGGACAGCTACACGAATGCCCATCTCAGTGTGCCAGACTTGATGCCAGCCTATGCTAACTGAGTGGGAACACCAGAGTCCACTACCCCCTCAGGGCTCAGGCGTCTGGCTCCAGAAGCATACTGCTTACAGGCAATGCAGACAGTACCAGATGGCAGCAGGTGTTGGGCATTTTACACGCCTTCCGGCAACCAGTGGCCCCACTGGGGCTCAGGCAGTGGTGTACAGTGAGGCAGGCAGCAGTGATTCCCCTGCTTCCCTACCTCAGGGCATACAGCCCCACCAGGACTGCATTATAAGTTGCAGTGTGCTGGGGCAGTTCTGGCATAGGAGGCAACAGCTAGCCCCAAAGTTCTTGGTTCAGGGCTACAGGGTGGAGCAGTGGCACTGTTGGACTAGCTCCAGCACTTCAGCTCACCAGTGGCAGGCAGAACAGAGTCCCTGGCCAAAATGGGGGGTTCCTACTGGGTCCCACCATGCAGCAGCTGCAACCCAGGTCCTGGTATTCCACTTTTATGTTACTACTCCTGGCCCTGCTAAGAACTGACTGAAGAGACCAGTTCAGGCCACAAGCTTGCCCTGAGATCAAGGCAGGTCAGGTCTTTATAGGCATCAAGTTTTCCCTTTTATATTTAGCACCTGGATTATAGAACGGACCAATCAGATGTGAGCTAAATGAACCAGTCACAATCTCAAAGAGTTGTGCTATTGGTATATCTGACACACCTCCTGATAACCAATGGTGTCCAGTGTTACTGGCCAGTACTGTCCAGCATCGCTGGCAAGTGACAAGCACTCTGTGTCTGGGTCACCTTTGACAGCTGTCTACTGCTTCTGATCCTGGGGCACCTCCTCCTGGTGCCATTGCTTCTGTTGCTGTCTGGTCCAATGTCTGCTGCTGTGCAACCTGGCCTTCAGACTGTTGCTGGGGCTGCTGCGGTGTCATCTCAGCAGCCCCACCTGTGAGCATGTCCAGCTGCCACCATGAGTTGGATCCTGGCCCACTGCTTTCTGGTGTGCCACCAGCTGCAGACCATTGTTGACAGGATGGCTCCATTTGAAAGAGCAACCTTTTGTTTGGGACTTCTGGAGTGAGAGAGCTGGCTGAGGGAGGCCTTGGAACTCTTTGTTTTGCCTGTTTGTTAAATAAACCCCATTATTATTGTTCCCTGAGCCTGAGTATTCTTGCCATTGAGTGCAAAGGTGAGGACCCATAGACAGTGACCTGTTCACTACCCTCACACTGTCCTGTGACCTCTACAGCACTGTTATAGCACTGTTGCAAAAAAACATACTTACAGAAATACATGTTACTTTTTTTTTTTTTTTTACAAAAGTAGACTCATACTAGATAAATTATCTTGTAGGTACTTAAGTGTGTATTAACATGGGTTAGCTTGTATACAGTGGTGCCTATAGTGATGAACAGCCTGAGAGGAACCCTGCCATTGTAGACTTTACTACAGGGAACACACAATGAATGCCAATGCTCTGAAAGTCATGGGGAGGGGTGTGAAAGTCACAATCAGTATGGTGAATTTTGCCAAAATTATCCATTTATGGGCATTTCATTTCCTTAATCCTTTCTATGATTGACTACACTGTCATAAATATTTTTGAAATTATATTTTTATTAAAATCTATCATTTTCTATTTAGCCTCTATTAAAATAGGTTGGCAGATTCTAAGACGTACATACTTTTTCAGCCTTTTGCCAGACATTGTCAAACTTGTATCAACTTACACTTCTATCTAAACTGAGATTTTTTTCTTTATATCTATCATGCAATGAAATTGAGTTTCAGGAACTGGCAACATAAAATTAGAGTGGCATAAACTTAAGCTATGAAGCAGAAATTATGGAGTAGGGAATTACTTTTGGGAGGAGTCCTATTTTAGATGTTTTGTATCTGGAGGCATCCTGTGATTTGATCGCCATATAACAATAAGAAATAAATCTCAAATTCTTTAGAGGTAACCAACACCCATTATTAACTATCTTCTCTATGTGCCAGAAACTCTGCTAAGCCCTTCAAATGCATGATCTGAATTAACTCTCAGAACAAATGGAATTGTGAACTGTCAATGGCTCTATGAGGGTTGACCAGACCCCTGGTTGTGTCTCATTTAAATGCAGGAGAAATCTCAAGCTGGCAGCCCATGGCCTGTTTGCTTTGGCTCACACAGTGTGGGTCAGTATATACCACCTGACAAGAACGTGCCAGGCTCACCCTGGCTCACTTGAACATAATATTTGTTATAATCTCTACAGTGTAAGAATTATTGTTTCTCAGATAAAGAAATCAGGGTAGAAAAGTTAAGTGCTTTGTTCAAGGGCACCCACTAAGTGAGTGTGAGGAAAAGGATTCCAATATTCTTTTTTTCTGGCTTCAAATCATGCACCCCTTTCACTCTGTCATGTTGATCCTGTTGGGGATCCTTCATCGCAATCCACTTGTTCCCTAAATTCTGGCTTCTTATTTGTAGCACACATATTACAATGCTTTGAATGGTTCATCTTTTCCAAAAGACCTCATTTGATTACAAAACTTTTTTCTATTCTTATCACCATTGATGCTGGTGCCTTACACAGTCTTTGCACTTGTTAGCACTTAGTGAGTATCAGTGGAACAAATGCAAATATAAATAATGATGGCGCCTCCTCTCCTCCCTTCATTAGAAAACTCATGTTTAATTCCATTTCCTTGGAGAAATTGGAATAAACCTCCATAGCCATTTTCTCAACAATTGTAGTATTGCAAACATTCATTTTATATTTTATTTACTTAAAGCTCCATTATACAAGAAAGAAATCCATTTAGGGGAGAGATTGAGGAAGAAATCGCTTCTTCCCTACTGGTCTCTCCTTCCGCACATTTACAATATCTCCTAACTACATGACAAACCAGCCACCTCTCTTTTGTCAGAGCAGCTGTGTGTGAGTTGTGGCCAGGTCCTAGATACTCATCTCAGACTGGTGGGTTTTTTTTTTTTTAACGTTCTCTTGGATAATTTATTCTTTATAAAAGTGTCTGAATGGGTTGTAACATGCCAGAACTTCTTAATGATTATGAGACAGAAAAACACTCTGCCCACCAGAAAAGGAAAGCAGTTAGGCATGGAGAGAGAAGCACTGAGCTGCAAACCATAAAAAGTGGTTGCTGGTCTCAGCTTGGCCCCTTACGGTATGGATGAACCATCATCCCTCATTGCTATGAAACTCCTTTCTGTTTAGTTGACATTGTGGTTCGTGGGCCCCAGGGTGTTCTTGCTGAGGCTCCACTAGAAACTCATCAGTGGGGAGGAGCTGTAAGCTTGTTATCTGGGACATTGCCCAAAATTCTGAGATATTTTCTAGGTTTTGAGGATTTCTTATTAGAAATTCCCGGTATAAAACTCTCCAGATAGCTATTTAAATTTGGATTTCTGTGAGCCAGTTTGGCTTAATGGAGGAGGTCACTGGAGAATGACTTTTCATGGCATGAACATAAAAGGAGACATGGAACTAGGTTACTTTTATTATAGAATAAAAAATATATATGCATAGATGAATGTCTGAACAGATATTATTGTGATGGCCTGTGTGTATTGACTGTCTGCTTTCTACCAGGCACTGTGTAAAATGCTTTGCAAATTCTTTTTTTTTTTTTTAAGATTATTTGTTCATACAGAACTGGGGTTCAGGCCAGAAGTGCAGAGGCAGTGAGAGTATTCATCAGAGACAGAGTGGGGAGTAGAACAGGCTGACTAATGAGGTACACTGGTGAGGGGAACAGCAGGTGGGTCAGGGGAGGTCTGTCGTGCCATGTGCGTCACCTCTGGGGCAGGTTGGGATCAAACTTCATGCTGAAGTGGCTTTAGTTTTTCAGTGCTATGCTTTATCCTGCTGCGCCATCAGGGAGGGCCTGCTTTGCAAATTCTATCCCACCTCACAACTCCATGAGGTTAGTGCTCCTCCCATTCCCATTTTACTAAGAAGGAAACTGAGACTAAGGAAGGTGTAGTCATTTCCCTTCTTATGGTCAGAAACTTGTCAACACAAGAGCCAGGATGTGAAACCAAATCTGACTCCAAAAGAAGCCCCCTAAAAATAAAAAAAGCAGCCCCCTACTTTCTCTACCATACTGTTCTCTCCAAGGGTGAGAGTGATGAGTCTTGAGAGTAGAGGAGGTTCAACAAATTTCTTTTTTGTGCTTTGCTGTGTTTCCCAAGATTTCTACATTGAATGTGTATATCTATTAAAAATAGGGCAGAGAGGCCCTCCCTGGTGGCACAGTGGATTAAAGCACTGCACTAAGAAGCTTAAGCCACTTCCACATGAGTTCGATTGCTGCCTGCCCCGGAGGTGACCACATGGCGTGGCAGACCTCTCCTGACCCGCCCACTGCTCTCCTCAGCAGTGTACTTCGTCGATCTTCCTGTTCTGCTCCCCACTCTGTCTCTGGTGAATCCTCTCACCCTCCACATCTCTAGCCTGTACCCCAGTGCTATATGAATAAATAAATAAATCTTAAAAACAAAACAAAACAAAACAGGGCAGAGAAGTTTTGAAAAGAAAATCACAAGGCAAAAACTCTAGAGTCTAAGTCAGCAGACCTGGACTAACACCAGTTTCTTTTTAAATCTGAACTGAGGCTGGCTATTTCACTTGCTGGGGTATTTGGTTTCCTTTTCTATAAAATGTGACCATTGAACCAAATTATATATTCAAGAACTTATAGTTTAGGAATTATATACATTTATTTGGGTGGTACTAAAGGGTAGTTTCAATAGCTGTTTCCATCAGTCATTACTCCTGGGAAGTAATGATTATGTAAGGGTCAGAAACTCTTCAGGGTTCATATGGTATAAAAAATTCATAGTTATTCCTATATGACTGCTCTGGAAACAAAACAATCTTCTTTATATTATATCATTAATTTCTCAAAACAAATGTTTTAGAAGATGATCTTGGATATCATCATGGGACTCTCATGCAGAGCATGGCCTTTTATTTATTTCCATTTCTATCACCAATGTCTAGTCTAAACTTAGTAGTTTTGAGGTGTTGGGGTTGGGAAGGGAGTGTTAGAGTTAAAATACATGGTGTTTTATTAATCTGGTTGGATTTTATAGATCTTGAGAGGTTTTCGGTGATAAAGATCTGAGTTATGCATTGCATTAAGCAGTTATATAAAGCCTGTTGAATATTAATTTTGTAATGATTCACCTTGCAGTTTTATGAGACTAGATATAAAAAGATACTGTGAATAATGGAGCCCATGGTCTATAAAATGAAGTCTAGGGAAGACAGAGTAATTGGAATTGAAGGGACCAAAGATTTTTCCTTCTTTGCTGAACTCACACTAATTCAATCCAGCTCCTTCCTGCAAACTCAGGCCATCTACATATGCGAGCATTAGATGAAGATAATAAAATGCAAAGCTGATAAAGTGTGAATATTTTATATCACAGTTGTTTTAATTATGTTTTGTTTAGTCTCCAATATATTTGATCATTATAGTCTTAATAGGAAATTCTAGGAAGAGCTCACTAACAAGTAAAGACAGAAAGTAGAGCAATAGTTGCCAAGGGCAGAGGTGAGAGGAAATGAGATGGAGGAGACTGCAAAAGTACATGAAGAAGATTTTCAGAGGAGAGAAATGTTCTATATTTTGATTTTGGTGTTGGGTGCAAGAGTGTTGATAATTGTTAAAATCTGATGAACTCATAAAATTTGAGTTTGACACTGCCTTTTGCAGCATGTCTTGTTGGTTTACTAACATCTTTAGAAGCTGATCTACTAAAATCTTAATTCCAAATAAAGATTTGGTATTTACTCATTGTATGTATCAAGAGCCTCACAATGAGATACTTAAAGTCAATATAATAACTATGTTTGAACAAACTTTTGGAATTTCCCTGAGAAATTAAAGAGATAAGTATATAAAAGTGATTTATTAGTGATGATACTATGCAAAATGTTGACTGTGACTACCTTTATAGTTCACTTTGCAAGTCACAGGCCCATTTAAAATTTCAGTATCAGGGCCTCCCAGGTAAAGCAAAGGGTTAAGTCGCAGCACTATGAAGCAATCTGCAGCCACTACAGCACTAGTTGGATCCCTAGCCAGGGAGCTGACCCACATGGTACAGCAGAACTCTCCAGGCCCACTCCACTGCTCCCCTCAGCAGTGCATTTCAGTCAGTCTGCCTGTTTTGCTCCCTACTCTGTCTCTGGTGAACCTGCTTATGCCCCGTATCTCTGGCCTACACCCCAGCTCCTGTATGCATAAATAAGTAAAATCTTTAAAAAAATTAAAATTAAAAAAATATTAAATTTTAGTTAGTTGATCGTTTTATCTGGGTCACAGGTAACTTTCACCTGATTACAGCACAGAGTATATGAGCAAATTTCCTTAGCACTTTAAAATTATTCACACACCTCAGTTCCTGTGACAAACTCAACCCACTGAGATTCTCAGCCCTTCACTTCTAGCAGCAACAACCTACACAGTCATCTCCTCGAGTCAAGACACACTGTGTAAGTCAACTTAGCTTGTCAATGAGGTCAAACTTTGCTTGACATCTCCAAAGAATCTTGTTGGAGACTCTAGCTTAATTGTAGGGTGACAGTGACGATAGTCATAAAGGAGGAGGAAGAAATTGCTTCTTCAGATGAACAACTTGTCTTCCAGGCAAGAAATGGAGTTTTAACTATGAATGAAGGGGAAATATTGAAAAATTGGGTCCTAAATTAGACTAGCACAGTACAGTTGCTCATTTGATGAATCGTCACTGAGTGTCCATTATGTGCACAGGGCAAGCAAGACTCCTTCTCATGAAGCTGACATTCTAGGGTAGGGAGAGGAAACCAGCAAACCAGCAGTGTAATTTCAGAAACATATCGGAAATAAACAGCAGTTGGTAGAGAAGAGCATAAATCTAGGCTGGCACTATTTAAGATATATTTTCAGGGGGGCTTGGGATGATGAGATGGAGTCAGTTGTGACAATTGGGAGAGTCAGTGATGAAAGCAGTGGGGACAGTGAGTATGAATGGATTTGTGAAGGAAAGAAGGAAAAGGAGAACAATTCGGAAACTATAGAGAACAAACAGAAGACTGTTATGAAATGAAGTCTGAGAGATGAAGGGGATGAAGGTGAAGTTTTTAAGTGAAGAAGGAGAGATTATATCTATATCTATTGTATGTAAATATAACTATATATTTAAAGCTGTATGTAAATATAGCTTTTTTTGTAAAGGAAGATTTTTCTAAGGTGTCAAGTGGGGACATTTGTAAGAAGGCTATTGAAGTAGTCTAAGGAAATGATGATAGTGGCTTAGATTAGGGTGATGACATTGGAAATTAAGAGATATAGACATATAAAGGCCCATGTTAGAAAGGCAGTGCTGCTAGGAGCTGATGAATAGAAAGTGGGGTGACAGGAGAAAGATTATATAGTTTTATAACCTGAGCAATCAAGAGATAGTGGGAGTATTTCTTAACTAGACTGATTGGCTGGGAGATCTTCATCCTTTGTCTGCACTTAGAGCAGTAATCCAGTTACTCTGCAGAATGGAATAACAGCAAGTATTTGTAAATATCCTGTGATGAGAACCCTGGTTGTAAAGACCTTATCATCTCTTCTCTGTGATTCTCCAGACATGCTAATAAGTGGGTAATGAAAATGTCGTGATCTTTAATCACAACCTTCTCTTACTAGTGGCGTTTTTAGCAGACGCCCTCTCAGGGAGAAATCCAAACCCTTTCTGGCTTCTGTTGTTTATTGCTGGTGTGTCACTGCTGGCAACACACTCACTGCAGGGGGTTGCTCTGAGGTGTTTACTTTAGCTTTGGGAGACTTTTTGGAAGATTGCCTATGTTTGTTAATTATGGCTTGGGAATTGCTTTGTCAGAAATTTTGAAACCCAGACTCTAAAAGAAAATTACAAGGTATTATTACATATTTAAGTATTACTAATGTCTCCATGTGGTAGGAGATTTTGACTGAGATTGGGTCTTTGGACTGTTCAGTTCTATTTGCAATTTTATACAGAGTCACAAATGCAATTTGCTTCTCAACACAAATTTTTTATTTGTTTCAAACAATGCGTTGGATTAACATATGTTGAGATGTTGTTTCTTTCTATTCATGGATGGTAGACTAGTGAACCTGGCACAGGAATAGAAGCATCTAAGTTTATGAAGTTTCCTGTTTAAGTAAAACTTTGAAAATGCTTTGGATTATTTTCTTTTACATTATAAAAATAATATAAGCCTATCCCAGAAAATTTGAAAACTACAGTATAAAAGTCAACCATAGCCTAATCACAAAGAAATCCATATGGGTCACCGCCTAGGCTGGGGATCGAACTTGTGCTGCAGTGGCTACAGATAGCTTCATAGTGCTGTGCTTTAACCCATTGTGCCACCAGGGAGAGCCTCTAAACTCTTGTTTTATAAATATCAACACTTCATGACATTGACCTTCCCCTTCCATGAATATATTTTATCATTTCTTTAGTTCTTTTATGGTTTTCAAAATCCTATAGTAGTTGAACAACTTTTTAAACACTCTAAGTTTCTACATTGTTTTGAGTATACAACTGACTAAGAAAAAACAAACACATTTGAAGTTATCAACTCTTCTGAGTTTAGTACTCCTTGAACTTTCTATAAATTTATATTCTTTTCTGTGACATAATTACAGTGTGTGGCTTGGCCCCATCTTCCTTGGGACTTTATCTTGTACCTTCTGCTAGTCACTAAGCTTTAGTCACACTGTTTTCTTTACGTAACTGGAACCCACCAATTGGATCCACCTTGGGACCCTTGTACGCATGACTTCCTTTTTTCTGGAGCTAGTTTCTTATTGTCATTTGGGCCTCAACTCAGATGTTCTCTCAGCAAGACTATCCCTACCCTGCAGAGAATGGACCACCTCTGTTCTCAACAGCTCTCGTAGTACTTCACAGCACTTATCATCACTCAAAATTACCTGGTTTAACTCTTTATTGGTGTTTTTCTGTTACAGAACATAAGCTACATGACCAGACCGTGCTGATTTACTGTGTGTTCTCAGCACCTCAAGTAGTTCCTAGCACACAATAAGTGTTCAATGAATATTTGTTGAATAAATTAGTAAATCCATGAACTAACTTGGATTTTCCTTGATTGTTCTTTCTGCTACCTCTTTTTGCAATAAAATTTCCTTTCTCTCCCTTTTACTGGCCACACATACACTAACAAATAAATAGCACACAGACATTTCTATCTCTCAAAGCAGTGGCTTCACTGCCAGAATAATTATAAAAAGAATTATTCTAAGTGGCTTAGAACAGTGAAAGTGTCATCCTTCAATGACCCCATTTCTTTTTTTTTTAATTTAATTTATTTACTTTATACATCATTCTTCATTTTGTGCATTTTTTCATCTTGGTTGTAATTCCCATGGACTTTCCACTACCAATTCACCCATGTGCCATCATCATAGTCCTGTGCACTCTTCCCACCCCCAGTTTTGATCTTACTCCCTTATCTATCCCCTTAAAACAGCTCTGGTTTAGAGTTGTTCATGTTTTTCATTTTTACTTTATTACAATTGCTTTTTAATTTTTTTTCTGATCCCTTATGCTCCTGCTGTGAGTGAAACCATCCGGTATTTTTCTTTTTCTTTTTGGCTTATTTTACTAAGCATGAACCCATTTCTAATTCCAAGAGATAACTAGTGATAGTTTCTTTACATGCAGTCAGAGCCTTTTTATCTGTTATCTGTTTATCTATCTGTCTATCCATCTACCATTTGTCTCTGTCTAAGATTAGACAATCTGAATGATTCAATATAAGAAGTTTTATTCCTATTGGTAAAGTATTTGAGGATTTGGGTTTGTTGAGGAGGCAGATGTCCAGGCCTCCTTCTAGATACTTTAATTCCACGAACCTGGGTGGAACTCAGGTGTCTTCACTTTCAAGAAGCTTTGTAGATTATTCTAAAATTGGAGGGTCCAATAATCTTTCTTTGAGTAATACCTAGGTTGAGGAAATTTAATGCTACCCTATTTGAGACCACAACATTTCCCAAACACTGGGGACAGATGGAACTACACTCAGTGGCAAGACATATTATAACCCCTTTGCTGGAAACATGTAGCAGATCCTGGTGCCTCTACTGAAATACCTAGAATCTGCAGCACTTACGCAGTCACAGATGCAATCAGGGAAAGAGCTCAGGTTAAATAATCATTCCTGGGTTTAGACTCCACTCTTTGTGGGCCTCTATTTCTTCATATGCAAAATAGGTTGAACTAGATAAGTGAACAATTTCTTTAAAGGCACAGCAGACCTCTCCTGACCCGCCCACTCGTCCCCTCAGCAGTGTATTTCAGTGATCTGCCTGTTCTGTTCTCTACTCTGACTCTGGTGAATTCTCTCACCCTCCACACCTCTGGCCTGTATCTCAGTTCTGTACCTCAGTTCTATATGCATAAATAAATAAACCTTTAGAATAAATAAGTAAAATAAAAAGTATTTGTAAATTCATAGCATTTCTGAGCAAAATTCCAATAGCTTTCTAATATTTGACTGGAAATACAAAATTTCAAGAATTTAATAAAGGAATTTTTGTAAAAGAAGGAGTAAGGACTTCCCCTAACTATTAAATTTATATACAACCATAGTGTTGATAATAAGACAATGTGGTACTATTGAAAGAGTATTGAAAAGGAAAATAATGGAACAGAACAGAGAGCCCAGTGATGAACTAAACAAATATAGACCTTTTGACATGATACAGGATATATTGGAAATCAAAGTGGAAAATGTGATTTTTCTAAAGGATATGATGTCAGAACAACTGGTTTTCTGTAAGAAAAAAATCAGTTTCCTGAAAAACAGATTGTACAAAAATAAGTTGTGAGATGATTGACAACCTGTATAAAAAAATGTATAAGTTTTCGCCCTCCCTGATGGCACAGCGGGTTAAAGCATAGCACTGCAGGCTAGCCGCAGCTGCTTCAGTGCAGGGCTTCAGTCCCCAACCCCGGAGGCAGTCTGCATGGTGTAGCAGACCTCTCCACACCCACCCGCTACTTCCCTCAGCAGTGTACTTGGTCATTCTGCTTATTCTGTTCCCCATTCTGTCTCTGGTGAATCCTTTTATTGCCCCTGCACCTCTGGCCTGCATCCCAGTCCTGTATGCATAAATAAACAAATTTTTTTTAAAAATGTAAAAGTTTTTTTTGTAATAAGGGAGATGCAAATTAAAACCACAGTGAGATACTACTTTACCCCAGTGAGAATGGCACATCTTCAAACAACTAGCAACAACGAATGTTGCTCAGGATGTAGAGAAAAAGAAACTCTCCTGCACAGCTGGTGGGAATGCAAACTAGTACAACCACTATGAAAAACTGTTTGGAGGTTCCTCAAACTGCTAACGGTGGAGCTTCCATATGATCCAGTAATTCCACTTCTAGGTATCTACCCAAAAGACACAAAAACACTGATTCAAAAAGATACCTGCACCTCGATGTTTATTGCTGCTTTACTTACAATTGGAAAGACATGGAAACAGCCCAAATGCCCAAAAGTAGATGACTGGATTAAAAAGGTGTGGTACATACACACAATGGAATATTATTCAACAACCAAAAAAAAAAAAATAAACACATGCCTTTTGCAGCAACATGAATGGAGCTGGAAAAGATCATGCTTAGTGAAATAAGCCAGAAGAAAAAGAAGACTACCAGATGGTTTCACTCATAGCAGGAATATAACAGACCAGGCAATCAAATAATAATAATAATGAACAGCTATATGAGACATTTTATGGGAGTAGAGTTGGGAATGGGATCAAAAACAGTGGGGGGGAGGGAAATGCACTGGACTATGGTGATGGCACATGGGTGATTTGGTGATGGAAAGCCCAAGGGGCTTACAACTGAGATGGAAAAAAGCACGAGATGATGTAAAAAATAAAGTATTATATAAAAAAAATAAAAGTTTTAACACATCTAGGGAAGGAAAAACAGGGTCTATTTAAACATTTTAGAAACTCTTAGAATAAGGTTTCTTAGATACCTTCAGAATAGATACTCACAAATGACATGGTTGATCATTTCACTATATCAGATTATATAAATTCCGTACAAAATAGCACTATAAAATGAAAAGATAAGCCAAAAACCATTAGAAAATATTAACTATATTTTTTATTCTAAATAACTGAATTTCTAGACTCTCTAGCAACTTCTATAGATCAATAAGGAAGGCTTAAATTACCCAGTAGAAAAACGGGCAGCTTATTAATAGGCATTTCTACAGAGTGAGGTGTGAAAAGGTTTCCACATCATTAATAAGACCAGGAAATAGGAATTTAAGAATCGCAAGGAGATAGCATTTTGTGTCTGTCCCAGTAGCAGAAATTAAAAAGGCTGGCAGTGTGACATGGCCCGGAAATGAAATAAACAGGTACTTTCTAGAGCAAATCGCCATTTCCCCATTAGACTTAAAAATGCACATATTCTGTTACACACATTCTGGAGACAGATATCAGCAGTGTTTCTCAAAGGAAGGACTCTTAGTATTTTGTGAGGACAAGTCTTTGTCATTCAGGACTCTGTGTACTAGGGACAATTTAGTACTTCCCTGCCTCTTTCCCTAATGAACACACAAATCTACCACTTTATCTAAATACTCCCTCTGAGAGCTGACCTACCCCAAGCAAGACCCACAGGAAAAAGTTCTGTTTATCACTATTTTAATAACTGAATAGTATTCCACTGTGATATATACCATATCTTCTTCATTTATATCTGTCCTTGGACATTGAATTTGTTTCCATACCTTGGCTTTTATGAATTGTGCTATGGTGAACATAGGTGTTCATGTATCCCTTCAAATTCATATTTTTGTATTCTTCTAGCAGATAACCAGGGTTGGAATTACTGGGTTATATAGTAGCTCTATTTTTAATACTTTGAGAAATCTCCATACTGTTTTCTAAAGGGACATTCTCACTAAGAGTATATGGGGGCTCCTTTTCTCCAAATTGTTACCAACACTTGTTTCTGGTCTTTTTGATATGGGCCATTCTTGAAGGGATGTAGGGGTATCTCACTATGATTTTGATTTGCATTTTTCTGACAGTAAGTGATAATGACCATATTTTCACGTGCCTGTTGGCCATCTGTACGTTGTTAGAAAAGCATTTATTTAGCTCTTCTGTCACTTTTTGGGGGGTGCTATTTGTCTTCATTGAGTTGTATAAGTTCTTTGTTGATCTTGGATATCAACCTCTAAGTTTAATTATTTTTATCTTGTGTATGTGTGTGAGTGTGCCACATTTTGTTTATCCATTCATTTACCAAAAGAATTTTGGGTTGTTTCCACCTTTCGGTATTTGTGAACAATATAATAAATATTGCTGCTGTGAACATGGTATAAAATATTTATTTGAATCCTTAGTTATAGATGCCTAGAAATGAAATGGCACAGTTGTATGGTAGTTCTGTGTTTAGTTTTTTGAAGATATGCCAAGCTGTTTTTCACAGAGGCTACACACTTTGGATCCCCGCAGCAATTATGAGGTTTCCAATTTTTCCACATTTTGACCAACACTTGTTTTTCTATTTTCAAACAATAGCCAGTCTACTAGATATAGAGTAGTATCTCACTGCATTTTCCCTAAATTATTCTATAGTTAGTGTTAAGAAAGCACTTTACATAGCTTCTGTTCAATTAATCAAGCCACACAATACCCATGTTTTTGAGTATTTCAGCATTTTCCAAAATGTGATTGGTAAAACACAGGTCCTATTTGAGGCTTTTGTGGAGATAAAAATGGGAGCAGGAGCATGTGTGGTTAATTAAATTGAAAAATTATGCAAACTCCAGCAAAGTCAGATCAAGTACATATTTAACTTCTACAAATTTAAGAAGTGAGTGTGAGGTATCCTAAATCTTCCATTCCCTGCTGATCTCGGTTCCTTTAAGTTTCTCACTGTTCCAAGAGTGACTGTTATAAAAAAATGCAACATTTTTAAAGTAAAGTCAACTCTTTCCTGTGGTGCTCAAAGAAAATTTTATCTTAAAAACTTTGGAGGGAAGACAGGCTGTATTGATGATGACCTGTTATGGTGGCCTCTACCAAGGCACTTTCTTTAGGGGACTCTCAGTGTTAATTTCAAACAAATCCAGCTTTCAGTTTGAGCTGAATTTAGAAACCACTTTGTACAGTTTTACTATTTATCTTTCCCTTGAAGTTTGAAAATATGTGTATTTTCAAAACCATGGGTTTTGAATACAGTATAATACAGAAACCTCATTAAAATAGTTTAAATCCAGTGTTGGGGGGGGGGTCTGTCTGTGAAGGGCCAGATAGTTAACACTTATATCCTTGTGTCTCTATCATGACTATCCAGCTGTGCAGTTGTAGTTACATGGCAGCTGTAGACAATTTATAAGTGAATGGATATGGCTGTGTGCCAATAAATAAAGTTTAATTTATAAGAACAGGGAGCATACTGGCTTTGAAGGCAGTAGTTTTCTGACCTCTGGTTTAGACCATCATGAGCAACGTTTAGTAATGTCACCTCCCACATTTTAAAAATATAACACTTATAGTATACCCTTGGGTCCTGAATTCAAATATTAGTGAGTTTCCATTCTTCATGAGTGACACTAGAGCTTGGGCATGGAGCAGGTTGTCACTTTTCAAGTACCTGGATTTTCATTGCTGTGACATAAGAACTGCTCACTGATGGATGGTTATGGACTGAAATGTATTCACTCAAATTTCATGTACTGAAGTGCTAATCTTAATACCACAGAATATGATTACTTAGATAAGGCTTTCGAAGACATCATCATAATAAAACAAGGCTGTTAAGCCTAGTTTTCTGGTGGGTATCTGAGTAAGAAGAGGAAGTTTGGACACAGAGAGAGACACCAGGGATGTGCACACAAAGAGAATAGACCATATGTAGAAGCAGCAGGAGGGCAGCCATCTACACCCCAAGGAAAGATGCCCCAAGAAAAACCCATCCTACTGGCACCCTGATCTTGGTCTCCCAGCATCCACAACTATGAGAAAATAAATGTTTTAGCCACCCTATGAGAAAAACTCTGTGCTTATGGTGGGTAATCAATAAATGGTAACTTTTACAGTCAATCAAGAAGATGTATTTATTTTTCTCTTTTCTTCCCTTGTGAACTGAGCTGTTTAGTTGTTTGTTAACACAGCTCACATAGCAAGGTATATAACTAGTACCTTGCATGTGATGCTAGACATTGTTTATTATATTTTTATTTGTAAGGTTTAACCTTTCAAGGAATATCTGTGGACACATGGAAATTGTAACAGATGGTTTGACAAAAGAATAAATGTGCTCAAGCATCCAAGTGCCAGTTCTCCCTGTATAAACACCTCCTCTCTCTGTTGTCTGCCCACCCCAACCTTTTATGTTATCTATAAAGTGGGGGCTTGCATTAAAATAAATAGCTCTAGCTTGTTCTTTATATACCTGGTGTTTTACCTAAAATTTTTGGGGAGCAAGGGTATGAGAAATCTTAGTGGCCTCCAAATCATGACCTCATCCCCATGACTATTCTCTATTAACATTAGGGGTCACTCCTTCAATTTCATTTTGGTAGTGTTTTAATATAACACTTTCTTTGTATTAGCTTTGCCATCAAAGAAAAAAGAAATTGTTTTGTTTCCTATTGCCCTCCTGAAAGGATACTAAAAATATTGCCTACAAGAGACTCTCAATTTAGGTTGTGAGCTCCTTGAGATTGACCTCCTCAAATACCTTGTTCATTTAGAAATGGTAAGATTGTCATATAGTGTCAGTAAGGAGAGAGGAACAAATGTACTTGTGGGGAACACTGTTGAGTTCTTTTCTGCTCCCTGCCACCATTTTCCACCTCACCCCTGCACACCCACATCAAAAAAACTGAGTGTTGGGTAGGATAGGAGGGTCAAGACAGATGGTATAACAGGAGAGTTTTATTTAGCCACATGGAAGAACAAAGAAAACCACATTGGCTGCTTTTGTCTTCCTCTGCTTGTCCAGTTTTTGCACACTGATGTGTATGAGACAATTTGGGTTGACATTTGTCAAGGGAGAAGTGTAATTCCTGCCTTAGGGAGAGCTTCTGGAGAAAGTTATTTCTTTTTCTTTTTCATGGAGAATGACAAATACATATAAATGAGTGTATCTTATGGCACAATACACACACTAAATTGCATCAGTATTCAAGACATGTGTTTTACTCTTTCCACAACTGACATCTGCTACAAACAAAATCCGGGAGCACTATACTGGTTTCAGTAATTCCAAAACATGGATTCTGGGTGATTTTTTCCTGAGTTCTCCCTTTTGACAACCCTGATTTTGTTACTGACCATAGATAACATGAAGCACCTCAGAATCTCCTCCTACAGAGACACTGGGAGTTTAATACCACAGAGTCGATGAAATTTATTATGTAAGAAGCCAAATCATTATCAGATCTTTAGTTGTTAAGGAGAATAACCTGAATTTCACCTGTATTTTGAGATAGCTCTATTTTAAATCTCATCTAATTAGGCAAATTTCTCCAACTGTGATTAAATTGTACACAGCCTGGGGAAAATTAGAAATAAATTAGAAGTATCACCAACTTGAGATTTCTATTTCTTTCCTATGTGCCTGCAGAAATTAAGAAGCTTCGCTCTCCTGTGTTATTGGCTTTGATGAGAAATCCAGAAGAAAGAATGTGTGAAAGTAAAAGATGACAACAGTGCATGGCCCACAAACTCTAAAAATTATTACAGTGAACATAAAAGGAAAGCAAGGAAATACTAGTGAAGGTAAGTTGATACCTCCATGAACTCTGAACTCTGATATGTTAGAACAGGAAAATGAACTTATGATCTTTATGTGTGAGAATACATTGACTTGTCAAGTGGGGAAAGAATATGATCAAAGAATTATTTGCTAGTAATGAGAGAAAAAAATCAGCAAATACAATTAGTTTCCTACTCTATAGCTAAATATATCAAAGTTAAATAATAGACTGATATTTTGTAAGTTTCCCTCTTCAACATAACAAAAAAGCAAGATAAACAGCATACAAACTGTATTCTACTTTAGACACGTTATCCTATAGTAATTTCCAAAATTTTATACACATATTTGCCCTTATTTTATTCTTATATGAAGTTGAACACTTACCAGCTTATGTCCAGCGAACATTTGAATAAAGTAATGATTAACTAATTTTATACATACAGTAATTTTCTTTATTAGTTTAGTTGTAGTAAAGGTGTGCTTTGCATTGGTAAGATTAATACTTTGAGTTTTCTTCATGCTCCACTGATTTTCAAAATATAATAAGGGGGAAACAAATAAAATATTTTATGGTTACCCAAGCACTATGATGAAAATGCTGTAGGAACCAGGTACTAGGAGTGTAGGTTGTGTGATATCTCAAGAGGTTTCATTTCCTGATTTCATATTTTATGGGTAAAGGTGATTTGAAGGGGACTGATGAATAATGTGTAAAAGTATGAATTGTGCACCAGCAGAATACATATCAGTTTAGGATGGCATTGATAGTCTTCTCAAAATGCTTCCTTGAGTGAAATAAATGATCAGAATGCAATTTCCACATGCCTAGACCTTGCTAGAGAGAAGTACAGGTAGCAGTCAAGGAGTGGACTCTGGAGATAATTATTCTGACACCAATTGCATGACAATGGTCAAAATGATTGATCCTCCTTTCTCTGAGTTTCCACATCTGTAAAAGGGCGGCAAGATTAGTACCTACCTCTTAGAGCTGTTGAGATGAAACCACATCTCAAAATATATGCAAGTACTTCGAAGAATGCAAAGCACATAAAAAGTACTCAGTAAACTTTAGCTGCTTGTCATTGAATAAACTTGTGTTTCTGGCATGAAAGTTGCACTTGTTGGCTTTGGGAAGGCTAGGGGTGAAATGTGGAAGAGTCCAAAAGATGTTGATGAAATGAAGTAAAGGCTTTATTTCTAATTCTAGGCATTTTTGCACTGTCCAAGTGGCCATCACAGGCACTGCTGGGCACCAGGCAGGGACAATAGAAAGCTACAGGGCACTCAGTGTATTTCCCAAATGTGTACTGACTGTCTCTTTGATTCAGGTACTTTAATAAATAACGTCGAATAGAAATATGATGGATGTAGGATCTTCTTAAATTACAAATCAGATCATCTCAGAATCTGCTCTAACTAGAAGACTTGGTGTGACCCATCCTTGGCCATTTTCTCTACTCTTACCTCTCTTTGCTCCCTGGGCTGGCTCATACCTCCAGATTCTCTGAAACACATCAGCTCTTTCCCCCTCTGCATACATTGCTTGATGTAGCCTGGTTCTCTCCCCTCGCTGACCCAATTCTTTGGCTTTTTTCTTCAATCTCATATTGAATTTCACTGGGCTTAATATTAAAAGTGGTCCCTTTGTAATGTGATCTCTCCAAAACGACGAGAGGCTTCACCAGAGACAGAGTGGGGAGCAGAACAGGCAGATCAACGAAGTACACTGCTGAGGGGAGCAGCGGGCGGGTCAGGAGAGGTCTGCCACACCATGTGGTCACCTCCGGGGCAGGCGGGAATCGAACTCATGCTGAAGTGGCTTTAGCTTCTTAAGTGCTGTGCTTTAACCCGTTGCGCCACCAGGGAGGGCCTCCAAAACATTTTTTTAAAAAGATTTATTTATTTATGCTTACAGAACTGGGGTACAGGCCAGAGGGGTGGTGGGTGAAGAGATTCACCAGAGACAGAGTGGGGAGCAGAACAGGCAGATCGATGAAATACACTGCTGAGGGAAGCAGAGGGCAGGTCAGGAGAGTTCTGCTACGCCATGTGAGTCAGCTTCCTGGCAGAGGATCAAACTCATGCTGCTGTGGTTTCAGAGAGCTTTATAATGTGGTGCTTTCACCCATTGTGCCACCAGGGAGAGCCCCAAAAACATTTTTTAATCAAAATTATGATACTACCTCTCATCAATAGTAACTATGACAGCCTGTTTGCCCATATCCTTGCAACAAGGAGTATCTGAAATTTTTCATCATTCCATTTTCAGTATGACTTGATGAGCTTGTTTAACTTAAGTACAGAAGAAGCACACGGATATGCAATAGGGACTAGATTTAATCTTTCATTAATTCATCTTTAACTCCTATTTCCTTTAAGCCATTCATTATAACCAGGAGCTATTTTCTTTATTTGTCTGTCCAGTTAATTTTTACCTGTCTTTCTTATTGGTTTGCAAATTCTGTGAGCCCTTGTATGTTATTTCACAGTAATGTTCAGCAGCTTCCATATAGAATGTACTCAAATAGTACTTGGGGTGTAAAAGAATAAATGAGAAAGACAGAATCCCTGCCCTCAGGATTACAAGGTCTTGTTATTGAAATAGACACAAGATTGCTTTATTGTGCTAAGGTTGCTTTAAAGTACAGAAATAGAAGAAAGAGGAAATCAATAGATCTCACAAAAAATTAGACTCATGTAGACAAAAGCAATATTCAAGACATTAACAACCAGTCAACATAAATAAGAATGAGTTTGAACAGGTACTCACCATAGCACTGGGCAGTTTAGGTTTCAGTCATTGGATTATGGGGAGGTGGAGTGAAATTTGAAGGTGGATCTTTGGGCAGAGGTCAGTTGCCAACCAATCCCTAAGCAGTTGACATGAATTTCTGCTGAAATCACCCTGACTATAGTACCAAGCAGAATCCCTTGGATTTGTACTGAAATCCTCTTCTGTATCTTGGTGTAGAAGAGCACACAGGTAGGAATGGAGGACTCTGTTACTTTCCAGTTTCACCCTGAATGCCCTCTGTCCTCAGTGCTTACCTGCACATCCTCACATACATAACCAGGTTCATCACCTGTAAGACTGGCAAGGACAGAAGAAATTCAAATACTCCTTGAGGGAAGGAAATGAACAAAAAGCTTTCAAAGTTACTTTACATGTTGATGAAAGACTGTCACTAGGGGTGATAGTTCTGGAAACTAACTTGGCAGTATTTAACAAAATGTTAAAGGCACATTCCGATTGACTAGGTAACAGAACATTCAGGGTTTCATTTTCCAAAGTGGTACAAATGCAAAACCACCTATGTGAAAATATTTTCACTGCAGTATTGTTACAATAACAACAAAAGGCAACAGTTTATGTGCCTACTAATTGAAGAGTAATAAATAAATGATGGTATTTCCATTTAATATAATATTATGTGATCTTTAAAAAGTATTAGGATTGGCTCTCCCTGGTGGCACAACAGGTAAGGACACAGCACTGCAAGCCAGCCACAGCAGCTTCAATGAGAGTTCGACCCCCAGCCCCAGAGGTGATCCATGTGGTTTGGCAGACCTCTCCTTACTGCCCGCTGCTCCCCTCAGCAGTGTACTTTGTTGACCAGCCTGTTCTGCTCCCCACTCTGTCTCCACCCTTGCACCTCTGGCTTGTACCCCAGTTCTATATACATAAATAAATAAATCTTTAAAAAAAATTCAACTATTAAAAAAAATTATTAGGATCATCTCTAAAATTTGCTAAGCAAGAGAGAAAAGGTGCCAAAATTGTGTGTATTGTGATCATATTTATGTTAAAAATAAATGGACAAAATACAAATATCCATCAATGGAGGAGTGCATAAGCAAATTTAGAATATTATGCAGGCTTAAAAAGGAGTGAAGTTCTAATACATGCTACATACAACATGTAGCATGGAAACATCATGTTAAGTGAGACAAATATTCTGTGAACTATGTAGAATATTTTTTGTACACATGCATATATACACATACCACCACAAGTTCTGAAAAGATACTTGTAGGGGTAGTGATGTCTAGCAGTTGGAATTAGAGAGAGAAAAAAAAAAAACAGGAGAGAAGGAAAGTATCCCTGCACACCTGTATTTTCTGTGTTTGTCACAGTAAGAAGATACTTTATAATTCAGGTTTGTTTGTTTTTCTTAAAGTCAACCTGATGTGTGGTAAAACTTGTAGTTGGAACAATTTCCTTGTTTGTCCAACCAATCTAAAAGGTCTGGTTGTAGTTGAACTCAGGTTTAACATCTCTGTGCAATGTTTAACCTGAAGTAGGAATTTAATTATAATCTAAACAGTTTTCTTTTTCTAGATTAAATTACATCTTGTGGAAAAACAAACTCTCAATATAGAAAACATTTGGTCTGCCAGTGAAGACTGGTTTCTCTGTCTAGTAATTTACTGCAAAACAAGATGATTCTATTTGTAGTAGTTTTACATTCCTTTCTTTAGAACTATATTTAATGCATATTAGTTATAAAAGAAAAGGGATGTATTTTATAAAATACCTAGAATATGTATGAATTGCCTAGATATAAAATTTTTCTTGAAATATCCACATGAGATTCTTGTTTTCATAGATAAATTTATAGGTTTTTCAGATAAGCATTTTATAAGTTTCTAATACCAGAACACTTAGAAATCTTATGTATAATTAACAATTTTTGAAAAACACTAACAAAACTATACAAAAATGTCACTTTAGTATTTATTCCTTTTAATTTAAGCTTTTATACTAAAATTTGCATAATAAGATGATTTCTTGACCCAGAATATGGTGGAATGGAGAGGTATGGGTCACTCTTCTGAAGCACAACTAAAAGGATAATAAAACTAAAATTGAATTAGCTCAAAGGAAGACCTATAAATTCACTGACAGAGACTTAGGATTTTCCTGAAGGTTTTGTCCTGAGGTTGTTGGTTTATAATGGAGAAAAGATGCCTAAAGAAGCAAAGATCAGGGCAGAGGAACAAGATGGGGACAGGTGCAGTGCCCTGCCAGGTGTGGTGGGTATTATCAGAAGCACTATTCAGAAAGAGAGCGGTGCAGATGAGTCACACACTTGCAGGGCTGCGTGTGTATTCACTGGGAGATAAGTGGCTGTATGTTTTGTCTCAAGGAGATTGGCAGCTGAGGGTTAAGGGACACTCTCTCCCTCTCCTGTTAAAAATATTAGACAGGAAAGAAAAACTAATGGTGGCACAGCATGCATATGCAGAACTGATCCTGACTCAGATACAAAAGATTTGGACAGCAGTACAGTGTATGTAAAAGTTCTCTTCCCTCTCTCACTGCATAAAGACCCAGGTGAGCAAACCACAGAACCTGACAAGTTAAACCCACACCTGGCATGGCAGAGGTGGCTATTACAGGAAAGTAGTACACATAGGTGTACTATCAGGTGTCCCCTGCCAGCAGTACAAAACAGCCATTCTCGATGGCTCTCACCTGTCTCACCTTTGCACATTGCCAAGTCACTCAAATTGGTGAACCTCATGCATACCTCAGAGAGGAGCAACAAGGAGGTAGAACAGGACTTGGTATACCTGAAGGATACAGTGAAACTTGCATTGGAGAGAGAGGAGAAGGAAGCGGCCACTTATCAGCCGGGAGCTGCCCTCCCCCCTCACCAAGATGGAGAATGAATCTCTGAGTCCCAGCATCCCCTTGCTTTTCCTCTTGCTGTCAAGGTAAACAAAGAAGAGAAGCAAACAAAGCTAAGCCCATAGTGTCAAATTCCAAGAAAGCAAAGAAAGCAAAACATATGCCCAGGAAGTAAGGACCATCCAACACAAGATGGAGAAGCAGAAGGAGAAGACATATATAAGTGACACAGAAATAGAGGGCCTAACAGACAAAGAATTCAGAATAAGAGTTTTTAAAGTACTAAATGTAATACTGGAAGGGCAATCAGAAGTTGAAGGTCAGGTAAAGTATCTTAGAAACAAGATCCAGGAACAAAAAGAGTTCTTCACTAAAGAGACTGATGACATTAAAACAACACCAAAAAAAGTTGTTGAATGAAATGAAGATGAATATGAAAATGTTTTGAATAGAATTAAGATTGGTAGAAGAGATTATATCAGATAGAGAAGACACAGATGTACAGATTACATATTTGGAAGGGAACAAAGAAGATAAGGAAAGAAGAAAGGATGAAAGAAAAAACTGAAGAAAAGCCTCCATAGAAATTTGACTCAATTAGAAGAGGAAACATAAGGAGAGTGGGTATTCCAGAAGGTGAAGAGAGAGGGAGAAAGGAAGCAGAGACTCATTCAAAGAAATAATCACTGAAAACCTCCCAAAATTAAGGAAAGGAACCACATTTCTAAACACAAAGAATCCCACACCAAGACAAATCATTGTTAAATTATGAAAAGTCAAGGATAAAGTCATATATATCTCAAAGATTGATAGGGGAAAAAAGGAAAGGAAGGTCAGTATAAAAGAACCCCCATCAGGTTCTTATCAGACTTCTCAACAGTTAAACTTCCAGTCACAAAGGAGAGGAATAAAATGTTCATAATCATAGAAGATAAAATCTATCAGTCAAGGATAGTCTAGCCTGCAAAATTGTCATTTAAATGTGAAGGTGAAACAAAAGCTTTCCCAGATAATCAAAAGCTAATGGAGTTAGGCCCTCCCTGGTGGAACTTGGGTTAAAGCACAGCACTAAGAAGCTAAAGCCACTTCAGCATGAGTTTGATACCTGTCCCAGAGGCGACCCACATGGTGTGGCAGACCTCTCCTGACCTGCCCGCTGCTCCCCTCAGCAGTGTAATTCATCCGTTTGCTGTCCTGCTCCCCACTCTGCTGCTGGTGAATCCTCTTACCACCAGTGCACCTCTGGCCTGTACCCCATTTCTTTAGGCATAAATAAATAAATTTTTTAAAAAAGCTGATGGGGTGCACCAACTCCAAAATAAACTCACATCCACAAATTCTGGCATGAAGAGACAACAGAAATCTACAGTCATAAGAATAAGAAACACCACAAAATGGAAGGACAGAAAGAGTAGAACCTGTATAGGTGAATAATGATGAATCTACACCAGTACATAAAATATGTTGTTAGTCATAGAAAGTTTGAATAGGAACACGTAGAAGAAACAAACTGAGAAATTCACAAGAAAAAGCCATCCAAATGAAAAAGCAAGGTGAAATAAATGGATAAAGAAACAACAGAAAGACAAAACGATCAAAAGCCAAAGGCAGGTGAGAGTTAGTAAACCTTATAAATCAATAATCACCCTAAATATGAATGGTCTAGTTAAAAAGCACAGATTGGCGCAGGGAGTTAAAGCACAGCACTAAGAAGCTAAGCCACTTCCGCATGAGTTCCACCCCCGCCTGCCCTGGAAGTGACCACATGTCGCAGCATACAGCATCTGACCCGCCCGCTGCTCCCCTCAGCAGTGGACTTCATCAGTCTGCCTGTCTGTCTGTCTCTGGTGAATCCTCTGACTGCCCCTGTACCCCATTTCTATATGAAGAAATAAATAAAATCTTAAAAAAAAAAAGCACAGATTGACAAGTTGTCAATTATTATCCACAATAACCAAGTCATACAATGAAGCTCAGAACCCAGTGACAGACAACTAAATAAAGAAATTATGGAATATATACTCAATAGAATATTTTGAAAGTATATTAAAATGGAATATTAAGAAAATATTCAGCTATTGAAAAAGATGTAACAGTACCTTATGGAGCAAAATAGACGGGTCTTGAGGTCATTATGCTAAGTGAAATACATCAGAAAGTGAAAGCCAGATACTGAATGGTTTTGTTTATTTGTGGAATATAAGTAACCAAAGAACACATACTGGCAACGCACTGCTAAAGCAATTCTCAGAATCTGAAAAATACATCCCTTATAACAGGCAGTTGGGAGTAGGGAGAAGGAGTTAGGGGAAAGTAAGGGAAAGGTCGCTGTCACGAGTGTGTGGGTGGAGGATTAATGAAGCATGTGCACATATAGAAGTGTGAATACATAATCCCAATGTTTTATATATATGTAAATGACCAACAATAATAAAAAACCAAAAGTTGCATTTACATTCAAACTGAAAAGTGAGCCTTTTGCACATTGTACATAAATGTTTACAAAAAGCAAATATTCATATAAAACAATTGAAAAATAATTTCCATTTAACATATGAAAGTTCCAAAATACATAAAAACACCATACTTTCTACAAAACTCCATCATAGAAAACATCAAGTGACTTCTTTAAACAAGATCTTGCTTACATATATACATGGGTCATAATCAGTATGCACCATTTTTTTCTCCAAAGATGTTAATTTTCCAGGTACATTGTAAACTTAAGAAAGTGGATCCAATGATTATACAATATAAATATCATGACACCTTAATTGCCCATATTCTTTAAAATAAGAGTGGATGAATTTCTCAAACACAGATGTATATTCTACAGTCATTTCTTTTAGAAATAACAAGAATTTTGTGCCCCTTTCATCCCCATTTTGCTTTATAGTAACAAGTCTTAAGTTTAAATTCTATACTTGAGGCATTTATTATTAATTAAAATGATTCCCAAACCAATAAGTCACACTGGTGTATTTTTAGTTTATCTGCACAATAGGAGATCACATCTGACCCTAAGATACCAACACTAAGTTCTATGAAAAAAATGAGCACTGATATGTGTGTTTGCTGTGTGTGACTGTCTGAAGCACATAAAAGCAGTTCTAGTTAACAATTAATACAGTTGTAGGCAAGCCAAGGAGAGCTGCCTTGACTGGTTCTCATTCGAACCAGCAAATTCTTTTTGTTTGTAATGATATTCTTACAAGATCCTGTAACATTGACAGTAAAAGGAACTCATCATCTCCAACATGTGTTGTGCATTTGCAGATCACTGCATGGAAGATACATTGCATGCTAAAGGCATAGTCCTATTTATGATAATATAAGCAAGATACAACCAACATGCAAGAACTGAGATGTTTATATTGTTTTAAAAGCCTTCTACAGCGAAGGAGTGAAACACACACAGGTTGAGCATCAAAAGTAAAGTTATGCCACAGTGGCTGGGGATAGCCAGTTCTTCTATGCATAAATGAATAAATAAATCTTTAAAAAAAAAAGCAAAGTTATAATTCCACTGTTCAGTTAAGGTTGAGAGATCTGCTATAGCAACAGAAGCTTACAGAGAAGAGATCGTTCTCCACTGCAGAGATACTGAGCAAAAATCTGTCTTCAGATTTCCTTTCTAAAAGGGCTTCTGCTATGTAACAGTCCATCAGTCACCAGTATCAAGCATTACATGTAATCTGAAGCAAATCGGTCTGTAGGCAGTATATATGATCAATCTGTGTCTGGACTTTCCAAGCTTCCTGTGTGCTAAAGGGGCATGTTGTGTCCAGATACCTGACATTGCTTCTGCCTCCATTCTTGCAAACACAGAGTGGTTGTGTCCTCTTCTGAGTCACAGTTAGCTTGAGGAATTGCACAATTGTTCCCATTTACTTCAGTCATTCCAGAAGCTGGTTTTAGGCCCATTTTATAGAATGTATTTATCTTTGCACTGGCTTTAAATGATTGTATGTCTGTAGGGGGCTGGGGGCCAGGAGGAGGAAGGCCACCCTTCTACTCAACACCAAACCATTTTTCTTCTCTAAGCCTATCTTCTTCAACTTCTGTAGAAACCAAGGATGGATAAAATATATCCAAACATGCTGAATGTGGACACATACAGTGTCTACTGTACACTGTATGCCTACTGTTCACTGTTTAATCAAATGTCATTTAGAGGCTATATCTGAGTAGCAGGAAAAGGGCATTTCTCAAGGGTGAGTTCAGAAAGGTGCATTTTTCTTTGATTAGAAAACAGGGCTTGGATTCTTGTTGTAGGCTCGCATGGGAAAAAACAAATTCAAAGAATCCTGCAACTCCTGTGAGAGAGAGCAACCCCTGCCACCCTGCCCCACAGTCCTACTGGAAATGCCATCCACATCATCCACCCCAACCCCACCCTGCAGTTCACCCCTGTTGCCTGCTTCTCTCTCCCTTGTGGTCAACTTCTAGTTCTATGGAATTTTTCATTACCGGATGAGCTCTGTCTTAGTAGAACAAGAATATTTTTCTTCCCACCTTTCTTGTAAGTCTTGTTCCTTGGGTGACACAGGAATCACTATCCTTTCAACACTTATTGTAGCAACCTGAGGAATTTCAGTGGCACAGACTGGGTTCCTCCTTCACAAATTCTTTAAAGGGCTTAATTCTGGTTGTAAAGTGACATTTTCTCTTTAGAGACTGCTTTGTTGCTGAAGAGCTGAGCCTCTTACATTGACGTTTTTCGCTCCGACAAACACCTTTTGAAGTTCACATCCACATCTTCACTACAGCTTTCTCCCTCATGACTGAAGAAATTCTGACACTGTGAAGTTTTTCTACATTTCCCCCATTTTACATACTGATTATAAGTTTAGTCAGGACACAAGGAATGACCTCCTCCATCGATACCTGAGGCCACACAGGACTATCTGGAAGCACATTTCTTCAGTTTTCCTGCCTGAAACAGAAGTACAATTTTTTTTTTAAGATTTATTTATTTGTGCATACAGAACTGGGGTACAGGCCAGAGGCTCAGGGGCGGTGAGAGGCTTCACCAGAGACAGAGTGGGGAACAGAACAGGCAGATCAACGAAGTACACTGCTGAGGGGAGCAGCGGGTGGGTCAGGAGAGGTCTGCCACGCCATGTGGTCACCTCCGGGGCAGGCAGGAATCGAACTCATGTGGAAGTGGCTTTAGATTCTCAGTGCTGTGCTTTAACCCGCTGCGCCACCAGGGAGGGCCACAGTATTTTTTAAAAAGAAAAAAAGTCTACCATTTTTTTTTTTAAATAATACTCCTAAATTTAGTAGTCCAATTTAAGAAGCAACAAATTAACTGCTGACTAATCGACACATTTTTTTCTTAGTTCTATTATTTTGATTGAAGTGATGTTGGTTTACAACATGCATATGATTTAGGGGTACAGGTTTACACCCCTACAGGTTTTCCACAATGTACCCTTGACCAAAGTCCAAAAAACCCTGCACAATGGGCCCTCCCTGGTGGCCCAATAGGGTAAGGTGCAGAGCTACAAAGCTGGCCACAGCCTTTTCAGAACAACTTTGATCCCCAGCCAGGTTGGTGATCCACATGGTGTAGCAAACCTCTCTGGTCTCTCCCAGTGTATTTCATTAATCTACCTGTTCTGCTCCTTGCTCTGTCTCTGGTGAATCCTCTCACCACTCCTGCGCCTCTGGCTTGTACCCCAGTTCTGTATGCATAAATAAATAAATCTTTAAAAAAACACAACCTGCATCATAATCCATCATAGTCCTGACTTTGCTCTCTGTTCCCCAGCCTTCCCTTCTGATAACCTCAATTCTATAGTCAGATTTCTAGGATTTGCTTTGGTTTCATTGTTCCTTTGTTTTGTTTCTTATATTCCACATGAGTGAAATCATCCAGTATTTGTCTCTCACTTCTCACTTACTTTGCTTAGCATAATCCCTGCCAGTTCTATCCATCTTGTTGTAAATGGCAAGGTTTCATCTTTTTTTATAGCTAAGTAGCATTCCCTTGCATATATGTACGGCATCTTTATTCACTTATTTGTCACTGAACACTTAGGTTGTTTCCATAACTTGCGTATTGTAAATAGTACTGCAATGAATATAGGAATGCTTATTTCTCATCGAACTAGTGTTTTTGTAATCTTTAGATAGATACTTAAGAATGAAAGTGCTGATTCATTTGGAAAATTTATTTTTAATATTTTGAGGAACCGTCACACTGCTTCATTAGGGGCTGGACCAATCTACATTCTTACTAGCAATGTAGAAGATTCCTTTTTCTGCCACACCCACTCTAGGATATTTTGTTTCTGGTTTTTGGGGAGGGGACCATTCTAATGGTGTGAAGTGGAATCTCATTGTAGTTTTGATTTCCATTTCCCTAACAATAAGTGATGAGCATTTTTTCATGCAAACACTCTTCTAAGACTGCATGTATTAACTCATTTAATCTTCAATAAAAATGAGGAAATGTTGTCAACTCACAAATGAAAACACAGAGAGCAGAGAGGTTGTCAATATGCCCAAATTTATGCAGCTTGGGTATAGCTTATGCTCAAACACCAGAAGTCTGGCTCCAAAATCCCTAGCCCTCTGGGCCACTATTTTATCACTTCCAAAGTCTAAGAGTAATATCAGGAGAGTTATCTGTGCATTATATATACATTTCTAGGATTTCTACTGAAAAGTTATCATTTCAATTATAACTTTTCAGTAGAAACCCTAGAAACATATATGTAATTACATAACAACCCAGCTTGTTACTGAATGCCATTTATGAAGGAGACAGACAATATTATACTTGAAAGTGCAAGTTTTCAGGGTTTGATCAGAGAAAAGCTCCAAAAAGGGTATTGCCATTTTAGAAAAACAAAACGTGACCTCACATTCCTTTCTCTGTCTTAAGATTTATGTCTCCAATAAATGTGAGGTTGACTTAAAGAAAAATATTTCATGTTATATTCTAGCAAATTTTGGAAATGTTAAATTAGAAGGAGTTAAAATTTTTATACTTTGTTAGAGCTTAAACTAATAAATGCTACAAATTGCCGAGAATAAGCTACGATGTAAAATATATTAAATAATATGAAATTGTTTCCCACCATGGAGAATAAAAAAGGATTAGTGCTTCTGGTAACACTTTTGGGAATCTTACACTAGGAATTTTTCCAAACCTACCACTAGGGGTCAGTTCCCCCCAACATACACACTTATTTTCTGACTTACACATCAACCAAATTTTATTTTCTCTCAACACTAGAGACAGGCTGACATTTCAAGCAGAATTTACTAAAATATCTCAAGGGATAAAGAAAGAAGTCAGATAAACAAGAGGTTCTATAAATAGTTGTATTTCCAAAATCCTTGAGACTGAATTGAAGAAAGAGCTAATCTGCCTATTTCTCCTAAACCAGCACAGAACAGGAGTTCTCAGCCATAGTACTTGGCTTTTTCTCTCTCTTTCTCAGTCAAGTGGTCTTTCTGTTCTCTTGGCCCCCAGAGTGTCTATGGACTTATCACAAAATAAATCCTACCTATCCTTGTGTTTTTACAGCTCGTAGTCTTTTCTGATTTAGTTTTCAGGACACTGTGATCTTCCCTTGAGTCCAGGTTGGCAGCTTTAAGACAGCTGCAGGGTGATAAACAGATGTGATAATCCCATAACTGTTCTAGTCTTAATGAAATATGCTAATGAAATATGCAGTAAGTGTGCAATCTCACTTCCCATGCACACTTATGAATCAGCACATGCTTTCTTTGTAGAATTCAGACATCTCTCCATCCTTTCTGACAGAGGATTCCAGGCAGGCATATCAATAGATTGTTTTAAATGTTAGTGGGAAATTTCCCTCAACAAAGTTTAGGGGACAGCTTTGGCCCACCTCTTCAACCCTTTGTAAGTGACTCTCAGATGAGTGTAATATCTCCAGTTTTCAACTCAGAAAGCACGTGTGCGCGCACACACACACAGACATGCACACACACAGTTTTAAAAGTCTATAATTAGAAACAGAAATACTACAATGTAGACATTAATAAGAAATATAGCATAACTTTCAAAGTTATGTGAGAAACTAAATGAGGTAATTTTTTTTACTATTATAATGTTAAAATTTATTGGTAGAGTAATGGTAAGTTAGAAAAGCAAATAAATTATCGTTTTTAAGAAATTTTTTAAGTCTATTTTACAGGGTAGAAAATAATAATAATGAACAACTATATGCCAGAGACATTTTACAGAGGTGGAGTGAGGAATGGGATCAAAAATGGGTGGTGGTGGGGGGATGCACTGGACTATGGTGATGGCACACAGGTGATTTGGTGATGGGAAGCCCACAGGGATTACAACTGAGAGGAAAAAGGCACAAAATGATATAAAAGTAAGCTATTATGTTATTTTAAAAAGAGAGAAAAAATAATCTAATGGAAAATCTAAAATAAAAAAAACAGAATGCATTATTACAATGTATAGAATGAATTATACAATATATATTGCATTATGTTGCAAAAATGCCAGATAAAAAATAAGTGACATCACAGAATTAGTTGTTAAAATGAAAAAAAGTCTATTTTATAGATACAGTCAAAAAGCTGCCACCTCATCATACCCTTGCCACACCTTGCTGAGGACCCTGTGATGGTTCCACACCTCACTGAAAGAGGAGGGTAGATACATCCCAGCACGTGCCACTGCTCCAAACTTGGCCTATTCTGCTTTTACCTTCTGATCGCTTCTGCTATCATGTGGCATATGCCCCATTTTAATTAGTATGTCCTTGACGTTTCCTTTGTATGAGGTGCTCAGAAAACAGATTATATTCCAAGCATTAGCAAAAGCTGTATCAGGTATAAAAAGACCCAGCCTATTATGGCAAGCTTTGAAATTAATTATCAACTGACATATTTTTTTTCTTTTATGTTGCGAGTTTATTTTAAAACGTTTAATTAATACATATATTATCTATACTGCTGTAATTTATATTAACGTGCAAACATAATTCATAATTTATTTAATGAAGGGACTATGTTGTGTAGTCATTGTTACCTCTGTACTTAGATGGAGTTCAGCTCTTTGCTCTACCACTTACTTGCTTTGCTTTGGAAACTTTAATGAGTTACTACTTAACCTCTTCAAGTGTTTTGAAAAGATAATATTTAGCTCATTGTGCATCCTTTATGAAATAAATGTTATTGTGCATCTACTTATACCAATTGTTAAACATCACTGGAAGGATTGAATAGAATCAGGTACTTAATTCACCGACTACTGAAATGATACTGTTATTATTCCTCTATGAACGTACATGTATATTTCAGTTGATGCCATCATGAAAGGTGGGGAAGGAACAAAGCCATGTGTATTCCTAAATTTCAGAACAATGACATAGAAGATTTAGGTAATGGGCCAGCAAAGTGACTATCAATTTTTTTATTGTGCACCAGAGGTGAACTTTCCCCAGTAGTTAATGTGGTGTGCTATGTGCATAAACTGAGCCACTTGTAGAATCAGTTCCAGGTGACTGTCACGCTGCATCTAAGGACAGTGAGATCTGAAAATGATGAGTACCAAGGTCAACTTTGCAGTTAATTTTCTAGCATCTGTTTCGTGTTAAATTTAACTCTACATTCACATGGCAGCAGAATTGATAATATGTATAAATTGTCCTCTCAATGCATTTTTTTTAAATAAAGAAGATATGTTTGAGGAATTTATAAAATAAGGAAATGTTAATGTTGGCTAAATGTTAAGAAAGAATTATGACAATACTAAGAAGTGAGAAATCAACTGTTCAGACCATCACACTGAAAAATGAAAGAGGAAATATTTTAAACATTAATAAATCATCCATCTGCTGGCCTCAGTCAGCCCAGCCACCGTGGTGAGGAGAGGAGTGTGGACAAAAAGTTCCCAGTTATCAAAAGGTATAGTTAATTCAGAACCATGTATGGTTTTGTATATTGTTTATCATTAAGATTTAGAATCTAACATTCATTATTTTAGTTTTGGTCCTTTTAAAAAAAAAAGGTTCCTTTTTTAAAATAATATAAAACTTTTTTTAAAATAATATAAAAATTTACTTTTACATCATTTTGTGCCTTTTCCATCTCAGTTGTAATCCTCTGTGGGCTTCCCATCACTAAATCACCAATGTGACATCACCACAGTCCAGTGCACTTCTCTCCCCCCATTGTTTTTGATCCCAGTCCCTATTCCACCCCCATAAATGACTCATATATATAGTTGTTCGTTATTATTATTTTCTCACTTGGTCCTAAAAAAAGGAACTTTTTAAAGATTGTATTTTGGCATAGAGGAAATGGGCATAGGCCAAAGGTGCAGGGAGTGAGAGGATTCATCAGAAACAGAGTGGGGTGGAGAGCAGAACAGGTAGACGGATTGACTGAAATACACTGCTGAAGGGAGCAGCAGGTGAGACAGGAGAGGTCTGCTGCACTTTATGTGAGTCATCTCCCTGGCAGGGACATAACTCAGGCTGTAGTGGCGATAGCACTGACACTTAACCCCTAGGCCATCAGGAAGGCCCAGCTTTGCCTTTTGAATTAACTCTGTCTACATAAACAAATTTCAAATCTATCTTTTCAAATTTGAAGTCCAGAAAATCTCACCTTTATTTCAATTATGAATTTCCATATTGGATATTAAGGTAGTCAACATATATTTTACTTTAATTAGTTTACTTTACAAAAATAATTCAACTTCTACTATTTGACAGCAGAAAAAAATGCATATTATTTAGTATTTATTTTTAATTATCAGTGAAGTCAAAGATTTTTCTTTTATTGACCATTAGTACTGTAGGTGAAATTGTCTATTCCCATTTTTCTTTTCCTTATTGATTTGTGTGTTCCATTAATAAAAGAAAAATGACTCAGAAGTGATATGCCAATATACAAGCAATGTGTCTTAATGATATGTCCAGATCACAAAGCAATTCTAGACAATTGAAAAGTGTGAATTTTCAGCTTCTGTCTAATCTTTTTATAGTTGGTGTGATGTCTCACTCCCTCTTGGAGTCAGTGTTGAAGTCACAGATGGCTGGCATCTCTCTCTGAGGTGTGTGTGGTCTTTGCCAGCCTGTGGCAGGTTGCGAAGGGCGGGAGAGTGGGCTTCTTTGAAGTCCATGTGGAGTCCTAGAGACAAGGCAGGTGCTATTTGACAACCCTGGACAGAAGGTGGCAGCAGCATTTGGCTGCAAGGGAGCGCAACTCAAGTTCTACCATCAGATTTTAGAAAGTCTGATTTGTTTCTGAACCTTGCTTTCTGGATAAATGGAGGCTGGGATGAGTTGCAAATCTCTCCAGCTTATTTGTTTCTTTATTGCCTGGGAAAAGGGAATAAGTTAAAACTACAAGTGAGTAGTTTTGCCAAAATATTGTTTTATTTAGGACCTTGCTTTAGGAAAGAAAATTTTATAACTGAACTCCTTCTCAGAGGATAAAAGTTTTTAAATAAAAATAAATTACCTTTAAGTACCATTATTAAAACACTTGTGATATACAACTTTTTATATAATAACAAAGGTGATAATTTGCTAAAGTAGTAAATAATATCTAGTGTACCATTCTTTCAGTGTATTTAGGAGCATAAACAGTATTATAGAATGTAAACAACAATATAGACAACTATTCTCCAATAGATGTCTGTGATTTGTGTTGGAGACCAGTGACAAGTACTGCTAATATTTCTGTAGTTTTTTATAATCCTAACATAACTGAAGAAATGCTAAATTTTGATTAGAAATTAGTGGTCTTTTTAAAGGTGTAATTTTTTTTATGTCAGTACAACTTTCATTCCTGAATTTATGGATCCCTGTCTAAAATTCCCTGGTCTCTGGTTTGGGGAGGGGAAGAGGTGATCACAAAGGGGCACGGAGGAGATTTTTGGAGTGATAAAGCTATTCATGTGATAGTGATTACATGTATGTATATATTTGTCAAAATTTGGGGAATATGTACATTAGAACTGGGGAGGGTAAAAGGGTGGAGAGAAAGGAAGCAGAAGGAGAGGAAGAAAGAGGATGAGGAAGTACTGGTGCTAATAGAAGCAGGCACTGCAAATGTCTCTTCTGTACTGGAGCTGAATTCCTTTGACAATGACCTAGTACTTCTTGAGGAAAAATATAGCAATAGTGCCAAGGGGAAGGACCCTGGAGCCAGACTCCCAAGTTTAAATCTCTGCTGCTTAAGTCAGGAAACATTGTGTGACATCTGTGTCTCAGTTTCATCATCTGTAAAATGAAGATGATGATAGCTGTGCTTACCTCATAAGATTATTTGAGGATTAAGTGGATTAATATGTTCAAAGTGGGGTGCTCCCTGGTGGTGCAGTGGGTTACAGCACAGCACTATGAAGCTTGCCACAGCCTCTTCAGCACAACTGTGATCCCTAGCCAAGGAGGTGACCAAGGAGGTGACCCACATAGTGTGGTTGAACTCTCCTGACCCACCTACTGCTCCCCTCAGCAGTGTACTTCATTAATCTGCCTGTTCTGCTTCCCACTCTGCCTTGGTGAAACCTCTCACCACTCCTCCACCTCTGGCCTGTATCTGAGTTTTATATGCATAAATAAATAAATCTTAAATACACACACACACATATTAAAGTGTTGAAAATAGTGCTTGGCATATAACGAAGACATAATGTCATTTACTAGGTAGAAATTCTTGTGGAGGGAGTTAAGTCCATGGTGAAGAGCTCCATCAATTATATCAGTAATTACACAGGTGATATCTGGTCACAAGAAGTTAGTCATTAACAAAAATATTTTCAATGTGTCCCTAAGATATGTGTCCTAACTTTCTTGTTAATATCCATTTAAATTTTTTTAAACATTTTTTGGCTCTGAACCTCAGCTCTCCAATGTATCAGCTCCACAATATCCTCTTCCGTTTCCAAATAACTTCCCCTGCTGGATCACTTCACATGATGTATTTCCAAAAGACAAAGCCAGCACATATTATGCAAAGTCTGAAAATGAAAATCCACACCCCAGGATATAATAAAGGTGCCAGGTGTCCCATAAAACCCAGATTGACTTATTCAACAAATATTTCCATTTGAGTTATTAATTATGATTGATATTTACTACTATTCAGATAGCCTACAAAACTGTGTTGAATATTTACAACATGGCAAATATTCATCAGCCAACTTTTCGACAGAGTCCTGCTTAGAATTTGGGCCTATGTATTTCAGTAGTGGGGGGACAGTTTATAAACTTGAAAATCCTGCACGTGAAGAATTTCTTGAAAATACTTTTCTATGCCACATTCCCAGCAGTATCTCATTTACCTGAAGAACCAGGGAATCATGAAAAAAATATTTCGTATAAAATGGTTTCAACCTTCAGTAAATAGATGCAATTTATAAGATAAAAAAGAGAGAACATTCATACTAATCACAGTGGCTTCTTTCTAATGTTTGTAAAAATAGCAGAATCTCTCCTTATTTGTGGTAGTTTTGTACTATAAAATCATTATAAGTACTGAATTAGTGAGTGTGGAACCATTGTACCTCTGAAAATATGGGATTAAATTCCTGGGAATCTCTGTTCCCAACATTCTCATTAACCAATCAGTACCTAACCTTGTTTTATTTATGTTTTTATTTAAAGATACTGACTGTATGTTGTAGATCTGTTAGCCTTGAACCCAGGGCCAACAGAACTATAACTCATTCCTGAACAAAACTTATCTCTGTAAGGCACATCAAAGCCTTATTATGCTTTGGAACACAAACCAGCATTTTAGCACTATGCATGGGGATCTTTGTAAGAAGTAAATCACCAATAAAAACACAGAGGAATGTAAAAAGATATGCTATAAAGACCAAGAAAAGAACACTTGTTTATGATATGGGAGCTGAAACAAGAAGACAGAGCATTGCCTTGTTTGACCTCAGCTAAGACCACATTCAAGGAGTAATTCAAATGTTTCAATCCCCTGCACATGTCTGAGATTGACTGCAAATGTAGTGCCAGTATCAATTTTAAGCTTACAAGTAAATTTTAGCAAGTGGTGAATTTGCAAATATGTTATCTGTGAATAATGACAATCAACTATATAAATAAGGAAGCTCATGTGCACCCAAAAAAGCTATCATTGTCCATTTCTCCATTCCTGAATAACACTGGGTAAGTATAGAGCTACCCTGGATAAATGCCCAGTGAGCTACACACATATGCCAACATTCGACTCTCCATGCCTCACTGCCATTAGTCTCTCCATTGGCGAAATTGCCAGGCATCAGGAGTTAGCAGTTCCGATCTGTGAACCACATCCTGCTTGCTGTTTATTCTGCCATTATCCCCAGCTAAAAATGATAATTTCACTTTTGAATT
Source organism: Condylura cristata (assembly GCF_000260355.1). NCBI lineage: Eukaryota > Metazoa > Chordata > Mammalia > Eulipotyphla > Talpidae > Condylura > Condylura cristata. The sequence goes on from NW_004567105.1 coordinate 46,164,491, forward strand.
GTTAGGAGGAAAAAAAATCAGTGACACTGGAAACTATGACACTTGAAAACTATATGAAATTACATGTTGGTGTCCATGAGTAAAGTTTTATTGGCACACAGCCATGTCCGTTGGTTTACATATTATCAATGACGGTACTCATGCAATTAGACCTAGAATGCTCTTTCTGATAAAGACACCAATCACTAGTTTCTATTCCTCCCTGTAAGACTGAGCCTGCTGTATCGTTTATACTACCTGCTCTCTGTTGGCATTTGAATGTGCTACCCCTAACCTAATTCAGACCCATACTTTTCATATGGGAGAACTAAAGCCCAGAAGCATTAAGTACCTCTCTCAGTTATTCAGGAATTAATACTTTATCTCACACCAGAATCCAAATTCCTGTCTGGTGTTCTCTCTACTCCAGAGACATAATTAATTCAGTGGGTTGTGTGAGTGGTGGGAGAAACAGATACCATATTGGGTGTGTTTGACCCGTGCTTACAAATCTCACTCTCCCCCTCCCCCATTTTCAGTCCATGGGTAGATTGGAAACTAGTGGGTGAGGTCCTATTTTACTTCCTTCTGGCTAATACTGTGAGAGCCATTGTGGACAGCGAGAGTGTAATAAGAAGAAAGACCTGAACTTTTTTTAAAGATTTATTTATTTATGCATACAGAACTGGGGTGCAAGCCAGTGAGAAGATTCACCAGAGAGAGAATAGGGAGATGAACAGGCAAATCGACAAAGTACAGTGCTGAGGGGAGCAATGGGAGGGTCAGGAGAGGTCTGCTGTGCCATGTGGGTCACCTCCAGGCCCAGGGGTCCAACTCTCACTGAAGCGGCTGCAACCATCTTGCAGTACTGGGTCCTCATCTGTTGTACCACCAGGGAGAGCTCAAGACCTGAACTTTTACTGGCCATTCCCCACTCTGAAGTCCCTATTCCCTCTTGTCCCAAACATTAAGCCGGCATCCATATGTTTCTGCCTGGAATGCTAGGAGGTGGGCATCTGTGACTTTGGCCTGCCCAATATCCAGTCCTCCTTCTTCTGGCATGAGAACCCCACTGGCTTCCCTTTAGGCTTAGGTAAGGCTGCACCCCCAGCCTTTTCTGGTGTCCAGGGATGGACTTAAGTTTGACTAATCGAGCCAATGAAGACTAACAGGAGAACTCTTGCTGGAATTATTGGGAAAGAAAACGTCTTTGAAAAGGAATGCCAAGTCTGCTAGACTTAGCCTAGACCTGCTTGTGGCCACCTCTGACTCCATGGCAAAGGGTCTGAGTGTGAGGTCAAAACTGAGGAAAGAGAAGGGAGGGATGAAGTCCAGAGTGTCTTGACTGATGTTACATACTTTCACTTTTCAGCTATGCAAGAGATTGACTTCCCACATTCACTTTAATATACATTTGATTTGAACAGTGGAGGTGACTTTCTATGTATCTGAAAAAGTTTTGCTTAAACTTTCCCTTTTGAATATGGAAATTTCCCCCAATTTGCCTCCCAATATATTTGCCAGTTCATATAAATCCATTTGTTGACTCTAAACCATTCACATTACAATATGCATTTTTTTCCTGAGGTCCTTTGTTTTCTGTGCATTTGGTAGAATTGAGTCTTCACTTCAGCCTTCTGCACTTACCCATATGCTACTGAGCTTTAAGTAACACTTTGCAAACAATGTGTATTGTTTTTCTTTATTTTATTATATAAATACATTGTTTACATTATTCTTCATATTTGTACATTTTTTCATCTCAGTTGTAATCCCATGGACTTCATACTCATACCTCACTTGACCATGAGCCATCACCATAGTCCCATATGCTCTTCCCACCAGTTTTGATCTTATGTATTATTTTTCTATTGCTTTATGACAAATTACCACAAATTTAACAGATTGTGCAACACTTATTTATTAAATCACACCTTCTATGTTCCAAGGAGCCTGGGCACAGTTTAATGGACTCCTCTACCCAGGATGCAACCAGGCTGAAATTAAGGTATCAGCTGGGCTGTGAGTTCATCAGAAACTCAGACACTTCTGTAGTATACTGACTATTGGCAGAATTCATCTCAGAACCTGTGTGAGGAGTCTCTCAGCTTTGTAGACCCCCATAGTTCCTTGCCCTGAGGTCTCCTATATCACTTGGCATCTGCTTCTTTAAAGACAGCAGGACATTATCTTTCTCTCCAGCATGATAAGGTGGAGTAATCATGTGTGTGACCATCTTTGGCATAGAATATAACCTTACTAAGGGAGGGGTGTCCATTATCATGCCCAGATTGTCTTGATTAGAATCAAGGGGAAGAGATTATACAAGGTGTAATGCCAGCATATGGAAACCCTGGGGCCATGTTAGAATTATGCCTACAACCCAATTTATCCTCCCATGAAATGATATAAACCTAATTCAAAGCAGCAACATTTATTCACTGGTAAGTTTGTCCTGCATACAATTAACACACATTATTAGTTATAATATTTATGTGTGTGTACATGTTTATGGTTGAAAAATAGCTTCAAGAGCCTGAATAATGTTCCTGCAAAAATATCAGGTCCTAATCCCTTCAATCTGGAAATGTAATCCTATATGGCGAAGACTTTGTAGATATGATTAAGTTAGGTTCTTGACATGGGGAAATTATCCTAGATTATATCATCGTCATATATCATAAATGTCTTTATGAGAGGCAGAGGGAAATTAAAGAGACACAGAGAGAAGAAGGTATTATAAACAAAGGCAAAGGCAGGTGGGAGCAATGGGGCTACAAGTTAAGGAATTTAAAGAATTAGCAGAATCTGGATTGATTCTCATTGCCTTCCTCCCCCAACCCCCTATCCTCAAAATTTAGCAGGAATGTGACCTTTCTGAGACCATGATGTCCACCTAGAAAAACTGATTTTGGACTTTTGACCTACACTATAAGATAATAAATTTCTGTTGTATTTAGTCATTCATTTTGTGGTAATTTGTTATCAGAACCACAGAAACTAATACAAAGGGTATGCTGGCTGATTTGAGATTATTGAGTCCAAGGAAAATTTGATTGATCTGATTTCTTTGTATTTCAAGCTATTTTAAAAATATTTCCCTCAGTAAGGTCCTCAGATGTTTTGGGATGTTTGCTTAGAAATGAGTATTTCAGAACTTGCTAAACAGTGTCAGTAATTAAGAGCAGATCAACAATTTGGCATCTAGCTCCTTGGAGCTTCCTGACAGTCAAAGCAAGAAGCCGTCCCCCACTATAAAAAGTTTCATATTTAACCTTTCTAACTGGGAGAGCAGGACATTTTATTCATGGGGAAGTCTATTTCCATTTCATATAAGTAGTTACACAGGTACTGCTATCTTTTTTGTGATCCTTACTGTGTCAACCAGATGCTTTAAATATTTCCTTTCTCAACAAACATTTCTTGAGCCCCTAAAATGTACCATGAAAGATAGTGATATGACAGAGAACAAAAACATGTTTCCTGCTCTCAGAAAACCTACAGTTGCATTAAAAAAGACAACAATGGGGCCCTCCCTGGTGGTGCAGTGGGTTAAAGCACAGCACTGAGAAGCTAAAGCCACTTCAGCATGAGTTCGATCTCCGCCCTGGAGGTGACCCACATGGCACAGCAGACCTTTCCTGACCCACCTGCTGCTCTCCTCAGCAGTGTACTTTTTCAGTTGGCCTGTTTTGCCCCCCACTCTGTCTCTAGTGAATCCTCTCACCGCCCCTGCATCTCTGGTGTGTACCCCAGCTCTGTAAATAAATAAATCTTTAAAAAATTGTTTTAAAATTTTTTTAAAAAGACAAAAATGAAATAGAGCAATGAATAAATGTATCATTTCAGATTAAGGTAAATCTCCTCTAGGCTAGAGGAAACATTAACATCCTGGATGTGATTTTTCAGGTAAGAGCTAAAGGTCTAATAGGACTCAACTAGGAAGGGAAAAGAGTCTGCAGTTCTATAAGGAGGCAACAACATCTTTAGTGGCTCTATGAACAGATGAATGGTGGATTTAAGAATTGAAAGAGAAGTAGGTGGGTGGGACAAGGCAGAAATGACAAGATGAATAGTCCCTAACCATGGATAGAAAAATTCTTAAAGTCAAGCACAAATGGTAAAAATGAAAACATTTAGAGCATAAACCAGCTCCCCATTCACCACATCATGTCACCCAGCTTTCCTTTGGAAAACTTTGAGAAGACATTGAGGCTTAAGAAGCCTTGAGAAGATAGTGTACCCCTTTCTGTAAGGCCATTTGATTAACTCATTCATTTCACTGCTTATTTACAAAATACACAGTTCTAATATTCTGTTTATTTTACTGGACAAAGTCATAGTATTACTGGATTTGTGAGATATAGATCTTAGCCCAGGAAGAAGCCAAGATTAGAAAGAGGGTTTCACAAAAGCATTTCTCGAGGACAACAAAGCTGCCTGCAGAAGGTCATTGGACCTTCCATTCACCTCAGAGAACATCTGTAATAGCAATGAAGTGTAGCCTCTTAAAATATTCTACCCGGGCCCTCGCTGTTGGTACAACAAGTAAAAGCACAACACTAAGAAGCTAAAGCCACTTCATCATGAGTTTGATCCCTGCCCTGGAGGTGACCCACATGGCGTGGCAGACATCTCCTGACCCATCCACTGATCCCCTCAGCAGTGTACTTCGTCGATCTGCCTGTTCTGCTCCCCACTCTGTCTCTAGTGAATCCTCTCACTGTGCCTGCACCTCTGGCCTGTACCCCAGTTCTGTATGCATAAAAAAATAAAGTTCTTTAAAAAAAAAATCTATCCTTCAAACCCACCATAATGGCAGTGCTAACCGGCAGCAAGTAACAATGTCTATTGATTCAACCATATTGAAGAACTAAGATTACCATTGACTGTTTCTACCAGTGGACCACCAGATTTCAACTGAAGAAACACCTCTAATTAAAAGGAAACATTATTTTACTCTGTTGAAAAGAAGAATTATTTATTATCTTAGATGCATGACTCTCAGCCAGGTAAGTTCAGAGGCTGGGAGTGAGCATGCTTTTAATGCAGAACTAGTTTGTGCTGCTCATCTGTTTGAACAACAGTCCTAATATAGGGTGTATTCTTCATGTTAAAACAATGTATTATTTTCTCCCAACTGACATATTTTGAAGAGGGTATTGTGGATTCTATACAAAATAACCTCTTGGTTCTATGAAGGTATGCATTTATTACTCATAAGCACCTTTCTCCCTTGTAGGTGCTTTCTAAACAAATGTTTGATGTGTGACCATTTCTAGTCTCCCTCTGGACTTAAGTGGGAAGGACATACACATCATGAGAACTAGATGAAACTATGCTCACTTCTCTCCCAGTCTAATACCATACTTATTGAAAAGAAGCAAATTTTGTGCAATGAAAAACTTAAAAAAGTCAGAATCAAGTCATTCAAGAAGGTTCCAAATTCCCAAGGAAGAGGAATGACCTTGGTAAAAGTAGATGAAATTAAGCATCTAGAACTCTTTTCCTACTTTTTTTTTTCCTTAAGTGTCTGAGAAATAAGTAGGAGCATTAGCACTATTTTCTTTTGTTGCCTTTCCTCTGCAGCTCACAGCATATGAGATGTGGGAATTTATTGCTTCATTCTGCCGCTGTTTGAAATGCTGCATATCTTTAAGATGCATGGTGAATTCATAACTTTTCTCCAAGATTAATGAGGTAATCAAGTCAAGCTCTAAATAAAGCTAGTGAAAGAGAAGAGAGAAGACCATTTCCTAACCCCATTAACATTAGTGAATGCCATTAGTGTTAACCAATGTGCTTAACATTGGTTTACAACATTGTACATGACTTAGGGCTATAGGTAACCACTTCATCAGACATGTTCCCACAACATACCCTATCACCAAAGCATCCATAGTCCTCCACCATAATCCCCTGGACAAAGAGGAGAAACTTTGGCCTTTCAGGTTTCTTGTAGATTTGGCTATGTCTTAAAGCTACTGTTAAGATTAGATGACATTATTATTGACTAGTTTCATGTGTTGGTCTCATTGGATGTCTTTTATCCAGACATGTGCCCAGTATATACTGCATATGGCATCAGGTGTCAGGAATAGTAATGAACCATTATCATAGACCACAAAGATCACTAACAGAGAGTAGATAGCTATTGTTTACCAAAAAAGAGACCCTGAGGACTCTGAGATCCATCTACAGGGAATAACAAAGAAGTTTTGGTGCCTAAAGGATGGAAGTTTTTCCCTTCTGAAGGAGAATATGGAAAGAAAATGTTGTCCTTAGCTGTTGCTGGATTTCCTTTAATTGCTTTCATCTACCTTCCCACTGGCCTCCAGCAGAATTCTCATCCAAGCCTCTGCTACCCCAAATCCCCAACCTGAACCTTTAACGCAAGTTAAGCCTTTCTTACCATAACTCAAAGTATTTGAGAGGCTCATGTCACGTTCTGAATATCAGATAACCTGAGTGCATTAATAATTAGGAAGATTAAATTTCCAATAAGCTTATACTTCATTATATTATAGTTATTTGTACTTAAATAGACTCTGAGTCACATGAATTTCTCAGAAATGAGGCAGAATATTTCTGTTCTCATCGATGTGAATGTTTCTTTGACTTTCACAGGGAAGAACTTTGAACACAACATGGAGTTATCTTCCTACTCTTGCTTACTTCAGGCTATTCACATTCTGCCTTATCTCTTTTTTCCTTCCCACTTCTACCTACTTTCTTTTTCCTGTGTTGTAACTTTAGGGTTATCAAAAAATGTAAGAGTCAGTAAGAATAAAATATGCCAATTTATATAGTCTAACCCAGTGAACACAAGGTCTACATTCCAGGTTCCCTCTCTGTGACATCAGCATCTTCAGTTCTTTCTTGTGTGCTAATTTTAAAGGCATTTTGAATCTGTATTTTTATCCAGTAAGCATTAGCCTGGGTAGTGGGACCAGAATAACTGGGTTTTGAAACTTGACTCTACTACCCAATGACTGGAAAACTGTGCAAATTTGTTAACATTTCCTCTGCCTCCTCTGAAAAATGGGTATAAAAAGAATCCCCTGATAGAGTTGTTGAGCACATTGCTAAGTTAATAGATGACAAGTGCTGAACATATAGTTAGTACTATGTGAATGTGACCTCTTCTTTGTCATTTGGAGAGAAGTGAGCATTCTCACTACGTCAGCAAGTGGGTCATATTCCTTCTGTACCCTGAGCTCTTGCCCACTTGTTACAGCTACTCAGCTTCAAGAAAATCCCTTAGTCAGAGGTTTGTTCAAAGTTGACATAGATTTTTGTTCAATAGCCTTGGAAATCTTCTACTTTAAGAGTATTGTGAAACTAGAATATGAGGCTGTATCTCATTAGCTGGAATTCCCATTTGAATTATAATACTACCACATCCCTGGGTGGGTGTCCAGGATATTGTAATATACTCCCTACTCTATGTGGTGAGTTTTTCAGAGGTCCCATGAGAAGAAGTATAAAGGTCAGCTTTGGAACTGAAAACTTTCAATAGGTGAATATTTTTATGAATATATGAAGTCAAGAAGAAGACGAAGATTTCTAACTCCTCATATTGTTGTCAAAGAGATTTAGCCAGTGAGGGACTGAGTCCTGCTGATTCACATCCTGTGAGATGAACAATAGATTTCAGAAACCCAATGCCCTCAGCTCCTCCCTGTCTATTCTAGGCTTGAATGGTGTTGAATAGCCTCATTCATAATCATCCAAGTGAACCTGGCTTCAGACTGAGGTGAAGTGGTCAATTGTACTTTTTGTTAATTGAGTCATATTTTCAAGTACTCTTAATGCAATGAGAATTTAAAGGACTCCTAAATTAAACCTTCTCTAACCTGAAGAATTGAGAATTTAAGCATGGGTTTCAAACTGGTATCTTATAGTTTGAAAATACCATGTGAATTAGTAGCTACTATATAGAAAATTGGAATGGTGTATATTTAAAGCTGAAGAACTTGGTCTGATGTTTTCAAAATCAGAACATGGCACTACTGTGCCATCATCACCAGTTGTCAGTACTCTGAACTAAATGGAAGCTCCCCCTTCCACTAGCTATGACACCTCTGTTTGCCAAAGGAGAACATGTCTTGCAGGGCTGAGGGACTTCTTCCCTCTGGATTTGCATCTCCTGCTCTGTAGGTCAAGTACAGATGTTCAAACATTAGGTTTGTATAAAGTAGTGTATTCTATTACAATAAAAATACCATTCCTTAACATTTCAGGGTTACTCTTATTAAAAGAGAATATTGTAAATTATGCTATTTTCATTTTTCTCAGTTGTTGGGCCTGAATCACTGACGACTTCAGTGTGACTGTCCACCCCAAAGTGGTGGAGTATTCCGGCAAGTGTGTTCACACTGCATGCCCACATACATTTAACACATTCACATATGACATACACATTTGTGCACTCACACACTTGTGCTGCAAACACACACACACAAACACACATCCTTACATTTACATATTAACTTACACAAAATGCCAGTTGAATGTGCAGATTTATTGAAACCAGAATTGATATCGCTGGCTTTGGAATTTGAAATTGGCCATACTTGTTCAATGGCAGTCATTCCAAAGGGGATGTCAGGACACAGGGGAACAGCCAGGAGCTAGAGATGGGCTTAGAGAGGCAAGAAGGAAGCAGCCAATGTGAAGCTTTATCCCTCTGTCCATTTGCTGTGCAGCCAGAGGGCAGCATGCCAAAGACTGCTGGGTGTACTGGGAAATTGCATTTGTTGTCAGGAAGTCTGAAGCATTTGAGGAAAGGGTGGAGCTCATGTTGGCGTTGCTGGGGGTCTGATCTGAAGGGAGAGGAGCCCATGTGAGTGGTATAGAATCTCTAGTTCAAACTGACTTAACCATAAAGGATGTTCACTGACAGAGGTAACTAAGAAATCCAAGGAATTCTGATGTCAGGTGAGGTTTGATGAAGAGTCTCTTGACTGTCTGTTTTCTGCCCTCTTCACATGGGCTTACTTCTCATGGTATTTTTTTTCCTTTTATAATGAAAAAATGACTAGCTGTCCCCAGATTGGTGCCTAAAACACTGAGAAGAGAAGGCCCCATTATCCAGAATTCCAAACAATTGCTCTGATTCTAATGAACTGGGCTGTAACTCAGGTCTGCTTACCTGCTAGTTGTTTTATACCAATTAGTTTTCCCCTTGAAGTGAGGAATGAGGTCAGCACATGGGTAATGAGGGAGCAAATAATGTATAAAAATGGGGGTTTTCACAACAAGAAGGAAGTGCATGATGGTGACCAGCCCACCATCAGCCAACACTTGGCTGCTAGTAACCTGTGTTCCTTATGCCTTATCAGTATCGCACACTAAGTCCCCACTCCGAGTCTTCGTAGCTTCTGCCTTAGACACAGAGAAATGGATCCATGCCAAAGAATCACCCTCGTATTAGTCTCTCTCTCTTTTTTTAATGAATTCCTAGTTGAAATCTCTCCACAACCCGGTATATTTGCCTCTCTTACTTAAAAAGAGTTTAGTCTTCTAGTTCCAGAGTATTGATTTAACTTTTCTTCCTTTTTTCTTCCTTTTGTGACTTCAGTTTTACAAAGCAGTACTGAACCAAGTGCCAGCATGTCCTGCTGAGACAATCTGAGTGGGGCAGTGATAGCAATCCCAGGCCCCCTTTCCTGGAAGCTCACTGTGAGCCACAAACTGTCCTTACAAATGCTATACCTATGACCTCTTAGGAAGGAGGTAGATTTCTGATTGTTATACAGATGACAAGTCACGGCCTTAGGGGGGTGAAATAATTCTGTGAAGGCCATAGATCATTAAAGCAGACCTGGGAATTTTTTGGCTTGAATAGATTCTGAACAGATTCTCACTACCTCTATATGAGCACCTCCCAGCTGTCCCTGGGTACCCGAGTGGAACTTGGGGGTGAGTTCTCCTGTCTTCTTTTCTCTTGGCTTGAAATTCTCCCCACCCACAGTCATCCTTGCTTTGAATGACTCTGTTCTTCTTCCAAAACCCATGCAATATCTCCAAATACTGATGGCATCTTTCTCAGAAGTGCTGTGCTTACTTTCTGCTCCACCCAGACCTACTTTGTCCAAGTACAGCAACCCTTGTCTCCTCTGATTACATTTCCCATATTTAATACATTTTCCACTCAAAACATACATGTCACAGGTCCCTTTTTATTACAACCCTATTCTCTATTAGCTCATAGGTTCCCCCAAAGCTGCAGGTAATTGCCTTTAATGTTTACTTTCCAACCAGAATCTTGTGGAGGAAGTGTCTTGTTCACTAAATGGAAACTTCAGACTAACACAATGACCTTTGAGGCATTTGTATCTTGGACCACACTTGGTAGGGGCATGAGTCTCTTGCTTGCTCATGAGAGTCTGTGTTTGGATTAGTATTAATGGAAAGGAATGTCTTATATACCAGAAATAGAGTTTTCTATTACGATGAACTTTTTAAGTTTACTCCTTTCCCAGACACGAATCACTTGCTGACTTCATCTTCGTATTTCACCTATCTTCTACATTTATCTTTCCTAGTCTTGATCATAGATCAGGAGACCCTGGTCTGTTTTTGCACATAAAGTTTTATTGGCACACAGCCATGCCTACTTGAAAATGTACTGCTGCTGGCTCCTTTTCCACTGTAGCAGCAGATTTGAGCAGTCACAACTGAGACCTTATGTCTATCAAAGCCTAATCTATCCCTATAAAGAAAAAGTATACTCAACTTGACCTAGGTTAGTAAGCTACATACCTACTCTCCTAACTTGATTTTCCTCAACATGACTAAGAATTAAAAAAAAAAAAAAAGTATGGCCTAATGTTTGAAAAGGAAAAACGCAATCTCACCCTCAGTCCAGTGTTAAGGAAAGCAAGTAGGTGACATTTCTGCAGCCATCCCCTATTCCTGCACCTTTGGCAGCCATTGCTAATCAGTCTCAGCACTCTGTACCACATAACCTCAGATTGTTTCAGAGCAATACCCAGGTAGCCACTATCTATAAATTAGTCAACATCCCTGATCCATCCTTGATCCAGTCGCCATCAAAAATCAGAGTCACACAAGACAAAAATTGCATTTAATAAATAATCCTTGAACTAATTTTGGGTTGCCATGCTGTAGACAGACAGCATCTCTCAATAAATTCATAGCTGAAACTTAATACACTGGCTCAGTTCCTCTAAGCACCAGATGAACTCGTCAACTTGTAATTGGGGTACGAAAGTATACGAAATGTACGAAAAATGGATCCACTCCTCTTAGGAGATTCCTTATACTCTGCAGTGCTCACACCATGAGAGGTACCAGGAACTGAGGCCCGCTGAGGGTACTATCTTGCAGAGTCTGATGTCAGTGTTACTTCAGTGGGGGGCATGATAGGTAGAATCCCTGTGACTGTTCTTGTTTCTCTTTTTCTATGGTTAACACTTGCTGTCTTTTTGCCAAGATCCTGGTATGGAACTCATATCAGGCCAAAGCACAGATGAAGTGTTGCCAAGGGCTGGAGTGGGGGTGTTCTCATCTATATTATCACATGTTCCTTAAACCAGATCATACTCACCCTGTGTTCTGGTTTACTCCAATTTGAGGAAGCACTCTACCCCCTGCCAGATACTCTTTTCAAATATTCATGCATTTACTTGTCCAAAATCATGACATTATTTGTTATAGATAAGAATTAGCTAAAGATAGGTGTCTACTGAGTGCTTGGGGACCTGGCCCAAAGGTCATATCTGCACCATAAAACTGACTGAATGAGGAGGAAGTGGTCAGTAAGTTGCAAATGAGGAGGCAGCATTACTTAGTCATTTCTTTTTTCCTGCAGAAGTGGAGACTGGGGCTGAAAGGAAAGTTAGTATTTTATAAAGGAAATGTGGCACAGCTATTTAAAGGGGCAGTTGGCTGGAGATCCAACTTACAGACTACGAATCATGAGAACCTGTGGGAATGATAACTATTCACGGGAAGGATCTAGAAAAACTGGGAAACTTTGGTTTGAGCCTTGCAGAACTGGCATCTTGACAGTAAAGAATACACTGCTGGAGCAGAGTATCAGCTGGAATCCAGTACATATTTTTCCAAGAGCCATTGTTCATCAAACCTAGAACTTCAGCAGTTGAGCCAGCTTTGGCCATTTAAAAGACATTAAAACATTAAATGTGAACATTTTTAGCACTTGGCACTTGTATCTTTTTACATTGATTTATGGAAAAGGAATAAGTTGTGCCTCCCACATGGCAGTGGTAAGGACTTTTTTAATAATATCTTAAGCTCTGAAATTTATGGGATCCTAATAAAAGTAGTAATGTGATGTTATTGGTATGCTTTGGGTAAAAATAAAAAAGCAATGCACTCCTTCTTGCAACAGATGGAAAAATTTAATAAGTAATACACTTAAGGTCTCATATAACCATATTATGAAAATATAAAGAATAGTATTTGAAATCACATTAATGTAAAGGCAGTTACTATTAATACAATGCATATCCCAGGATACTATTCCCTTAAGCAAGACCAAGTTAAATTTAAATTTCAGTTGGCTGGGCTGTGATGGAATTAAAAGGCCCTTTCTGCAAACCTGAAAGGTCATTTAATTTCTGACACAAGTGAGAGAAGGACTGGAAAACAGTATTGGAATAACCTGGACACTGTGATTCATTCCAGAGCAAGAAAGTCATAGTTTAGCAATGGTTCTACTTTTGTACACGTGTCAGTTTGTCTCAAAGGTGAGAGGCTGTAAAGAACATGCACTGTTTGTGTTACTTCCCAATCCTTTACCCCATTTTTTAGTAACAGATACTCTTTTCATTGAAGGAAATATTCTTTCCATACTTTTTCCAGTAGGTTGCTGCCAAAGACTATACCCCACCTTGCTAGACCTCAGAATGAACCTTGCTACTGGTTGTGATAGTCAGTGCAATACAAACACCCACCTCGTCCATCCAGGCCACAATGCGTATGATAGTCATTTGGCATCCGTTCCACAATCTAACCTAGTGTATCTGGCAGGGAGAGATAATCTCCTTCCACTCAGGCTCTCAGGACCTGAACCTGAAAGTGACTTAGAGGAAAGTTTTATACCATGTTGAGATAGCATACTTAAGAGAAGGAGGAAATCATGCAGAGGAAGTAGTGGAAAGGAAAAGGAGAAAGAAAAAGAAATTCCTTGGCATTCACAAGCCCCATTTGAGGCTCCAGTTAGGTCATTCAAGTCAATAAATTCTGTTGTTCCAGTTAGTTAGAATTATATTTCTCCTCATTTGCAAAGAACTTCAAAAAGTAAAGACATTTACACCCCCTGTGTAGCTGGCATCCCACATGTCTCCCCTGCACTGCTAGACCTTTCTTCCTGCCTGCTTCACCAGCTCTCCCTGAATGCCTGTTCACGCACCAGCACTGTGATGCGCTGAGGAAACCACCGTGAGCAGGACAGGCGTGATGTCTGCCATCTTGGTAAACATGCATGGGTATAATGAGGCCTCTTGCCTCCTTCCTTTATTCCTGTGGAGTTGGGTTCTGAACCAGCTGAATCACCTTTCACCAGGCCTTGTCCTCCTTTGTTGGTGTCCTCATTCACAACTGCTCACATGAACTTCGCTTTTTTTCCTTGACCTACTTTGCTTATGGCCAACTCCACCCAGGACCAAGCACTGAGCTCACTGCTCTACCTTGACTAGAGGCCTTAATATCCAGCTGTCTCTAGTCTCTGAACCTAACATCACTCTTTTAACCTCTTGAAGCCTGTTTTAGTATTGTAATAATGATGTTATTTCATTGTCATGAGTGAAGTTGTATTCAGTAGGATTCAGTATTCAGTGGATGCCGCATAATAAGAAATCAATATGCAGTAACAGAAGTGGTTATCTGATATTTCTAACTAATAAACAGGCTAAAATGTAGAATCACATTGTTCCATCTTTAGCTTTAAAGAAAATTATACTATAAAAAAGGATCCTCTCGATCGAAAAGCCAAAGCTAAGAGTAATTTGTTTTTAACTTTTCAGGATTCTGTTACTTAGCAGATATCTCATGGAAAATAGACTTATCTCTGATTCTGACTCTAAGTAGAATTAAAATGAGCAAAGAAAGACCAGAGTGCATGTGTGTGTGTATACACATGCACACATGTGTGGAATGCACAGGAAGACTAGTATTGTGTATTTCACAAATGGAATGCCTTTGAACTTGTAAAAATGTTCTATCATTTTCAAACTGATTACATTAGATGCATATTTAATGTTTCTCCACTTCAAAACCTGTTCAGCCTGTTTCTCTTTCCTGTCACCATGTTTGAATAATGCCTTATAGCTCATAGTCTCTGAGATAAGTAATCATGTCAGAAATAGGAGCTGCTTCTCCATTTACTTGCTGAGGAAGGATTCCCTCCTGCTTTGTTGAAATTTCCCTGTCACTGTGTTACCTCCTCCTACTCCCCGCTCCCCATTGTACTTGGCATTATGAAATCCTGGTTAATACAAATAACTGCCCAGTGAGGCTGATTTTAAAATCGGATGAGATAGGGGTTACCCTCGTGGTGCAAGGGGCTAAAGTGCAGCACTGTGAAGCTAGCAGCCACCTCAGCATGAGGTCAATCCCCAAACAGGGAGCTGACCCACATGGCACAGCAGACCTCCTGTGTTTCATCTGTTCTCCCCTCAGCAGTGTACTTCATCAGTCTACCTGTTCTGCTCCCTCACTCTGTCTCTGGTGAATCCTCTCACTGCCCCTACACCTCTGGCCTGTACCTCAATTCTGTGTGCATAAATCAATAAACATTTTTAAAAATAAATAAAATAGGATGGGATAATTCTTCTGAATTGCTGAGGCTATTTGGATGGGTGGATGAGTGTGAAGTCCCCAATAATTGATGTACAACTTCTTGTCTAAAGAAAATAAGGATGAGCAAATCTGCAATTTTCTGAGACATAGCTGCATGCCCCTCAATCCAAGCTAAACTTGGAGGCACTTATGTGACCCCAAAGGTTCTTTTGAATGAAGTAGTATGGAACTTACCTAGCCCTTCTATTTTTCATACAAGGTGTTTCAAATATGTTCTACACACCCAGCTACCATGGACATATCCACCTGGATGGATACACAGATACACAATGCTGTTCCTCACCTGCATTCTGTACCTGACTGATTAGTACTATAACCTGAGTAGTCCACAGTACACCCGTTAAACAAAATGATAGTTTGGGTTCTCTTTTAGCTATTCTTGAGCTAACCATTTTCATATTAATTGCTTATCCTTTTTGATTGCTGTTTGTATAATATTGATAATATATTGAGGTCATTTGCTATACTGTCTCCTGATGCTAATAAACCCTCCTACCATCGTATTATAGTATCTATAATCAGGACTATTTATTTGGGTATCAGACATCCAGAGGCCTAGAGTTGACAGGGAAATTCACTTCACACTAATTAAATTTGAGCATTGGTTCAATTTAATACTATCTATATCAATTAAGCACTTGCTAAATATAGGATATTGGTTTAGGCTCTGGAATAGAAAGATTAATCATACATACTGCCGTTGACAAAGCTTCCAGTGTAATGTAAAGTATATTGTTAAATGTGTAAAGTGACAGAGAAGCCACATTAAATCTCTCAATAAATAAGGAAACATCTGATCTCACAGAAGTGGGCATCCCGTAGTCAGGCAGCTCCAGCTTGCACACAGTTTAAAGACTCCAGGCTCCAACTTCACTTTTTTTAGATTTATTTTATTTATTTATGCATACAAGAATTGGGGTGTAGGTTAGAGGTATAGGGGTGAGAGGATCCACCAGACACAGAGTAGGGAGCAGAACAAGCAGATTTACTTAAATGTACTGCTGAGGGGAACAATGGGTGAGACAAGAGAGGTCACATCCCTGGCCAGGGACTGATGCAGCAGTGAGTGGCAATAGCTTGATAGTACTGCGACTTCACCCCTTAGCCACAGGGATGCCCCCAATTTCCCTTATTGGTAATTTACTGGCTTAAATTAAATCCCTGTATGGGCTTCATCTTCCACTTGGAAGCAAGGTGGCTAAAACAATTCTAGGTTAAGTTTCCCAGAATACCCCTTAGATGAACTTTCTCTTAGATCATAACCATCATGACTTGATTGCATGCCCTTTACTGAACCAATCATGTGGCTAGGAAAATGAGATTACCATAATGGGCTTAACCTACTTATTTTGGACAGAATGGGAGTTGGGTTATCACCCCATCATCCCAACAGTGAGACAGACATGAAATTCAAAAATTGTCTCTACACAGGCAATCTGATGTTTATGATAGCTGTGGTTTTTTTTATGTAAATGTAATGTTTGACTTTTATATAGTTCTATAGGGTATACCTTAAGTTAGTTAATTTTTTATCCTCTCTAAAATTATATGGTAATTGGAAATGGCATTCAAAAATGGAATTAATGACTGCCAGTAACCTTATACTTTTTCTGCATTCTTATAGTTAATCAGTTAGCAGTCTTAAATATTCTGTTTTTGAAATGGAAGCAGAACAAATCCACAAGGCAAATGAGTTTAAGTCTTCTGATCTTGCTGTTAGCATAACTTGAAGTAGTAGAAACAGAACTAGTTTCTGAAGGTCCCAAAGCACTCTTGAAAGGGGCTTTAGAAAACTAAGCCACTTAGGAGGACAAATATGTCATGGATAATCCCTACTGCTACTTGCAAGATCTACTTGAATCAGGTTAAATTAAAATTAAGATGGTTCAGACTAGAGATCTTAACCTTCACCTTCTTTCTTAACACACAGTGTCCCCAACTGTATTAGAAATATCTTACATGAAAGCTATGCATTTCCTGGGTCTCAATCATTTTACTCCAGTATTGCTGATGCTTTTCATCCAGCAATTGGCGCAAACCCAATACCAACCTCATGTTTTTCCCGCTTTCTTCCAAGAAAAATGCTTCCAGACCTAAGGAATAGGTTCCAAGCTATATTATTCTTGGCTTTCAATTAGTTTCAAGTCTTAAATTGCACCCAGTTTTTTTTTTTTTTAATGTGAAAAGACTCTCCTTTTGTGAGAGCAACAATAGCTTTTACATTACAATCAACTTGTTGCCATATTTATTGGGTACCTATGATAAGCCAGGTACTGTGCTAAGCAAAGGTCATATAATGGTGAAAAGAGGCACAGGGATTAAAGACACTACTTCAAGCTATCAAGCTATGCCAGCCACTGCAGCATGAGCTGGATCCCCAGCCAAGGAGCTACCCACATATGGTACAGCAGACCTCTCCTGGCTCCCCCACTGCTTCCCTCAGCAGTGTATTTCAGTAGATCTGCCTGTTCTGCTCCCCACTCTGTCTTTGGTGAATCCTGTCACCTCCACACCTCTAGCCTACACCTCAGTTCTTGTTTGCATAAATTTTTTAAAAGTCAAAAAAATAAAGTGATGTATGTTGGAAAGGGAAAAATCAAGCTGCTCTGAGGGAGTATCATCTGTTGGAGGGCTCAAGATTAAAACCAAGGCTTGAAAGATAAATGGGAGCTCATTGGGTGAAATCCTGGGATGGAAATAGTGTTCCGGAATGAAGGAATAGCAAACATAAAGAGCCTGAAGAAAAAGTTAGAATCATGAAGATCAGCATGACTTTCTGAATTGAGACAAAACATGAAAATGAAACAGAAAAATAGATATAATATGAAAGCTTATTCTGAGTGGCAGAACAATCCTTACAATCACATCTCATAATTTCAATTATTTATTCATTTAGCCATCATTTTTCTCATAACAAGTAGAGACTTCAACCCAAGTTGAATGAGGTATTAAAATACAAATTCATACAGTGCCCTGCAATTTCTCTTTGAGCAGTTCTCCTTGTTTTGAAGGATTCTATAGTGAATAAAATGGAACATGCCAGACTTCACATGGAGACTCATTCTCAGTTTTCTCAGCAATTAAAATCCTTAAGTTTTCTTAAATAGAAACTGAATCACACACACATGTATACTTTTCCTAAACTTTGGGGAATGTGGTGAATTAAGTATCAAATAGCTACCCATTTGGCAATGGATACAAACTTAAAGATTGTATGTGAGTTGGAGAGGACTGCTAAGACAGAAAATGACCCAACATCTTTGCATTTAGGATTCTTCCTTTAAAATCTCATAGTTCCAAGTATATGATTTAATTTGCATATTCCCAATGATTAATAATGGTGAGTGTATTTTTATGTACTTGCTAGATGTTTCTGCTTCAAAGAAATGTCTGTTCAAATTCTTTTCCCATTTTTATTTGTCTTTTTCTTATTAAGCTTTAATTTTTGTAAATTCTAAATAGAAATTGCTTATCAGACACAGGATTTGCAAGCCAGTCATTGGCTTGTCTTTTCATTTTCTTGATGGTACTGCTTGAAGCACAAAAGGTTTTTGTTTTGATGAAGTTCAATATGTGTGTTTTCACTTTTGTTACTTGTGCTTTCCATGTGCTTGTCTGAGAAACTACAGTTTTAGCCAGTGTCACAGAAATATACAATTAAGTTTTTTTCTCAGAATTTTATAGATTTAGCTCTTATTTTTAGTTCTTTGGTCTATATAAAGTTAATGATGATATACAGTTTGAGGTTAGGATTAAAATTCTTTCTTTTTAAAAATCTTTAAAGACTTTATTTATTTATGCATACAAGAATTGGAGTACCAGCCAGAGGTGTGAGGGTGTGAAAGGATTCACCAAAGATAGAGTGGGGAACAGGACAGGCAGATTGACTAAAATACACTGCTGAGAGGAGCAGCAAGCAGACCAGGAGAGGTCTGCTGCACCATGTGGGTCACTTTGCTGGCCTGGGATCGAACTCATGGTGCAGAGGCTGCAGATAGCTTCAGTGCTGTGCTTTAACCTGATGTGCCACCAGAGAGGGGCTTCTTTCTTTCTTTCTTTTTCTTTTTTGGTATGTGCTATCCAATAGTCTCTGCATCATTGGTAGAAAATACTTTGCATTTCCATTGAACTGGCACTCTTGTTAAAAAATCAGTTGACCATAAATGTAAGGACTTATCTGTAATCTTGTTTCTTTTTTTTTATTCCAATAAAACTTTATTTGCAAAAGCTCAGCAACACATATTTTTACAGCTCATAACATATGCCCTTTAAGCTAAGTCTCCTGCTGTGGTATAAAAATGACAAAATAATAGATTTTTATTTATCTATTTAAATGTAATCTTTTTTAAAAATATATAATAATTTTTTACATCATTTTGTGCATTTTTCCATCTCAGTTGCAATCCCCTTGGGCTTCCCATCACCAAATCACCCATGTGCCATCACCATAGTCCAGTGCATTTCCCTTCCCCACTGTTTTTGATCCCATTCCCCACTCTACCCACACAAAATATCTCTGGTATATAGCTGTTTATCATTATCATTATTTTCTTGCCTGTTCTGTTATATTCCTGCTATGAGAGTAACCAATCCAGTATTTTTCCTTTTCTTTCTGGCTTATTTCACTAAGCATGATCTTTTCCAGTTTCATCCATGTTGCTGTAAAAGATATGAGTTTCTTTTCTTTTCTTTTCTTTTCTTTTTTTTTTCTTGGTTGTTGAGTAATATTCCATTGTGTATATGTACAACATCTTTTTAATCCAGTCATCCACTTTTGGGCATTTGGACTGTTTCCATGTCTTTCCAATTGTAAATAAATCAGCAATAAACAGGGGGATGCAGCTATCTTTTTGAATCAGTGTTTTTGTGGCTTTTGGGTAGATACCTAGGAGTGGGGTTGCTGGGTAATAGGGAAGCTCCATGTTTAGCAGTTTGAGGAACCTCCAAACAGTTTTCCATAGTGGTTGTACTAGTTTGCATTCCCACCAGAAGTGCAGGGGAGTTCCTTTTTCTCCACATCCTCAGCAACATTTGTTGTTGCTAGTTGTTTTAAGATGTGCCATTCTCAGTGGTGTGAGATGATAGCTCATTGTGGTTTTAATTTGCATCTCCCTTCTTACAAGTGATGTTGAACATTTTTTCATATCCTTGTTGGCCATCTGCATTTCCTCTGTGGGAAAGTGTCTTTTTAGCTCTTCTGTCCGTTTTTTGATGGGGTTGTTTATTTTTGTTGAGTTTCATCACTTTTCTGTATATTTTTTTGATCAATCCTTTATTGCTAGTTTTGTGTGAGAAAATTTTTTCCCAGTCAGTGGGATGACTGGTTTTTGTAATGTCTCTTTTGCTGTACAGAAGTTCTTTAACTTGATGTAGTCCCATCTATTTATCCTTGCTTTCACTATTGTGGCTTTGGGTACTGTATCTTTTAAAGATGTCACCGAAGTGTATGTCATGTAGTGTTTGGCTCATCTTTGCTTCCAGGTATTTTATGGTTTCCATTCTTATGTCTAGGTCTTTAATCCACTTCAAGTTGATTTTTGTGTATGGTGTGAGGTAGTGACCTATTTTCATATTTTTGCATGTAGCTTCCCAGTTTTCCCAGCACCATTTGCTGAACAAATTTTCTTTGTCCCATTGTATCTTCTTTGCTCCTTTGTCAAAGATTAGCTGTCCATAAACCTGTGGGTTTATATCTGGGTTTTCTATGCAAATCCACTGGTCTGTGTGTCTGTTCTTGTTCCAATACCATGCAGTTTTGATTATTATGGCTTTGTAGTATAGCTCGAAGTTTGGGATTGTAATGCCTCCATTCTCTTTCTTCTTAGTCATGAGAGTTTTGGTTATTCAAGGTCTTTTGTTGTACCATATACATCTAATCAATGTTTTTTCTATTTCTATGAAGAATGTCATTGAGATTTTTATTGGGATGGCATTAAATCTGTATATCACTTTTGGTAGGATGGTCATGTTGATGATGTTAATTCTCCTGATCTATGAGAATGGGATGTCTTTCCATTTCATGGTGTGTTCTTGAATTTCTTTTAACAGTGTTTCATAATTTTCTTTGTATAGGTCTTTTACCTCTTTTGTTAGGTTGATTCCCAGGTATTTGATTTTTTTTTTGTTTTAATTGAAAAGATTTTTTAAAATTTCTTTTTCTTTTGATTGGTTGTTTGTGTATAGGAAGGCCTCTGATTTTTGTGTTTTGATTTTATATCCTGCTACCTTGCTAAACTGGTTGATGGTTTTGATTAGTTTCTTTGTGGAATTTTTAGGGTTTTCCATGTAGATTAACATATCATCTACAAATAAGGACAGTTTTACTTCTTATTTCCCTATTTGGATTCCTTAAATGTCTTTTTCCTGTCTTATTGCTCTGACTAGAACTTCCAATGTTATGTTGAAGAGCAGTGATGATAGTGGACACCCTTGTCTTGTTCCTGATCTCAAGGGAAAGGCTTTCAGCTTTTCTCCATTGAGGATAATATTGGCTGTGGGTTTATCATACATGGCTTTTATCATGTTTAGGTATGTTCCTTCTATGGAATCTTGTTTCTTTTATGATAGTGCCACACTGTCTTGATTGCTGTAGCTTTGTAGTAAGTTTTTAACATGCTCCATTGAGAGTAACAAAGTATCCAATTACAGGCAGCTTAAATGATGTAAGACCATTTATTGTTTACATTTCATTAAAGTCTTCTGAAAGTAGGCCATACCCAGGTTGCTTTAAGGTCTAAGCAATATTTTCAAGAGCCCAGGCTTTTACTATTCTCTTTTATACTATCTTTGTTATCAACATGTCCTTTTGTTAGCAAGATGGCTATTGTAGCTCAAAAAACTGTCTCTTCACACAAGCAGGAATCAAGGAAGGTACTGACAAAATTCTTATGTTGTTCCACTGCCTCTAAGAGGGCAGTCAATTTATAACTCTTTAGAAAGTTACACTTTCAGGCCCTCCATGGCAGTGCAGTGGGTTTAAGCACAGCACTATGAAGCTATCCGCATCCATGCAGTAGGAGTTCTATCCCTGGCCAGGGAGATGTCCTGCTCAATGCTCCCCTCAGAAGTGTATTTCAGTCAATATGCCTGTTCTGCTCCTCACTTTGTCTCTGGTGAATCCTCTCACCTCCCATAGCTCTGGCCTGTACCCCAGTTCTTGTATGCACAAATGAAATAAAATCTTAAGGAAAAAAAAAAGTAAGTTTCACTTTATGTCTTATCACCAGAGTGGGGTGTCATACTTTCCTTTAGACCAATAGTAATTCATCTCAGGGGTAAGAAACAGGACCACCCACAAAATCATAGTTTCTCAAAAGAAGCTAAATGGAGAGTTGCCCAACTCTATCCTTTCAAAATACATAAACATACAGAGCAAACAAAAGTGATCTGTCTGTCCACTAGACTAAAATAACGTTTTAAGATGAGAATGTTAATTACAAATTTACTTGGTGCTATCTCTTTCAAAAGTAAAACTTCTGTTTTCTTCCCATTACTGACTTAAGACCAGATCATGTAGTTCATTCTCAAATACTATATAGTATTATCAGAACTATTGGTCCGAAGAATACACAACTATTTTCTCAACTTTATAAAATATCCCTAGGCTTTGAGGCCTGTAGAATGCTGCTTCTGATTTCTTTGACTTTCTTTGGATAATGACATTTACTATTGAGAAAAATATGTCATGACTGTCAACTTCAAATTAATTCTAGGCTAGCCATATATAAGAAATACCACCCCTTTTTTTTGGATGCAAGATTTTGCTTTTATTTTGCTCTCTCTGCTAAGGGCCAAATATTTCAAATTCCTGGCAATGATGCTACCAAATCATTCTGTATTTCTTAGTAATAATGGGGAAAATGATCTATTTTTATAACCTATTGCCCATATTTGTTTGATGGTCAGAATATTCCTGACCTTGAGAGTTTTTACTACTTTGCAAGTCATTGATCTTGGCTGATTTCTGTTTTTCATTTTACTACAGTTATCTACACATGGGTTGTCTGGTTGATCTTTGCAGAGTCAAAATTTTTTATATCTTTTTGGTTTTCATCTACCATTTGTTGTACCAGAGTGAAAAACCATTGAGTTTCAAGTAGCTGCTTTCTTATCTCTCATAAATTCTCTTTTCCTTCTCATTGGTATTCTATTGTTATTTAAATAGGTAAACCAAAGAGTGGACATTTCATTGCACTCAGTTGCTGGTATAATAAATAAATCCAAAGCAATTTATAAACCCTATAAATTTTAGTGTGAAGCCAAATCTAGTAACTTATAAGTACAAAAGAAATTTTTTTTGTCTCTTAATTAAAATAGAAAGGCTGCAAAATAGCAGCAACCCCTTGCAAAATGTTTTTTATCCACTGATCTTCAGCAAATTACGCAGCTTCTCTGTGCCTCAGTGTCTTGATTAATGGCATGGTGCTAGTAATAACTTTCTCTAGTGGGCCTCTGGGGAATATTGTGAGAATCAACTGATGCATATGTGAAATCAACCTTATTTATTTATAAAAGAGAGTGCTATGTAGACCAATTTATTACTATTTTATTTTTGTCATTGTTGATGTGCATTTAAATTAAGTGTAAATGAAAGGTGACAATTTAGGGGTGAGTAGGAGGTAGGTCACAAGATTGATACCATTTCTTCTTTCTCTTCTAAGGGCAGAATGAGTTTGCCAAAATAAATAAATAATAAAAAGAAACAGGATGGATACCTTTGTATTCAATATTATTTCGTGTATAGTATTTTAAGTCCTTGGTGATTCGGAAAAGCCTTCAAATTCAGGAAGGGAGCTCTTGGACTTAACTAGCACTCTGGTCAGGCTTGGGCTGTGGGTGACCAGGGCTTGCTCTTGCTTCAGGAATCCACTGCTTCTACATGTTCTCTTCCATCTCCTACCTGAAGTCAGGATTCAGGCTGCTCCTTGCTCTCTAGACCAAAGGGAAAGAGGCGGGGGGGGAGGGGGGAGCAGGAGAGGAAGGTGGAAAAGCAAAACCACCACCTAGCTTCTGGCATAAGTAGTCTTGAAGCAGAACTTGTCTCCCCACGAGGCTCTCAACTCCTAGACCAGAGCAGTGGGGACAAATGGACCTCCAGAGTGAGGTACTTGCCTCTGCAAGTGGGACATCCCTCCCAGAGGCCACAGAAGGTGATTGCTTTGAATTCCAGTCCCTTTGCCTAACAGTTTCACCCATAATCTGCCCAGTAAAGCTCTGTGATCCCAGGGGAACTTAGAAAGATGTTGAATTCTTCAGCTTAGTTTTTTTTTTTTAAAGATTTATTTATTTATTCATACAGAACTGGGGTACAGGCCAGAGGCTCAGGGGCGGTGAGAGGCTTCACCAGAGACAGAGTGGGGAGCAGAACAGGCAGATTGACGAAGTACACTGCTGAGGGGAGCAGCGGGCGGGTCAGGAGAGGTCTGGCTCGCCATGTGGTCTCCTCCGGGGCAGGCGGCAGGCGGGAATCGAACTCATGCGGAAGTGGCTTCAGATTCTCAGTGCTGTGCTTTAACCCGCTGCGCCACCAGGGAGGGCCTCTTCAGCTTAGTTTTAAGGACCTTCACACAATCCCACTTTGAGCTCTTCCCATCCACTCCTAGGACTCTGCAACTGCTTCCACACTGGACTTCCCTAGCCCAGCGCCCTCTCAAGTATCCCCTCCTATCTTCTCTCACAAGTTCCACAAATGTGGGTCGCTGTTGCCATGGAACCTTAGTTTTTACTCTTCACTCTGCATGGGAGTGCTGTTTATGTTTCCTCCACTCCTGTCATCCAGCTCTCCCCAACTCAGTGTTCAGGTCCCAGCTGCAAAGTCACATCTCCAAGAGACACTCCTCCCTCCTACCCTCCATGCCCTACATTACACTACCGTACCCCTGTGTGGTGGTGTCTCTTCCTTTCCATTACTTGTCCCAACATCTGACATCCCGTGTCATTCTAAGTCTCTCTTAGACAGAGATCATCCCAGCTATCATAGTGCATTCTAGGTTCTTAGCTCCCTGCCTGACATGTAGTACAAACTTAATATGTATTTTTTAGTGAACAAGAATATGTATTTTGGGAATGGATGCAGTTCTTTTTGTGTTCACAGTTGAGGCAAACAGTATATTGATTGTCTGCTATGTGCCAGTTTGTTGTTGTTATTGCCGTGACTGGGGACATGACTGGCTTGTAGGGAGCAAGGTCATAAAACACTTTCCAGGGCATGGGGTGCTTGTGTACAAGAGAGAGAGAGATATTCACGATTCCATTTCTACTTCACCTTTAGGGGTTTCTTGCAGAGCTTGCAGTCTGTGAGCATTCAGTGGACTGAAAGGTATACTATCCTGTCAAATGTGCAATGAGAGACCTTCAGGGAACATACATGCAGAGTGCAGGCCAGTGGAGGCATCAGCACTCCACTGTGGGTTGATGGGGGGAGAGGAATAGTGTTTAATTCACCCTTTCAAGGGAGCCCCAATTTTTAAATGAAAATTTTAAAATAAATGACCAAAATATGAATAATTTTTGATGAATTATTATTCCTCTTTTCTATCAGTATCAGAAAAGGTAGGCGACTATCATGGGAAAGGCCATTCTAGTCCTTTCTCAATTGGCTTTGAGTTTGTTTTGCTTCTCTCTGAGTGAGTGAAAAGTCCTTGTAGTGATTGTTGCATTTCTTCTTTAGTATGCTTTATGGTAGCTATGTCAAGAGGGAAGAATATTTCCCCATAACAAAAGCTATATAAGATGAAAAATAGATTGTAATGCTGAGCTAGAACAGAACACCCAGTCTGTGCACCACTGACATTTGGGAGGGAGAGTTGAGTTCCTTGCTGATGAGTCTGTCCCAGGCAGTGCAGAACATTAAACAATGACCCTAGCCTCTGTCTATTAGATGCCGGTGACCCATCTAGTTTTGACAACCAAAAGTGTCATCAGACATTGCCTAGTGTCTCAAGAGATGGAAGAAGTTTGCAAAATTGCCCTGTTTGTGGGCCATTAAGTTAGGCTTTGTTTTCATACCCTTCAAGCCTTATGCCATATGTTCAGGACTCTCAGAATTTAGCTAAATGTTTTTTTTTCTTTTTTTCAGGTGTGTAGAGAGTAGTTTATAGAAGTCCACAGTCATTAGGTGGACTCTGCCTTATTGACAGAAGAGCAGACCACTGGAAGCTGCTATGTTACCAACTGACTTTCTCTTTCTAGAGATGGAGTTGGTATTTTGTGCTGTATTCCTGGTGTTGTGTTCTCCTTCCTGCTGATTGCTCAGAGGAGAACCTACAAGAGCCTCAGGGATAATGACAATTTCTCTTTTACGTCTGTAGCAGAACTCCCAGATGTATGAGTAATGCTGTCACCTGAAGCATCTTCTTAAGCCTCTGGAGAGAGCTGCAGGAAATTACAGTAGATTGCAGGAAACACTGATGCTAGAGAGGGAAGAAAATCTGCTTCTAAAATTAAAAAAGAAAAGAAAAAGAATTTTGAAGGTAGCTTAATTTAGCTCCCTTTCTACAGGAAATATTAGAGCACCTTTAAGGGTGTGTGGTAGCAGCTGGTTAGTCCCATGTGACTAGTTCACTTTAAGGATAATGCCACATGTGCTGCACATCTGCATTGTCACCCACCATTAGTCCTGGTGGGGAAGAACCTGCATTGCCTTCACTTCAAAATCCCACTCACTCCACCCAAGCTTCAAGCTTCTCTTTCTGTGGGAGAGGAAAGTTAATTGAATAAGAAGCACCAGTGTTTATAGTGATAGGAACAAGATGTCACTTGTCACCTAGCTTTGAGTATATGTGACTCCTCTGAGTTCCTAGGAAAGGTTGTCTGTCTTGGGGAAGATTGAAGCACAAAGAGCTTTTTGGGAATTGGAATGACAGCAGCAGAATTGCAACCTGCAGACAAGTCACTGCCAACTTCTACCTTTAACAAAACAGAAAGGGGTAAGAAAACAGAAAGGGGTAAGAATAGAAAAAATGGAAAACAATTCCTGATATGGATGATAGTGGTAGTTTGTTTTCTCTTTCACCTAATCTTCCCCCAAAGTCATTATGTAGAAGAGCACATTGGTCATTTATATCATCCCCATTTTATAGATGAGGATATTGAGTCTTTGTGGGTATAAGGAGCTCATGCGAGGCACAGGAATTCAAGTCAGGTATCCCAATAAGAGACTTAACTCCTAAGTACCAGGCCTTTCAACAGTGGTTCTTCTAGCGAGCAGGGGTTCCCCAGTGGTCCCTGAGAATTCAAGTCCCTGATCTGACTCCAGAGCCCCTGACTCTGGAGCAAACCTGAGAACTTACATCTCCAGCAAGTTCCCAGATGATGTTGATATTGCTGGTTCAGAGGACAGCACTTTGAGAACCCCTATTTACAATACCACATCTCTTTTCTAGAAAATAATGAAGCACTGACTTTGAACATCTTGAATGAAAATGACTTGGGTTGGCTTTGACCACTGTCCTTAGACCTAAACACAGATAAATGACAGTCATGGTGTTTCTAGAGCATCTCTTCTGAGAGGATGGTATCATGAGACAGAGATAATTGACCTGGTATAGGTTTTATTCTGGTATTCCCTTGGCTGCCCAGCATTTCCGAGAACACAGCCACACTGCATTGCTCAAAAAAAAAAAAAAAAAAAATAATACCACCACTACTCACCCTACTCACTTGTCCTAATAGGCCGTTCTCAAAGTTCAGTACTTTTCCATTAGAGTGATACATTTTTTTTTTTTCAAACTATACTTGGCTCATTTTCTTTTGATTCAGTATGACCTAGGCTATTCCTGTTCTGTGTAAACACTATCACCATCATCTTGGAAATATTGTGGGTATATTAATACTAACATACACAGAGTAGATTTATTGTGAGGAAAGGTTTACACATCTTAGGTCAGGTCTTCTATCTTATTAACTAACTCAACAAAAACTCTCAACTGATTTCATTAATCATAAAAAGAAGTAAAAAGCAGTAAAAGAAACATCATTTAAAAGTTTCCTGATTACAGTAATTTTGAAAACAGTAAATACTTTAGGGACAGATTTTGTATTCTTTTGACTGAATTTCACCTGAATTAAGATTCCAAAGACACATTTGAAACCTGAAATAATACTTGTTGATAGTCTTTTTCTGAATCTTTCTGAGCTACATTATGAGAAAGTCTTTGGTGTCTTCGCATTCTGCCACTTAATAGCGAAGAGACCATCCCAGGTGTGAAACACCAATAAAGAATAGGCAATTGTCCTACAGATGGACTCAGAATAAAACAACCCGAAATTTGCTGCAGGGCTTTTATGATGGGAAATGTGATTGTATTTTATGGACTGAAATCCCCACACATTCTAAAGATAATAGAGACTGGTGGTATGTGGGACTTCTCAGTCTCCCTTTTCCTAATGCCTTAGACAATATCAATTCATTAAGGGAGAACTTAAGCACATATACACATTAATTATCTAGTAACTTTCTGAGTAGTAAAACAGTTTCTTTTAGTTTTGAGTCAAGAATAAACTCAGTGCACATTTGTGTTGGCAGCTGCTGCTAGATATGTTCAGAGTTTGAATTTTCCAGACCCAAACTCAGCTCTTGTGAGCTTCTATTTCCCAGCAAAAAGTAACTGGAAGCTCTTTGCATGTGACCAAATATGTGCCTTATTTTTCTTACTACTGCAGCATTGGAATGAGCACAGTCAAGGGGTGAAATAAACTGCCCCCTGGCTGGCAACAGCAGTAAGGTTGTTATTTTCTCAGGGATCCTCAAGTTAAGAGCAAAGGCAGGTTCCGAAGCTACACACGCACTGTTGCTTTGAAGCTGGTATCTTCCATCACCTGGCTTCAGTACAACCAAGGAAACATCCAGGGCTGTTCCTCTGGGAGTCGGGTCCACTGGGATGCTTCGGAGGATTTTCCCCCGCCCCCTTCCTGCGTCTGTGTCCGCCCAGAGGCATTTATCAGTGCGGACAGAACAAGATGTCAGGCAAAGATTATAGTGTAAAGTAAGGTGCTCTCCGAAGCCGATCGGAGATTCAGGCGTGTGTGTGTGTGTGTGTGTGTGTGTGTGTGTGTGTGTGTG
>NW_004567105.1:46193576-46230113 GCF_000260355.1 Condylura cristata
GTGTGTGTGTGTGTGTGTGTGTGTGTGTGTGTGTGTGTGTGTAGGACGTGTAAACCGAGTGCGCTGAAATGCAGATCTCCTCTTTGCCTGCAAAGAATTACTCCACTTCCACCCCTCCCCAGCGCTCTCTGGAAGCACCAGGGGGAGTCCTTGCCGGCCAGGGCTTCCCGTGTCCCGGGAGCATCGAGGGCTCGCCTGGCGCAGCTTAGCGCAGCTTGCTCTGCGCTGCCAGCGGGCGGGGTGGACACTGGGCTTCTGTGTGCCAGCCGCAGCCGTTGGTTGGCGGGCGCCCAATCCCGGGGCATGCCGCTGGAGCCTGGCCAGGACACACGGTGAAAGACGAGTTTAGTGGAAGGCTTGACCTCCGGCTGCCAGCAGAGCCGGTGTCGTTGAGTCCAGGCGGTGGGACCGCTGTGGTCTGACTCTGGGCAGCAGCTGCAGGAGCCGGGTACCTCCGGGACCTGGGAGGGGGGAAGGAGGCGGCATGGCTTCGGTGTTCATGTGTGGAGTGGAGGATTTGCTATTCAGCGGCAGCCGCTTCGTGTGGAACTTGACGGTGTCCACCCTGCGGAGATGGTACACGGAGAGGCTGCGTGCTTGCCACCAGGTGCTGCGGACGTGGTGCGGGCTCCGGGATGTATACCAGGTGAGCCAGCCTGCTGGGCGCCTGAGGGCCCTTGCCGAAAGCCAGGCGCTCCTGGGAAACGAGTTCCACCTGTATGATTTTCATTCTTTTCCTCACTCCATCGGTCTCTTTTAAAACTCCTAGTGTGCTGCCTGACTGTTGGGGCAAATGCTTGGCAGCTCTAGGTAACTCTTGCTGTCAGAGATTTCGCATTTTTCCCTTCCTGCACGGGCGAGAGGGAGGGCACTTGTTAATACCAGTTTTTGGTTTTTTTCCCGACATCTGTTGTAGAGGGATGGTATACTGATTGATACTTAGCTAAGCTGGAGCTCTGCAGCTGAGGGTCTGTAGAAAGGACTTTGCGAGGCATTCAGATGATTCTTTTTTATTTCACTGGGGTGGATGGGCATTTCAGGAACAAAGATTTCACACAATTTACTGTGAGAGGGGCCTTAATGGATTTGCATTCTTCCTTTTGAATTTCGGCTTTCCATCAGGCAGCCTCAATTTGCAAAGCAGAGCCAGGAAAAGCTGATTCTGTGTCTACTAGCTTTTGGAAGGAAGGACAGCAAATTGTGAACACTTTGCAGGAGGATGATGGGTTAGGGAAGGGAGGAGTGGATGGCTGAGTGCTAGATACTTACTTTGGATTTACTCCCCACCATACAACACCGTCTTTCTATTTTTCTACGTGGTCCCTGCATGCAGGCAAAATACAGTAACTTTGCTAAACTAGGAGACTCGTGCCACCTCTTTGGAACTGCAGTTTGCCTGAATTTTTTTTTTTTCTTAAACAGTAATTTGTGGATTTAAAAGCCCTGTGCTTTGGTTGTTCATTTCTTTCAAGTTAAAATAACATCTACATTTTTAAGGAAGATTCTACCTGTTGTACATCACATTTTCTTTCCTGTGATGTGGGATAACTTTGTTATAGTTCCTGTATTCCATCTACCCAGTCTCTACTCCCAATATGTTATTATTTATAGCTCATTGTGTTCAAATTGTGTCCAGGCACCTGGTTTTGACTTGCTCCAGTCTTCCATCACCCAAGCAAAATTAGATGACAGCACCTGGGGTTAAGCTGTAAGAGTCTAAAGAACCAACAACCGCTTGTCATCCTTGACATCCGTGTCATCCTTGACAACCTCGTTAAAATGTGAGGAGCATTTGCTTTGTGTTTTCACTGCTCCTACTTTGGACAACTTGTCTGTGTTATCATGTATTTTGGAAGAATGCAAAAGGTTTAGGACTTTGGAAGCAGGTGGGGGTTGGGAGTATTTGGAGCTGTGTGTATATCACATCTGGTAACATTACACAGTTGACCTGGCTCTTTTGAAGCCAGGGGCACGGCTGTCCATCAGCCTTTGCCTTTTTTGAGAAATCACTATTCAATCTGGTTTATAGAAGTGGTCCTGATACAATTTTGGTTTTGTTTTTATTTTATTATTTATTTATTTATGCATATAGAACTGGGTGGCCAGAGGTGCTGGGGCAGTGAGAGGATTCACCAGAGACAGAGTGGAAAGCAGAACAGGCCAACTGATGAAATACACTGCTGAGGGGAGCAGCAGGTGGGTCAGGAGAGGTCTGTTGTGCCATGTGGGTCACCTCAGGGGCAGAGATCGAACTCATATTGAAGAGGCTTTAGCTTCTAGTGCTGTGCTTTAACCCACTGTGCCACCAGGGAGGGCCCAGTTTTTGTTTTTTTATTTTTGAAAAACTTTTAGAAGGAGAATCAAGTGTTGTAGCCAATCCCAGAGCCCCCATGTTTCTTTCCCCATAGATAATGGAATCTATGGCTTATCACTGTTTCTGATAGTGACCCATTCATAAATGAAGGGTATAGAAATCTGAGACTGTTGGTGTTTTAAAAGATGTATCAGTATTTTTAAGTAGAGCAGCAACTTGAGGGACTCAACTACTAAATAAATATTTTCACTTTTGTAAAATGAATGATGACTGAGCAATGGTGTCTTATAGTGTAAAGAAAGCATAACTAAAATAATGCTGATCATTTTTTGAGTATTGAATCACACGTATGAAATAATGACTAAGCTTAATATTTGTGTGTTTGGGGAAATAAGATTTAAAACAGAGATTTTAAAACTTGGAAGAGCTGTAGATTTCCTAATATACAACATAGTTCATTATTATCAGAGACATTTTATAATTGTCAAATATTGAGTAGGAAGTAATGAAAGGCAGTAAAGTGGCTAATACTATAGATTCTAAGACTTAGAAGTAAATCCTACCTCTGCCTAGCTCTAACCATAGCTAACTTTCTTTATTTTACTGTTTCAATCTCATCATTTATAAAATGGAAACTATAGTAATACTAATCACAGAAGTTGGTGTGAAAATTCATTGACATGTAAACTATATTAATGCCTAGAGCTTTTGATACATGTTATCTCAAAGTATTCAGTAAATGTTATCTGTTCTGTCAGGATTTTACTTTTAATTATGATAGGAAATCCAGTTGGAATTAAATTACAGAATAAAAAAGGACTTTTGACATAAGTGAAAAATCTGGTAGTAGCATGAATTTCAGGTATACAATGCGCGTTCCTTTCTGATTCTGTCTTGGTCATGTGTTGGCATTATCTTCAGCTACTGTCTTTCCTGTGCTAATAGATAGTTGCAACGGTTTGAGGACTTTGATTCACATATCAACCCATCTGGAAAGAAAGGAATTTCTCATAACCACAAAATGCCCAAAAATTCCCAGTTTGCATTCTGATTGGTCAACTTAGAGTCTATGCCCACCCCTGCTGCCATGCACTGATTGCCACATGGAATAGTATTATAAGCCATACATCTCTGTGGCAGTGATAGGGCCTCTGAAGGTGAAAATTATTTTTTAAAAGGAATACAGCAATAAATAAATGAATAAATAAATAGACAACTTATCTCTTTTTTATATATATATAAAGCATGGGTATATGTATAAACATATAAACATATATATATCATATTTATGGTAGTACTATTTTGGAGGGTGACTTACAAACAAAATAATATGTTATGAGTTTCCTTAAGGGGATGGTGATGAAAAAATGGTTGAGAAACACTGAATTGCATGTTTAGCTTAGGTCAGTAGGGGAGCACACCCATTTGTGAAGCTGGAAATAGGGCCCACCAGACTGCATGCCTGCCATATAATGCTAAAGGGTCAGTACATGGTTGGGATGGATTCAGCAATGTCCACTGTTCCTATATTATTAGAATCTTCAATCTCTAGGTCTTTAAAGGTAATAGTTATTTTTCAAGATAACTACAATAAATAACGAATAAATACAGTTGTAAGAATTTTGCCACAGTAATTTCAGTTAAGAGCATGGGGCCATTATTAGAATACCTATATAGTTATCCCTCAATGGTGAATTCTAAATTACAGAGGGAAACTGTGCTGCCGAATGAACAGGAAACCCACACCTAGAATTACATATTTTACTGAATACAATTTTTTTTAATCATCTTGATGATAAAAGGGTGAATATTTGTCTTGCTTCTAGTCTGAATAGTCTTGCTGGTAAGAAAATCCAGGTTCAGTCATTCTAAGAGAAATAAGGGCAGGGCAGGAGATATCCATTACATGGAATACCTGGCAGTCCCCTGAGGGTGTTCTGTTTATTCATATACTGTGAGCGTAATAAGATCACCCATCTATTCATAAGGATTTGGCAACAACATTATTGCCTTGCTGGCAAAGCCAGGAAGGCATAATTTCTGTGGAATTGAAAACTTCCTCCACTTCTCAATATTAGAGAGACAAGTACCTTAATTTGCCAACAACCATAAATAATGAAGGTTCAAGCCATAGGCATTTCTATAGTAATGCAACAGAATAAAAAGCAAGCTGAGGCTGCACTGAGGCTACCTTTTAACAAGGACTTACTTTAGGTTCAAGTTGTAGGCATGGGACATGCACCTTAAAAAAAACAAGCAAACTTGTGTTAAACTCTTATTGCTGATTTGTCTGTTGTATATCTATTCTGTTATACCTTGCCTGGATGGGTTTTGTTACAGCTATTAA
This sequence comes from Condylura cristata, assembly GCF_000260355.1. Classification (NCBI taxonomy): domain Eukaryota; kingdom Metazoa; phylum Chordata; class Mammalia; order Eulipotyphla; family Talpidae; genus Condylura; species Condylura cristata. The sequence goes on from NW_004567105.1 coordinate 46,198,238, forward strand.
TTAGGTTCAATAAATAGTCAAAGTGGGAAATGATGGAAAAATATTGACAAAAGATGGGTATCTTTTGCTTTTTGTTAAATGTAGCATGTTCTAACACAGCCTTTAGGTTTTATTTGGGAGGGGGTGGCATTAGGTTTCACACTCCTCCCCAATGTCTCAAAGATAAATTTCTTGCAAAGGGGCCTCCCTGGTAGCGCAGTGGGTTAAAGCACAGCACTGAGAAGCTAAAGCCACTTCTGCATGAGTTCGATTCCCGCCTGCCCCAGAGGTGACCACATGGCACATGGCGTGGCAGACCTCTCCTGACCCGCTCGCTGCTTCCCTCAGCAGTGTACTTCGTCGATCTGCCTGTTCTGCTCCCCACTCTGTCTCTGGTGAAGCCTCTCGCTGCCTCTGGCCTGTACCCCAGTTCTGAATGCACAAATAAATAAATCTGTAAAAAAAAAAAAAAAATTCTTGCAAACCGTGAATAGTCATTGCTTCAGCAAGAGACACTTGAACACAATGTAGGTCTGGGAGACCGGGGAAGCACTCAAGAGGCAAACAGATGGTCCTGGTGGGAAGAGTGTACTGAACAGACCAGGGGCCTCAAGCTTGAGCAAATTTGAACTTGGGCAAATTGCTCTCCCACAATGAACCTCATTTCCTTCTGGGGAAAAAGAACTGTAGCACCTGTGTTATGAGATAGGGTAAGAAAATAATTTGATAAATGTTTAACACTGAGTGCCTTGCTCAGCACAAGCTCAATAAAGGTCAGCTTTTGATTATGTAACAGACTTAACAAATCCAGAGAAGGTACTTGATAAAGCGTAGTTAAGAGTATTACTATTGAATTTATAAATGACTAAGTCTTGGAAATGGGATTCCCATCTTCTCTGCAATGATTTTCAGTACGAGAGACTTTGAAATTCCTCACAACAATTTCCCATAATGTAATATGGACCTTGTGGGTTTGTACCTGTGTTCCACATAGTTGACCCACATTTTTTTTTTAAGCCTACGCACAAACCTAAGCAGCCTTGGGCAGATTGCACTAGGGTGTCTCAGGATGTAATCTCTCTATAGCTAAGACATTGATGATTCATAAACTGTTATCACCTGAACTTTGTATACCACTGTATTGGTTGATAAAGAGCATTGACTGGCAAAGACCATAGCATGAATATTCAGTGACCTGTGTACATATGTACTTTTCTGGCCCCCACTCTTCCCTCACCACAGTTCTCTGCATTGCATAGACCAGAGGCAGGGTTGGTGTACTGCTACTGGCAGCAAAGTGGCCTGCCTCCTGTTTTTGTAAATAAAATGTTATTGTCATGAAGCCATGCTCATTTACACATAGTCTGTGGCTGCTTTTACAAAACAATGGCAGGACTGAGGAACTGTCATCTCACTATTTAGAGGTGAGTAGTTTATACAAACACTAGCCCACAAAGCTGAAAATATTTACTCTCCCATCCTTTATAGAAAAAGCTTGTCAACCCCTTGATTGGAAATTGGCAACATGTTGGGTGAAGAGTAATAGAAAAAGAAAAGTCCAGAATTTAGTCATAGAAAAACAGGACTTGAAGGAATAGGTAAGAATTTTCTCATCAAAAACCTGATCCCTATGAAGGGAATAAAAAAATATTCCAGATTAGTATACAGTTGCTTTCATTGAAGAACCTAGTTGTTGGAGCCATCAGTTCATTCATTCATTTCCCATTTAATCATACCTTTAAATTATTGATAATTATCAAATGCAAATGGGATATTATCATGTCCCAGTTACTATGCCATGGTGATCGCAACACAAAGTTAAAACAAATAGCTTTCCTGATCTCAAGAAATATATTGTCAAGTAATGGAGACAGGTAAAGAAAGAGCTGAAACTCTATGGAAGGGCTTTGCTGTAGGTGTACAATGGAATCAGACAGGGATGAAGCAGAAAGGGAAAGGAGGGCAGCCAACAACTTCTTGGGGGAGGTACGTCTCAAGTGGAGACTTGAGGACTAGTAGGAGTTAGGTAGGTAAAGAAAGGCAGAGGGCATTTTAGGTTTAGGGAAATATGGCTTTTATCAGGGTGGGTCATAAAGAGTTTTTTAAGACTACTAAGGAAAGGCAAACACAGAGATTTTAAGTGAGACTAACAACTGAACTTAAACAATTTTGTACTTTAAGATTAGCATTTTGATGTTTGTCTTCAGAACCTGGGAAAGGAACAGAGGTTGATTTAGAACTACCACTGGTAGTAGTGAGGCTAACAGATTAGGAAGTGAGTGGCATAAAGGAATTAGGATTAGAAGGGAAGATAGGAAGTTTTGCCATGATGAAGCTATATTAGTCAGGATAAGATAGGTTTTGCATTGGCAACCAATAGCTCAGGATCCTAGCGGCTTAAAGCAGATCAAACCCTGTGAAATATAACTGAAGAATTGAGGCTTCGAGAAGGGAAAGGATGAGTGAAGAACAAAGGGTGTGTGGGGGAGTGGGCCCAATGGTCTGTGGTAGAGGATTATTGATGCTGCAGTGCTGGGTGTAGTGTGGTAACATACCTCTGAAGAAATGTGATTTTACTCTTCTAAATCATACAGAGTGTTATAAACCAACCTCAATTTAAAACAGTAACAAAAAAATAACAATAGAGGTTTATTTTTGGTTCACACTATTTGTTCAATCACAGATTGGCTGTGAGCCCTGCTCATCACTATCTCTGAAACTCACAGAATGTTCCTGAACATTGCCAGTTGCCATGATAGAGAGTAAAGAGCTCTTTGAACTGGCAATTAAGTCCTTGACCTCTAAGTGGCTGATGGCACTTCTCACACACAAGTCATTGGTCAGAACTGGTCATGTGACCCACTCAACCACAGCAGACAGAAAAAGCAACCCTAACAAGGAATAGTAGGAATGCTAAGGAAGATTTGACTCCATAGGAAGCCAACTCTGAATCAAAGAACAGACAGAAAACTAACCAGACTGCAGTGAGAATCAGCATCTACAAGAGGGTATAGAAAGAAGGAGGACTGAACAGAGGAAGAATTTAGGCCACAATTCAGGTTCAACAAGGGCCTCAGATAATCTCCTAGAAAGCTCTGAAATTGAATTGTTCCCAGTTGTAACAAGAACTCTGGGTCTTTTACCCCACCTTCCTCAGCCCATCTTTAGAAGTGGGCTGCCCTTGAGTAGGTGGTATGCCCTTGGGTAGGGAGCTCTCGTTAAGGGGAACAAATCTCAGAAGGAGCTGAGAGCTGTCAGCTCACATACTCCCCACAGCTTAAAGACTAAATCTGGGCAATACATCATAGCATCTTCTACAAATGCCTACACAACAGGTGCCAAAGGCAAAGCTTAAGTAAGGCCAGGCCAGCAGGAAGGAAGTAGAGAGTAAGGATTGCCTTGATGTGAAGGGGATAGAAACTCTAGCTTTAAAACAACCAATCAGGTCAGTCTTCTGACTGGATCCCACATTCTGTCCACAGGGGTTAGAAGATACGAAGACAGCTACTATTAGAAAGGAGAGAAAACTTGTCTGACAAATGAAATATGAGTCCACTTACCACTTCTTCTTCCACCACTCTTGGTAACCCAAGACTGAGATTTTATGGCAGGAAAGGAAGATGTTAAGATACCCCAATCTTGAGGAAGAAAGCTCTCTTAATATTTTAGCTCACCACTTGACATAAATAACTTTGTAAAGGATGGTGTTATATAATATCAGCAGATGAGTTTCAGCATCTTCAAAAAATTTTTTGAACCTTTGTTACATAGCTTGAAAAACACTAAGAATACATTCTCCTGCATTTTCAAATTGGTGCTTGTGTTTCTCAGTCTTTTCTTGTTGGAGTTGCAACATAAAATAACTTTCTGTTTATTCCCAATGTATGGTGCTTTAACCCCTTGTGCCACTAGGGAGGCCCTGTGTTTATTCTGAACCTTATTTTTGTGAAATCCAATTTGGTTGTTTTGGAAAAATGTAAACAATTGAAATGGGGGTTATGATCTGTGGTTCTAAATATTAAAATTAAGACCATATGACTTATAACATGGAAAGGAGACAGAAATTAAGCTCCTAAGAAAAAAATTAAAAGACATCCATATTTAGTTACATATATGTATGTAGGTATGTACATGCATTATATATATACGCATTCTGGTAGACTTGAAATAAACTTGTTTTGAAAGAGGTTGGCAAATAGTACCATTTTCTCTTAATGTTCTAATAATTTTTCAGCCTCCTGAATTTTGTATTTGGGCAAAACTTTTTGCTTAAATAACTGTTTCCTCTTTGTAACTGCTTTTATAGAGTTTCACTGTTTTCATTTAACTAATAGCTACTAATTAAAGAAAACTTTTGGGGATTATGTCAATATGCAAACATAGGGAAGATAATAAATTAAAAATCCATGCATGTATCACTCAGTTTTAAGACAACTTAATATTTTGCTATGCTTATTTCAGATATTTTTTGTTAATAGAATAAAGTTTTAGAAGCAGCTGAAATCACCTTTGTACCTTCCTCCCACCCCTGTGCCTCTCCCTAAAATACAAACCTACCCCTAAAGAATGTGGTTCCCATCCCAAGGATGTTTTCATAATTTTGTCACTTATGTTTGTATCTATACACACTAAATATTTTTTGTGTGTTTGTAAAATTTATATAAGAATGTATCATTCTTCTGCCTTATTTTTATGATTTATCTCTAAATTCATTTTAGAATGTATCCCATTGCATGAATATATCAGTCTTGTTGGTAAACATTTAGGTTTTTTACAAATTTTCAATATCTTAATATACCACATAAAAATTTTTATACTTGTCTCCTGGGCTTATGAGAAAGAGTTTGCTAGAATATACTGAAAGAGATAAATACTAAATTTTTAGCTCTTTTAGAGTAATCCCTATCTTTCCTTATAACAGCTTTTCAAGATGATATCATGAACTCTACTTTATTGGTTTTTGCTACTTATTAACTAAGAAGTCATGGTGTTAGAATTTGAGCAGAGCCCTAGCTGACTCCAACACTTTGCCCCTTGCCACTGACTTGCATTTTATTTATTAAAAAGTAAATAGTACAGAAAGATAAAATCTTTTTTATTCAGTTATTAGTTCACCCAGCAAGCATGAGGTGGAAAAATAACCTGGTCCTTAAAGTGATGCCTGTAAATTCAAACTGCTTAATAATACAAATCCTATTGTTTGCTAGGTATGCTGGATGAGTATGTTTAGTTAGGTGAATTTTTTCTGCTATAAAATATAGTACCTTTCCTAAAAGAGTTATTCTGAGACTATTACAAAATTAAATTTATGATACCTAGCTACACTAAAATCTGTGTTAGATGCATATGTAGATAAATGGATGGATGTATGGATGGATGGATGTATGGATGGATGGATGGATAGATGGGTGAACAATTAGTTTGATAAATGAATGGGTGGATACCTGAAGCAATAATTATATTCATATGCAGTTATTCATGTCTTATGCATCTGGATAACCTTTGGAGTCTAAAATCCACAAAAGATGTGACTCTTTCCTTCTCCCAACACCTGATTAGAAATGATAGTTTCAGGTCATACTAAGAAAGGGACCCACTGATGACCACATAGAGATATTACCCATGTGTTTGCAGATTCTACCATCGTAAGGTGTCTTATCTTCTTGAGTTAGTCTATAAAATAAAAATTGCCCACAAACATTTAGTTGTTTTAATGCAAACTACAACGATGTCTGCCCAAACACCTACATTGTGACACCGGCAAGTAGCTCTAGATGCCTCATGGATGACATTAGTGCTTACCTTCTAGGGCTGTTGGAAAGCATTTAAAAAGTGTTACCTATGGTTATTTCTACTTAATAAACAATTCCTATTTGTCAACATAGTATTAAGCATTTTTATAGCCACCATTTTATTTAATTCGTCTAACAACGACTAAAATAGGTATTATGAGATTGTCTACGAGCTCAAATTGGTCTGAATCCAAATCTCATTTACACAACTTTAAATCAAATGGAATTAGTCTGAAACTATTTTGCCTCTTCCTTTCAATATTTGCTTTTGCAAAGTTCTTTTCCTCAAACTTTCCCAAACTCTGTTGCCATAGCAGGAATTAATAAGCAATTTGAGACTGAATGGCTAATGCCACTTCCCTCTACAGTCTATTTTCGACAGCTTCCAGAGTGATTTTGTTAAAAGTAAGTCAGATCATGTCATTCTCCTATTCAGAACCCTCCAAAGACTTCCCAACGCTGAGAAAAAGCAGTCTTACCATAACTGCAAAGTCCTGAGTAACTGACACTCCTATCTCTGTGTTCCTCTACCCTTCCAAGCTCCCAATCCACAGATAACACTCTTTGCTTTACCCCCGAATTTTTCCCTAACTCTTTCCAGCAACATTGTCTTCCTTGCTGTGCGTCTAACCTAGCCAGCACATTCCAGCCTCAGAGCCTTTGTCCTGGGAGTTTCCTCTGCCTGGAACCTCGTCTCCCAAAAGCTGATGCCTGCTTCCTCCTCGCTCATAACACTTTATATTGCTTCCTAACCATATCACTACCTGATGACAGCAATATATTTGTCCATATGCTTATTTGTGTCTCCCAACCAGAACATTAGGTCTAGGCATGCAGGAACTTTGTTTTGTTCACTGTGGTAGCCTCAGAACCTGGAACTGAATACGTCCTTTAGAAATATTAGTTGACTAAATGAACAAAGGAATCAGCTCTGGCCACTTTGGGGGAAATGGTTGGGGTGGAGTCAGGGATGCTAGTAGGTTTTTGATGTCCAGCTAAAAGTTGGTGAGAACTTGAACTAGAATCATGGCAGCAGTAGCAGAGAAGGACACTTAAAAAGTCGGATACGTGTCCCTCCCTGGTGGTGCAGTGGGTTAAAGCAGTTAAAGCACAGCACAAAGAAGCTTAAGCCACTTCCTCATGAGTTCGATCCCCGCCTGTCCCGGAAGTGACCACATGGCGTGGCAGACCTCTCCTGACCCGCCCGCTGCTCCCCTCAGCAGTGTACTTCCTCGATCTGTCTGTTCTGCTCCCCGCTCTGTCTCTGGTGAATCCTCTCACCCTTCGCATCTCTGGCCTGTACCCCAGTTTTGTACGAATAAATAAATAAATCTTAAAAAAAAAAAAAGTCGGATACGGAGGAAGCAGAACTAGGACTCTCTGTGAAGGGTATGTTTGCATTCTATAATACGAAGTTTAGGAAACGTCATACAGGGAAAAGCCATGCCTGTTTACATGTGTGTTTAGTCTTTTCATTAAGACAAGCCAGGTTAAGCTGATTTGGAATACATTCATGTGTGCTCTCTGAAGCCTATTTCATTAGGTAAGTTGCAGTTTAGATAGCAGAGCAGGTTATTTCCTAGAGCCCCTGTGAAATGGGCTCACTCAAGGACACCAGCTCTGGTACACAGCCAAGAGCAAGTTCCTGCCCGCCTGCCTGTGTCCAGCTCCGAGTGGGGAAGTTGGCAGTTTCTTCAGTTCTTCTCAACTCTAACTGTCAAGTGATCACTGTTTCCTGTGCCCAGCCCTGTGGTTAGGCTCTGGAAAGTGCCCTCTTTTGCCCAACCAATACTGACAGATGTTCAGATCTTTTGCTTTCTTTTCTTGGCATCTTGTAGATGTCGTTTATCATTCTGATCCTGTTGCAGGTCATTCCATTCACTAAGATGGAAAGACCCTTTGGATTTGCCTTGATTCTTGTGAGAGAAGAAAATACCAGCATTTTTTCCTGGTCTTCATTAGTGTTTAATTAAAAACTTACTTTCCCCAAGTCTCTGTCTATCCAAGTGTTTTAAAATTCTGCAAACATAGGCAATATAAAGGGAATTTTACCCTTTGAGTTACAGGAGGTGGTTTTTGTGTCTAATTATCAACCTCAAATAATAACAGAATCACAACCTCTAGAACAAAAAGTAATACCAGGTATTTTCCAAATATTTCCTGAAAACAAAGCAAGTTACTTTTACTAGTCTAAAAGTAATTTGTAAGTCAAATTAATTTTTTAAGTTTGAAACAATATGGCCAGGATATAAAAAATCTTAATTCAACTCATATTTAAATTTATGGGGTTCTTAAGATTTGTGTATAATAATCTTTCTGTGTATGGATGCCAGATATAGTTCCAGCTGAGCTCATAAGATTTTGCTCTCAAATTCTTTTTGGAAAAGAGATTTTTTTTAGTGAATGTGTTTTTCCATTAATAAACTTCAGAAGCCAACTCTGAGTTTCAAATTTTTTTTGAGATGTTAGTGCCAAAGTTTGAACAGTACTCTTTATTCACAACTGAGTTGCATCAGTTTAATTTTTTTTTCAGGCTCACACATTGCATTAGATTACAAATATAGCCAAAACTTGCCATACTGCTATGGTATATATTGTTTTACTTTAACCAAATTTAATCATGTGCTTTTTATTCCTTTCTCTTGTTTTTTTGGGGGGTGGTGGAGAGGGGGAAAAGGAGCATTATATATTTTCTCTGAACTAAATAACTTGTATTTAAATGTATAAATAATATGTACAAATGTACATATACATAAAACATACAGATACATACACACATGTGTATGTAATATATGTACATATATATGTTGGTAAGTGGCTTTTTTTTTTTTTAACCAGAAACTGAAACCAGAGCCAATATGGTCAGCAACAATCTCCAACATCACTTCCAAAATTATCTCGTGACCCTGAAATAAAGAGTCTGTACCACTTATACAATTAGGTTTCATAGTAAATTATATTCTTTAGGAAGTTGCTATAAATTTTGATGAAGTTCAACAAGTAAACTACTTCATCTCTTTCTTACTTTAAAAGGTAGAAAATAGAAAACTAAAGAACAACTTATATGTTGAAAGCCCCATGTTGTCTGCAGGCTTGGCTTGACTCAGTCATCAGTGAAAGGGGCATCAATCATGTCCAGGTTGCCACACAGGTTGAGGGAAGAGTTGAGCATGAAGCAGAGACCAGTAGAGTGAATTCTCCTCAGTGGCACTTTCTTACCCTCCCTCCCCATCAGATTTCTTTCCAAGAAGTAGGTGAGGGGTGGTTATAGGCTTTAGGAACTACCAGAAACAGAAAGAGGAAAGACAGGGAAACAGCTCCATAATCAGTCAAAGCAGCTTCATTTGTTTCTTACAAACATTTAATGCTGTCATCAGTCTTAATAGATATGATGAGATGACCATCTTTATCCAAACTCTTTATGTGATTTGCACATTTGCTTTGGGAGCTAAGGAGTCAGGTGGATGTGTATCCCTATTCTATGCTACATGCCATACTAACCACATGACCAAGAGTATGATGTCTAACCCTTTGAGCCTCAGTTTCTCCATCTATAAAATGGAAACATAACATCTCATTATATTGTTCTCTGTTTAAATGAAAGAATGTCAGGTGACTGCTTAAACTGGTATTCAATAAATAATACCTACTGCTCCCCTCAGCAGTGTACTTTGTTGATCTGCCTTTCTGCTCCCCAGTCTGTCTCTGGTAAATCCTCTCACCGCCTCTGTACCTCTGGCCTGTACCCCAGTTCTGTATGCATAAATAAACTTTTTAAAGCTATCTAAAATAAGAATAAGAGAGGAGATGAATACTTTGAAGCAGAAAAATTAAATTATAATTGATCTGATAAGTTGCTCCAACCTTTTTGCAGGATAATTTAGTTGTGTCTATCCCATCAAAATGTGAGATATGTGCCCTCTGTGACCAAACATTTCCATTTCAAGAAAGCATCCAAGGCTATTCTCACCTGATCTATGTGTAAGAATTTTCATGCTTCCTTAACTGAAATAACAGGACAATGGAATTATGAATAACAGATGATTGATTAAATGATAGTCCCTCTATACACTGGAATTCCATAAGATCAGTAAAGTGAGTTAGAGATATGTATCACAGCCCATAAAATTATCAATGTTGTATATTTCTGTGGAAATGAAAACAAAGGACTGAACGATATATAAGATACAAATGTGTATGTATATACATGTTAATACATATAAACATATACAAGAAGTGTGTATATGTGTACCTGGGAGAACAGAGTAGAAAATGCATATATTAAGCCACTCCTTTTTACCCCTGGGAAATATAAGTGGGGAAAAGTTTCTAGTTCTTTCACATAAATAATTGTGAATTTAAATTTTTATAGCATATATATAAACTGATTTTTTTTTTAAAATACTGTTATTCAAAACATTTGATCCAGACTACTGAGTAGAGCATATTTCTGGAGAAAAGGGACATGTCTAATTTAATCTTGTGATCTAGAACCCAGTTAGTAATAGTTTTTACTGAAGTATTTACCTAGAGCATCAATTTTATAATTTTCATTGAATGAAGTGTAATATTTATGCTCACTGGAAAACCAGAGAATTTTGTTTCATCATTAAAGTAAACTTAAAGTCCATAAATGTAATGTTACAGAAATGTATGGCTCAGTGAGTAAGAGCTCTTTAATGTTTATTGTCAGTGATATACATTACCAGATATTCTCTAAACATAAAGCAACATATATACTATATTATATTACATTATACAGACATATGATACTACAATAATATTTATATATGTTTAGAGGTGAAGTCAGTCTACACATACTATTCATTTTGTTTTGAAATATATTGATTTCTTAGTTAACATATCTTAGTAATCTATCTCATTATTTTTCATAATTTTTATTGTGCACTCTAAGGTATGAATGTACCATGATTAATTTCACCAGCTCCCATTAATGGACATTTTATTTGGTTACAATTTTTACTAAGGTAATGCTTCAGTGAAACACCTTAAGATATAAGTAAAATGTTTGTGGGAAATTTTTTTTAATGATTTATTTATTTATGCATACAGAATTTGGGTACAGGCCAGAGGCACAGGTGCGGTGAGAGGATTCACGAGAGACAGACTGGGGAGCAGAACAGGCTGACTAATGAAAGTACGCTGCTGAAGGGAGCAGTGGTCAGGTCAGGAGAGGTCTGCGGTGCTGTGTGGTCACCTCCTGGGTGGGGATCGAACTCATGCTGAAGTGGCTTTAGCTTCTAAGTGCTGTGCTTTATCCCACTGCGCCACTAGGGAGGGCCTATGGGGGAATTTCTGTAAGATAAATACCTTATTTGGAAGGAATTTAGATTTCAAAAATTGTATGCTTCTACTGAATGAACAAGAATTCTTTTTTCCTACATTCTAACCAAGAAATTTTGAGTTACACCAAAAATTATGGTTGGTGTTATTTCATTTAATAACAGAGCTGTCCCATTTTCACAAGCTTCTTAAGGGCCATGGTGCTTGGAACTCTGGAGTTATTCTTGCCTGAAATATCAAGTGAAGCAGATTCTGTGTTATGTCACAGCATAAAATGGTTTGTGCGTTTGAGAGTCAGACTTGAGAGCAACATTTAGAAAATGGTTGTCGTCTCAAAATTATATGGATTTTTTTTGTATAATTAAATAAATTTATGTAGAGTACTGCTGGCTAAAATTCAAATGTAAAGATAGATATTCATATAGCTACTCTGTCAATTAATAAACTCTTAGGATTCAGAGATGGCAGTTTCAAAATAGTTGTTTGATTTTGCATTTTATATGTTGTTTGGTTTCATACTGTGGTTTTCCTATTTTTTATGTAGTGAATCTCAGCAATTCTATTTAATCTTGGCTGTTAATGTGCTAAACTTCATTTATATAAGCTGGAAGGAATCATCAAGGCTTTTATTTATATATTTTTTAAAACAAGGGATGAAAACTGCAAGAGAACAGGATATATGTTTATTTTCTCTTTTTCATCTTAGATCTTCAAGGCCTTTAAGCTCATTTGGTCCTCTAAATCTATATTTATTGACTTGAATATAATTTAGACAGAGTTAAATTGTCTTGATGTGATTTTATAGCCACAGGAGACTGGGAAACCCTCATTTGTCTCATTTGGGGAGACACTGGAACTGATTATGTGAAAGATGATTGAAACTGCTGGTCCCATTAATGTCATGGTTATTTGAGAAACAGCACCCCGAGGGTAAGGATGGATTGACCTGAATGTTTGTTTGTGTATAGACTTCTCCAGGGTCAATCTAACTTAAGGGTAAATTGAAAGGGGGCTTTTTTTTTATTTTATTTTCAACAGTTCAGCATTGTCCATCAGTGTTCCATCTCCTCTCTGGAGTGCTCACCCAAAGCAAAGGACAAAAAAATGGTCACAGAGCCGGCTTCCGGCTTCCAGATTTTCTGTCTCTTCCCTCCTAAATCAGGAGGCAGCTCAGGGCCTCCACCTGGTGACTTAGATACCTGGATGCTCTTGCGCTCTAGAGTTTAGAGCTAGTGCAGGGATCATCAGGAGGTCACCACTCTTAAGACAGCCATGGAGGTGGGACACATACAAGACATAGGCATGGCATGTTGATAGCTGCTTTTCCTTCCTGTGGCTTCTCTCCTTTCGTGTTAATTCCAAGTCCGCTTCCAAGAGCCATTTTTCTTTTTTTTTCTATCCTGAATGTTCTGATTTTGTTTAAAGATCAATATCACTCCCCCCTACAATTTGATATCCTGGTTGGTATCTAAACCAGAATTTCTGACATTATTTTTCTCATCATAGAGTGCATATTAATATTCTATATCTTGGAGTGTAGATAACTGGTATATAGGTTTAATTAAAATTGATCATTTTGTAACACTTAAAATATGTATATTTTATCATTTATAAATCATAGCTATTTCTTTTTAATGAAGCAAAAATAGTAAAAAATGCTGCACATAGGTTTTAGGTAAAAAATATACAAGGTGAACATTTGTCCCATCCCAGGTAGCAAGGAAGAAGTCAAAGACTACTGGGGTCATTAAAAAGGAATCAGAAAGTCACTTGAAGAAGCTCCTGTTAGCCAAGATGGGACAATTTAAATGCCAATTAGGGAAGTGACTTTAGTGAGCTATGACACACTTAAAACATCAAAATGCATGCTGTTGTAAATATTCAAAAGAATATTTTCGCCACCATTATAAGCACCAATGTATTATTTTGAAAACTGGTCACTAAAGGTTAATAATCAAGCATTTGTTCTTCCCAGTCTGAATCATACTGTTGGGTAACCCTTTACTAGAGAGGCAATTTCTCACTATTGAAATATTCTAACTAATAAGTAAAGAGTAATAGAGTTAGAAAGTCAACCTATTGAAACTCTTACTCAGCTAAATAATTTGGCTATTGGGCAGCAAAAGATGCCAACATCATAAAAAAAAAATGACCCACTGATAGAAAAATGCAGGTGACATTAGTGCAGACTTAACAAAAAATCATCTAAATAGAATCTAGTCAGTTCTTCAGATTCAGCCAACCTGTGGGAAACATAGGACCATGTAGAGTTCTCTATGTGATGTTTTATGTGCTCAAATGTAGAAAGTTTATATCATTCTTTATAGACTGTCTTGATAACATGTCTTTTCTTCACACTAATCTCTTCAACTTTCCCACTTCCTACCTTTGAAAAGAAAATACTCATGATTATTCAGAAAACTCTGAAAGAATTAAACAAGGTGTTTCATTTGCTTATTTTGCTGCTCTGAATTGACCTTTACAATTTTATGTAATCAATGTCATTAGAGTTAAAGGTGTTTACCTTGAAGGTGTTTGAATTGAAAATATGTATAAAACCTAGCCATTTAGTAAAATGGCCTAGAAATATAGATTTGAATCACGACTGTCACATAGGACAGCCTTTTTGAAAGTAGCAAGTATCACCAGAGAAATTAAGCTGTTCTCATATATGTTTTATAAATAGCAAACAAAAAAGAGGTGTATATGTTTCAATTGCACGGCACCTGTATACTTAAAATATGTGTGGAGACCTACTCTACAGTAATAGCTTAGCCCATTTAATTGAGTACATTAATCTTATTTACCCTCCCAACTCCAGTCTGTGGTTTGCTCTAAAGAACCTTAGGTAGCTGTCAATAAGTTATTTTAATTGCAGCCTTAAAATTAACAAGCATTGTTATGAAATAATCTACCTGATGCTAAATAAAGGTTTAAAATTCTCCAAAAGAAAGTTGTTCTTTTTTTTTAATGACACCATAGAGATTAGTCATCAAATTCAAATGTTAGGAAAATTCACAGAATAAACAGCCCAATTTCTTCAACAAGTAAATGGTTAAGAGTGGGGGAAGAAGAAAGGAGAGGGGCACTTGTAGAGAGAATAGATAACTTAGATAAATAGCAACAATTTTCAAAATATAAACTTATTTTGAACCTTTTTCAAACAAACTTGAAGAACATATTAATGAAACAATTGAAAATTTGAACACTAGTAGCATATTAAGGAGATGTTATTACTTTCTTTTAGATAACTGGGTTATTTATTTCTTTAAAAAGAGCCCTTAACTTTTATATTGAAATTTTCACAAATGAAATTATTTGGAGTCTTAGTCTTACTTCAGCAAATAACATCCAGAAGGACAGAAGGGGATGAGACTATGGGTGAAACAAGATTAACCATGTGTCAGTTGCTTGAAATTGTTCATTACGGAGGATGGGCGTGGTGTCCATAATACTAGTCTGTCACTTTTAGTGAGTGCTTCGGAATTTTCCGCCATAAAAAGTTTTGTTTTATTTTTAAAGGAAGGCAAAGGGATAAAGGGAAAAGCAACACAAAACAAAAATCAAATTCTGCAGAAATACAGGAAGGAAATCTAACAGCCGTCCTGTTCACCCCTGGAAGCATTTCACCTCACCTGCAGCAGCTGGGTGGGAAGACTTGTCTGAGAATGAAGACCCAACTCAGGGGCTTGTTACTGAATTTTCTGAACCTCATTTCTTAAGGGTTGTTGTCAGGATAACAGAAGATAATCTGCAAAACTTGGGGCACAGTACCCAGGACTTTTATTTTATCGCATGTAGCTTTTAAAACCAAAAAAATAATACAATGACTCCATGTACTTTTTAATGAATGTTGGGGCATATTTAATGACTTCTGAATTTCAAAAGACTTTTTCTCTTCTTCTTTCCAAGTACAGGATGACATTAGATTTTGCAGAGTTTAGATCTGTTACCTGAAAAACTACCGACAATCTAGGGTAAAAGTAAATTAAAAGTCATGGCCCTCCTGTGCAATAGACAGAAAGGAACCCCACAATGCCTGTCTTTGTTCCACTCTTCACCTCTGTTTTTCCATTTCTGGTTAAGAAAGCAAGAGAATCCGCCTAAAACAAGAAACTTCCCTCTTTTTCTGCCAGAAGGGGAACATGAGTAATGGACTTTTCCACCAGCGTTGTTTTTCCTGGACATGGTGTACCCCTCCAACTGCTAAAGCATGTGATCCTGAAGGAGACCTTAAGTAAACTTCAAGTGCTCCTTATCAGTCACCAGTGCCCTCCCAGTTTCTAGTAAATTATGAATTTGTTTTCTATATTTTGTGTGCTTCCCTTTTAAATAACAGTCATATTCATTGAAAATATTAGTTGACAGTTTTTCATGTAGCCATTTCTATAACCCTGTATGAAGCAGAAATGGCCCTGAACTCAGCTTCCAGCTGTTGAACACCTGATTTCTTTTCTTCCCCTTGGGGACCAGAAGCTCTCTCTCACTGCCCAATGCCCTCCAGCCCTCTCCATCATGTCCTCCTGCTTTATCTCCTTTCTAGATATTACCCTCACCTGAAATTTCCTTATTAATCTGTGTACATTTTCATTCTTCTTCCCACTGTGTCTGTCCCCACCACCTAGCTCAGTCCTGAGCAAAACCAGGTACATATTGTAATTTGGGTCCTGTGCTAAATGAAAACCCAGGGCCCCTTACTTTAAAAGTTTGAAGAATTGTAAGACATCAGACCAATTAACCAAGAATGGTTTACATGAGGCCAGTCTACTAAATAGATCCTGTGCTGGTAATTATTGGGCCTAGCAGCTGGTAGACCCCCAAACCCAATAGTTACTGGAATAAATGCATAGCTAAAAAAAGCTATCTGCTATCCAAGGAGCTCCAACATACTGATCAATAAAAGATGAAGAACAGAAAGCAGTGTAAGTGTGAAAGGGACATTTAAGACTGGGAGGTGAAAGATAAGTGACCCCCACGTCCTTGTGAAAAACCAAGTCCAGGCTGTAATCCCTTGAGGGTCAGGACCTTAGTATTTTCATCTTGACTTGTTCGCAAGGCTTTGCACAGCTGTGGTGTTAACTTTAAGTTTGAACTGAACTGAATGGTTTTGAAGATGGAATTAGGGAAAGATGGGGGAGTTATGAAGGGAATATTTCCCTTTTCAGTGCAATTCTCACTAAATTCAGGAGCCAGTGAGCTGTCTTAATTTATGAAATCGTTTAGAGTTATGCTCAGCAGTCAGAGGGGAGCTGAAAAACTGCAATACATTGCCTGTGTGTGGGTTTTTCTGTACTTCATTGGGTGTATGAAGTGTTCTGTGATGAAAATGGTTGTTTTGTGACAAACACAAAGCTTCTCACAAAGATTTCTAGTACTCTGCATTCCTTTAAAGACTGGACTAGACTTTCATAGACTTGTTTCCCCCCAGACTTGGTAGTATATTTCCCTTGTGGTGTTTCCAGCAGTTGTGAAAGCCTCCACAAAGTCACCAATGTCCTTGTCTAAACTCACCTGTTAGGTACTCACTGATTGTGTCAGAGTTTGATTCTCACAGTTTGTGTTCACATATGCACATATTTCATTTGGACTTAATACAGGCTATAATTAAATACTTAAGGACTCATTAAGAGGGTTTCCTCAGGCTACATTCCTGGATCCAGGTTAAATCTTACCCCACATCTGGCAGGAATCACCTGGAAGAGTAGTTGTTTCAGGTAGGAAGTAGAGTAGGCTTTGCCACACTATCCCATTTCAAGCTTTTGAAGGCCACTTCTCTAGGGCCACTTCCTTATCAATTCACTCATCATGGAACACATGTCTCATGCCCTGGAACTTCAGGAACTCTCCATTTCTCCAAGACTGAATTGCTTGGAGTACCTGGTTCTCCTTATGTCTTGGCACCTTTGACCCTGCAAGCCCCCCAATTCTGTCTTTATAAACACCCAATTTCAACAGACTTGGTCAGCTGGTAAGTGGTATCTGAGTCCAGCTACCTTTACCCTAGTGAACTAATGTTGTAGTTAGAATCTTAATTGTGAAAAAGAAAAAAACAGAAGTAGAAGAAAAGCTTAAGCAGAACTAGAAATTATAGATGCAGCAGCTAGAAAGCCCAGGATGATGTCAGGTTTAACAGTGTTTGGTGCTCTGATCATTACTGGAAACTGTCCTACATTTCTATGTGGCAGGGAGGTAACTGGAGGCTACACAGTCTCTTCTCAAGCACAACCAAGTACACTTCTTCTGTTCCCTATAGTGAGGGGGTAAGTAGAAAGAGTATTTTTATTAGTCATTCCTGATTGGCATGTTTACCGCAGGATATGGATTTGAATCATTTGGATAGTGCTCGCCTAGAAAAACTGAGAACTATGATTAGAAAAAAGTGAAATAGCCTCTGGACAGGCAAAAACAGCACTAACTACTCTTCTCATTTTAATCCTCTCTGTGCTCCCCCAGCCATAGCCAGCCTTGCCCTATGCCTGTACTTGACTTGTTAGCCTCCATCTGACCTCCTTAGGTAGCCCGACTACCTGGTGTTAACCCTTTCTGATGCTCTGATTTTGAAACTAGTATTCAGAAGTCTGGATTGTCCTTCAACAATGAAAAAGTTCTTGTCATACAATTGGAAATATCACCTGATTCTCTTAGTGGACTTTCTAACTCAGTGAGAAAAGAAACCACTTGTTGAGTTTTTAATGAGATAATATATAGACAGACAGACAGACAGACAGACAGATAGATGATGGAAAGATAGAGTCAAGAAGAAAATCCCCAAAATATAATGTAATTCCCCATATTCCTAGTGAGATTAAACAACATATATATTTTTTAAGATTTATTTATTTATTCGTACAGAACTGGGGTACAGGCCAGAGATGCGGAGGGTGAGAGGATTCACCAGGGACAGAGTGGGGAGCAGAACAGGCAGATCAACGAAATACATTGCTGAGGGGAGCAGCGGGCGGGTCATGAGAGGTCGGTCTGCCACGCCATGTGCTCACCTCTGGGGCAGGCGGGGATCGAACTCATGCGGAAGTGGCTTTAGCTTCTTAGTGCTGTGCTTTAACTTGCTGTGCCACCAGGGAGGGCCTAAACAACATATTTATGAACTTGTGTAGTGTATAAAAGTTCAGGGACATAGATAATATAGTGGATTAGTTACTTCTAATAGTTAAGATCATTCATCCTGGAGAATAATCATTTGAATAGCTTTTCACTTTCCCTCTTTACAAAGTTTTTTTTTTTTTTCAGTCTTTTCACATGCATTTGTATGTTGGTCCAGAAACAAAACTTCCTTTTTGAGTCATCTTAGTAGCTGTCCCAAGCACAAGATCATCCTTCTGCCGATGTTATTTGAATTACAGCATTTTTGAATCTCCATGTATGATACTTCACTGACAGTATTATTGCATGACATTTTTTCTGTTCAATTTGTCCTGTAGGTGTATGTTCATAGTTTCCCAGCCACCTACATGACCTTTTTAAATGACATTTAGCAAGAAAAGCTCAAATAAACAATCTAGCATTAAACCTGAAGGAACTAAAAAAAAGGAAGAACAAATAAAAATAAAAGTTAGTGGAAGGAAGGAAATAATTAAAAATTGGAGCATAAATAAACAAAATAGAAATACAAAAGGCAGTACAAAAGATTAATGAAACTAAGAGCTGCTTTTTGGAAGAGAAATGAAATGGACAAACCTTTAAGTAGGTTGGGTGGACTGTGCGGAAGATTATTGGGGCTTTGGCGGTGGGTGGCACATAGTATCATGTATTTGAAGCATTAGGAACCTATACCCCTAAAACATATAAACTGTTGCAAATCAGTATCATCTCAACCAAATGCATACATACATATAGACACATAGTACAAAGCCCATGGCAGTATTTCTAAAAACCAGGAAGTGAGATGAGGGAAAAAATAAATATTAATTTCTCATAAATAAGTAAAAGTAAGAAAATTGACATTTAGATAACATGTTTATCCAAACATTCAGTGGTGAAGTCAGTTGCCCCTAAATCATTACTAAATCTGCAATTAACTTCTTTGCCACCTTTTCTGTTGATTCATCCAGTGTAAGCATCTAAACTCAGCACTCATGGGTGTTGCTTCAGTCTCCAGTATCTTCTCCATCAGTTCATTGTCGTTCAAAGTTAAACCTTTTGAATGGACTTGAAGATAATGCCACTCACTCATTTATGAAGGATAGGAACTTGTGGTGTGGGGATGAGATGGGAGGGAAGTAGGCATCTTTCCCTGTAATCAAATGTATGTGGTATATGTTTTCCTAAAGGCAAATTCTTTGAATTTTTGTGTGCGTTACTTACTTAAGTCCTTCTTCTCCCCTTATGAGATGGGACGTTTATGCCTGTCTTGCTCAGAAAGAAGTAGATTCTCATGAGAAGTCAAGTAACTTTCCCAAGGACATGCAGTGACCAAACACCAGGTTTGTCTGACTCTAGAACTCATTATTTTCTTAGCCATACCACATGCTTGAACAAAATCCCAAAAGGTTTACTTTATTTTCAGATGGGAGAAATATAGTCCCATGTCACAAGTTTTTAACCATTCTAAATATAACAAGTAGATTTATTATTCTTCAAGGCTTCTGTATATTTTTCTCCTTGCTTTATCTTGAGATATATTTCAATTATTCCCTACCCATTGAGTAATCTCAGTACTAATTAATTTGTTAAATGCAAATGATAAAATAAATCCTTTCTTAAGACCACTGTCATCCTGCCAGTATGTTCTCTTCGTGGCCAGCTTAGCTCATGCTGATTGATGTTTTCAGGTTGTACCATGGGATTCTGAGTCTCTTTCTAAGTGTAAAAGCTGTTGACCTAAAATGATGCAAGCACCAATACTATTTGTATTCATTAAATTCCCTGACATGTTCAGAAGATGTACAGATTCAAGAGTTATAATTAAAGTCTGGTTTCTTAGATGACATTGTTTATCTCTGAATAATTAGCCAACCCAGATCATGCCTTATCAGTGCAGTTCAGAAAACAGTAAGCAGATGGCATCATGTGTTTTAAACATATATTGAAGAGAGGCTTTAGGTGGCCTAAAGAAACAGCAGACATTTTTGGTTGTTTTTGCCCCCACTGCTTTCCTGACTCATATTGAAAGGCTTTTGTTTCTAATCAAAGCAACAAACAGTAAGGTCATTTCCTTGCGATTATATGGCAGCGGAAGGCGTCAGGGTTTTAGCTCCCTATTCCACCAGCCTGTGTTTGGAGAACACACGCAGACACATGAGTGCTTAATACATGTGTTCTTTGTCCTGCACATTTGCATCGGTCCTTTTAAATGAGCCGAGATCATGGTGTGGAGGTAAGAACCATTTCTCTTGTATTTTCTGACTTACAGCATGATGTGCTCTTACTGGCATTTCTTAGAAAAATTGTGGGCAGTTTTTAGTATTCCACTGGGGGAGACTAATCTAACTACTGATATTTCAGAACACAGTTTTGAGAAAAGGAAACTCAGAGAAAGGCTTATCTTTACTCTTTTCTAAAGATTACTCTTTCCGAAAAAGAGGTGGATATTCGTCAGTTTGGTGCTGCAGCAAAGATAGTCTTTAATGCCCGTCTTTGAGGAGGTTTTCCTGTCATCGTTTTCAGTGCTGTCTCTGCTGTCTAAAGATTTGATGTCTTGTTTGATACAGAACTTTGGCAATTTGTTGAGCTGTGCGATCCCACCTCTCAGCTCCCTCTACTTCACTACCAGCCCTCTTCTTTTTCTGCTTTAATTTAAAGTCTTTAGCTCCTTTATGGATATGGAAAAGAGAGGGATAGGGCAGAAAATATATCAGAAATCAACATGAAAATGCTTCTAGCTTTGTAGTTGTTGATCATCTCAGCACCTCGAGTTTAGAGCCATCACTATTTTTGTAAGTGCTTGGCAGCAAAGTTCCTTTGGGAATCTAGAACTCATTAGTAGCTTCTCTAAAAGGACATAAAGTTAAGTCACTGTTTTGCCCTGAGAAAGAAGCAAGAAAAATGAATTCTGTCTCCCATCTGGTTTTGGTGAAGACTCTAGGCAATCGAAATTCAGTAAGAGAGAGACCTCTGAAATGCCATTTTGGGTAATGACTATCACTTAATGAATGAAACTTATGATTTATTAGAGGAAGTCCAACATCCTAATTAAAGGGAAGCTTTTTTTTCCCCTTTCCTCACATGTAATGTGGTTATGGCAAACTCATCTCCAAATCCGTGTGTTCATTTCCCGCCGCCATAGGTTGATGTCGGAGATGGAGGAGGGGAGGCAAATCTGTGTTGACTGTAGAAAACAAAGGAAATTGTCTCACGCAGGAGACTGCAAGGCTCTGGAGTATAGAAGGAAGTCTGTGGAGGAAGTGGGTAGGATTGGACAGAGAAGAAAAATGTGAAGGAAATAAATATATCACAATAAGAATTGGGATAATACCCCCTCAGCATGAGATAGCACAGTCACGTGGCCTTAGAAATGAATCATATGTCTCTAAATCTGTCCTGTCTAAAAGGTATCTAATGATCTGAAAGAGAGCAAAATAATATCACTAATCTTATTCAAATGCAGTCCTTTGACCTGGGTTTTTAGCATAGCATTATGGTAAGACAGGGCCTTGCATTAGATGACCCTGCTGTTAAAATACAGGCCATAAAAATTTCTAGAAATAAAACTACCTTATTCAACCCTTATAAGAATCAGAAAGTCCACCCCTTACAGGAGCTCTAAAAAATTCTGAGACATCCCAAATTCTACTCCACAGCCATAGCCTATGTGTTCCAATGTGCCATTTATTTGTCTTTCCATTTGGAATGTACAGGAAAGTAGTTACTAATAGAATGGGGGTTCCTGTGGACAAGTACTATACCCTCCTAAGAGAGTGCCCTGTAGCCATAGGGAGAAAGAGGGATGGGTGGTAGATGAATGGCACTGACTGAGTAGAATTATCGAACAAATTATGCCTTAAGACATTTGAGCCTGAAGAGACATGTTTTAAGTCACATTGTTTGATCCCTTCATTCTATTGCTGATGAAATTAAAGTGCAGAGAAATGGATGAATTTTCCTAAAGACCTCCTATCCTGTCAGAGGCACAGCATAGCCTGAAATCCAGATGTGGCCACCACAATGCTGTTTCTAGAACCAGCTGATTGTGCTGCCTCATTTCCAGCATCTCAGTATTTCATGCAACACGAGCTCCTTCGCATACATGCATTTCCATCTTGCGATAGCATTGTGGGAATTGCATCCCAAATGAGGTTCTGCTGCTTATTATGCACTGCTTGTTCCCATTGCTGGTTTAGATAAGTGGGCAGGTGCTTGAAAGACCCCAGAAAAAAAGCACCAGCAATCTTATTCTTATTCCCAACAAGTTTTAGGGAAGGGCAAGGTGTAAAGTAGTAGGAGAAAATATAATGAAACATTTGGCTTTGAAAATATTCAGATAGAAGCCTGAAATATTTGTGTGCTCTTAGTAGAAGTAGAAGTCTTCTCATGAAGCTCCAACTAAATTTTTTTCTTATTTTATATTGTAAAACTATAAAAAGATTTTAAATGAAATAATCTTTATAAGCTGGAAAGATAAAGCTGAATACAGGTAAAATGTACCTTAACATGTTCATATAGTCTGGTAAACTTAGATAAACAGTTTATCATTTCAATAAAAGTAATCTAACATAGGAAGAAATGGATAGTCTGTGTTTGTTTCACATGCTTTTAAAAAAAAAAAAGAAACCTTTGTAGATGGGACGATAAACTTTGGTGCCTTTCTGTTCTCTTGTGTTTGCTGTTTTTTACTTTCATGTTTCTTCTACTTTTGTAAATTAAAGTGAAGATGCCAGGAGAGTTTTTACTTGTTCTTCAAGACCATACTTTGTACCACTTTTTCAGTTAGATGTGCTTATATTTAGGTTTTTCTGATCTGGAATGGAATTGTTTAGAAGCTGACCTTCCATCACAGAGGTGTGTTCATCTGGGAGAACAGTATGGCATCACTGAAACTCACAGTGGACAGAGCAAGAACTAGATCCCAAGTAGATGCTTGCCATTTACTGCCAAGTTTTCTGCCCTTGTACAATTAATTTTTTTATCCAGGACTCAGAATCCACATTGTGGGCAAAGAAGTTAGACTAATGCCTAGACTCCTTTTAGCTTCGCAATACGAATTATTTGTAGCTGCTTCCTAACCCCAGATAAACTGCAGCTGTGTCTGGCTCTGCTCACTCCCATCTCCTTTCTGCTCACTCTTCACTCCTTTCTCACCCTCCTCATTCATTCTCCTCTCCCTCTGTCACCCTTTTCACTGATATTGGCCTTTCACCTATAAAGAAATTTTGGACACAGGCTGTCATGACCCAGATGTCTGTAGTCAGTAGCAGTGTATGGTAGAAGCAAAGTGAGTAAAGTTGGAAATGGAGATTATTGAAACTGCTAACTAAAATCAGATATTAAGATACCATGTAGGAAGAAATCAAGACCTTGTGGGTAATAGATACAAGCCTTATAGTGAAATTTGACACTGCTCCTTGTATTCGAAATTACTGAAAAATCAGCACATCATCCTGGGTATGTGCTGTGTCAACAGGGTGCCTTAAAAAGATGCAACCGCTATACCCATGACGTCCCAACCAGTGGATTAGAAATTTTGCTACTTGATTTTAGTTCATTTGCCACTGATTAACTTATTTACTCAACATCTCATAAAAGCTGCTGTCACAAAATAGTTGACATTATTATTTTGAGGTCAAAGGATTAAACTGTCGGGTGTATTTAGGTAAGTCAGTGTCAGCTACAACAAGCAATGACACTCAGGCTTTCAGGGATCCAATGCTAACTGTTCTGTTTTTCACAGGCTCTATTCAAATAAAATAAAGAGAAGTGATAAGAGCATAGGGTTTGACCTCCTGGCATGTAAATCCTGCTTTGCAACATGTGAACTAAGTGACCCACCCCCACCCGGCCTATTGATGAGAATAGTTTAAATTACTTACAAGTTGTCACGAGGATTAGAGTTAAGTCTCTTGTGCTAAAGATATACCAAGTAAATATCAGCTAAATTACTCAATAACATTATTGTCACATATCTTTCGAAAACACAGCAAATTAAGACAAAGCTGTCATGAAAATATGTAGACACCAATACGGAGAAGGTTGAATGTCTACATAATGAATGGGTAATTTTGTTTTACATTCATATTGACATAATGATGAACCACTTCTTTATATACCACACTTATTTCTATCTACATCTTGACCTTATCAAAATATCCATCAATCTTCCATTGTTTTGGACACATGAGATTCATTTGTCTTTTTTTCACTGGACACAAGTTCACAAGTAAGTGATTGTGGTTTGTCCATTGTAGACTTCAGCCTTAATCAGGTATTCAGCTTTTTAAGGACCTGGTTCTATACCACTTTAAGAACCTGGATCCAATACAAAGATGATGAAAGTTAAAGACTTCCTGGAAAGATACTCACCAACACCCTGTGCCTACACATGGCAAGGATTTGCACACCCCACTAGCCTCATTAATTGACCTGTGAGAAGCCTATGTGATAGCCCAGCTTAAGGATTACAGTTCTGAGTTACTTGTGTCATTCTGAGAAATGATGAGACAATTGTTTATTTCCATGTGTATTGGCCAAGAAACCAGTTTTTCTAGAATGTTTTAGCACCTAACCTTACTTTAGCCTGCCAGAAGAGTGGTGTCAGGGAATTGACATAAGCTCTAAAAAAGGTATTTAGAATCTAAGAACAAGTCCTGCCACCTTCCCTTCTGTAGCTATTTCCACTATTCCTCTGGGAGGAGGAGTCATGCCTTTAGCAACAAGCAGGGTGCTGAGGAGGCAGGTGCTCTCTTGGTACTTGGCCTTGTGTTGAGTTGAGAGTAAGGTCACTCTAGTGGGACCTGAAAGTAATTGCTCTGTTCACCATTAGAACAGTGATCTGACTTTAGGGGATTCAGCTGAAAATCTGCAGAGATTTTTGTAGTAACCACTGTATTTGAGTGAGAACAATAGGAGATAGTTCAAAGTAATCATGCATATCTCTAAGTGTCCACCTCGTGTTGCAAACACCTCTCCTTATTATTAGAACAAGTATGAGGCCCAAAATGCACAAATGTTGTTTTGCAGTATCCCTTTTCTGCCTTATTATTAGAGAAAACCACCTATCAGCTAGTGATACTGTGACATACTTTACTTTAAAAGAACTACACTGTGGGCCTTGCCTGGTGGCACAGTGGGTTAAAGCACAGCACTAAGAAGCTAAAGCCACTTCAGCATGAGTTTGATCCCCACCCCGGAGGTGATCCACATGGTGCAGCAGACTTCTTCCACCACCCCAGGCCCCCACCCCGGCTCCTCTCAGCAGTGTACTTCGTCAGTCAGCCTATTCTGCTCACCACTCTGTCTCTGAAGAATCCTCTCACCACCTCTGTACCTCTGGCCTGCACCCCAGTTCTGTATGCATAAATAAATAAATCTTAAAAAAAAAACAAAAAGAACTACACTGTTTTCCCACTTTTTTTTTTAAAGATTTATTTATATATGCATACAGAACCGGGGTACAGGCCAGAGGTGCAGGGGTGGTGAGAGGCTTCACCAGAGACAGAGTGGGGAGCAGAATAGGCAGATAGAGGAAGTACACTGCTGAAGGCAGCAGAGGGCGGGTCAGGAAAGGTCTGCCGCACCATGTGGTCTCCTCCAGGGCAGGCGGGAATCGAACTCATGCGGAAGTGGCTTTAGCTTCTCAGTGCTGTGCTTTAACCCGCTGCGCCACCAGGGAGGGCCGTTTTCCCACTTTTAATAAAATGAATGAGTAACTCCATTTATTCACTGTAGGATCAGTTTTTGTGAGGTGATCCTACAGATTGGAGGTACAGTGGTTTAAAAAGATATATAAGGTCCTTGGAGGCAGACAAGGACAGAAACATTGTTATTTAATTATAATTGTGAAAAAGTAGAGGAATAAAGAGCTACAATAAAATAACAATCCATCGGGCCCTTCCTGGTGGTGCAGAGGGTTAAAGCACAGCACAAAGAAGCTTAAGCCACTTCCTCGTGAGTTCGATCCCCGCCTGCCCCGGAGGTGACCACATGGCGTGGCAGACTTCTCCTGACCTACCTGCTGCTCCCTTCAGCAGTGTATTTCCGTCGATCTGCCTGTTCTGCTCCCCGCTCTGTCTCTGGTGAATCCTCTCACGCTCCGCATCTCTGGCCTGTACCCCAGTTCTGTACGAATAAATAAATCTTTAAAAAAAAATAACAATCCATCATAAGAGTTATGGAACACAGAGCTATTCCTGATATACTATGTGCATCAGCTTATTTAAACCTCATGAAAGGCCCTGGATTATTTCTATTAGGTAGATCAGGAAACTCAGTAACAGAGAGATGAAGTCATTTGCCCTCAGTCATGCCTCTAGCAAAATAACAAAGTCAAGATTTGAACCCAGGTGATCTGACTTTGGAGTCTTCACTCATAACTATGACACAATGCTTCTATGAAATAATAACAACTTTTAACCCACTTTTTAAGGATGGATGAACTAACCAGGCATTTCCCATACCCCCTTGTGCTTTGAGATAGAAAGGAGATGATAGACGAATAACTAGAAGAAAACCAGTGTGGCTGGAGCCCAGAGAGTCGGGAAGATAGAAAGGAGATGATAGAGGAATAACTAGAAGAAAACCAGTGTGGCTGGAGCCCAGAGAGTAGGGAGTGGCCAGGATGCAGGGCTTGGCCATCTGGGCAAGAAAGGAGAGGTTTTTCTCATTAAGTGAGCTGAGCTCTTAATATAAACCCCTTGGGCAAGAACACCCTCTCAAAGGCTCCTATGCCTGTGATATGAAAATGTTGAGGGGAGTACTTCTGACTATTACAGATCCGTTTTCTTTCATATATACAAAAAGCAGCCTGCTTGGAATTTTCATGTCTTATTAACCTGTCTCACTGATGTCTTTCCCGAGATAAAATGTTTTCTGCCTTTACAGGAGCCTGCAGGATTACATTCTCTAACAATGCTTCCTGCAGCATATTTTGCCTATGACAGGTTTAATAACAATAATAATAACAGCAATAATCATAATCATGACTAACACTGAGTGACAGGCACCATGGGGTTTTTCCATGTCTTCTCATGTTTCAACCTCAACTCTGTGCATAGTTACTATTAGCTATGTACTTAACCACATTTTTCAGATAATAGAAACTGACTTAAAGGAGCCAGTAGGTGCCTCCCTGGTGGCACAGTAGTTAAATTCACAGCACTATCAGGCTATCACCAGCCACTGCAACAGCTATTGGCAGCTACTGCAACATGAATTCAATCCCAGCCAGGGCGCTGACCCACATGGCACAGCACACCTCTCCTGTCTCGTATGCTGCTCCCCTAAGCAGTGTATTTCAGTAGATCTGCCTGCTCTGGTGAATCCTTTCACCCCCTCACCTCTAACCTACAACCCAGTTCCTATATGCATAAATAAATAAAAATCTTAAAAATAAAATAAAGGAGCCAAATGACTTCCCCAAGGTTCTAGCACATAGTGTCAGAGTCAGGTATCACATCCAGTGCCTGATACCAAAATCCATGCTTAACCCGGCACTGTATTTCTTCCTGCACTTCTTTACAGATGTGAAAGTAGTCCAGAGCTAAAATAGAACTGAGTATAAAACTCGGGTTTTCCATTCCGTTTCATTTTCTAGGCCAATAGTAAAATCTCACAGGAAAAAAATAAAGAGAAAGGAAACTGAGTCGAACACCATGGACCTGCACCCTTAACTAAAGCAGTCTTGTAAACACAATATATGTTTACCAGCCCACAAAGGTACTTCACAGGCCACCAGATGAATCAGTCACTTTAACATAACTAGAGAATCTATATTTGGATATTAACCAGTAGAAGTTTGGAAGAGAGAATTAAAAGGCAAAACAAAATAGTTTAAAATTTACTGGGTATTTACTTTGTGCCAAGAGCTGCACCAAGTTCTTTACTTTGTATTTATTCATTTAATCCTCATGACCCTGTGATTTCCTCACCTTTGTAATCCATTTTATTGATGCGGATCAATGCCAAAGTCATCTGGAGTGTTTCTCTTCTTCTAGTTTTTCTTCCATTCCCCAGGCTTATTTCCTCATGATAACCAGTTATCCTTTACAGTTGTCCCCACGCCGTGTCTCCTCTGTAACTAAAAGCCTCCAGTGACTTTCCACTGCACTTGGGGTGAAATCCATACCCATACTCTCTGCTGTGGTCTACAGTGCAGTGAATGGTATAGCTTAGAGGTTTCTAAGCTTCAGGATACATCAGTGACCACAGATAACTGGCACCACTCAGTTCTAACAAGCTCTTGTTGATGCTGATGCTACTGGTTTAGGGACCATATTTTGAAAAGCACTGGTGAGCCATGGTTAGAATTTGTGCCCCAGTTCTGTATGCATAAATAAATGAATCTTTAAAAAAAAATTGTTTCTCCCTGTCGGTCACCAAGTTCTCACTCACTTGCTGTCAAGAGAAGTGAAATCTGGTCCTTGAAGGACAAAATGTCCTTAGATATTACAATAGTTTCTGGCTCTCCAATATTCACTTCTACCCAACAGGTATTAAATATATATGTGGTATTAAAATTTAATGGGGAGAAGAGCTATAGAGGGGGAAATATCTGGAGAGACTCCACAAGAGAGTAATTATAAAAAGAATTTGTATATCTTTTTTTAAAAAAGATTTATCTATTTATGCATACAAAACTGTGGTACAGGCCAAAGGTACTGGGGGTGAGAGGATTTACCAGAGACACATTGGTGAGCAGAACAGGCAGGTGTACTGAAACATACTGCTGAGGGGAGCAGCAGGTAGGTCAGGAGAGATCTGTCACACCATGTGGGTCACCTCCCTGGCCAGGGATAGAACTAGTGCTGCAGTGACTGTGGTATCCTCATAGTGCTGTGCTTTAACCTTTTGTGCCACCAGGGAGGGCCTGTATAATATATTTTAAACTAATAAATCTGTTCCTGCCACAGGGCCTTTGCACATATTGGCCCTATGTCTGGAATGTTCTTTTCCCAGAAATTTTCAAGACTGAATCTTGAACATTCCCATTTCAGATTAAATGCTACTTCCTCACATAGACTTTTCATGATTACTCTAAAGTAACAAACCTCCCATATCACATTATCCCTTTTTCTTGTGTTCATGGTACTTAGGACAGTCTGAAATCATTCTGTGTTTAGGACATTATTATTGGCTAACTCCTTCACTAGTGAGTCTGTAAGAGAGGAACACCTTGACAATCTAGTTAGTGTCGCTGTGAATACCAGGAGTCTGTTGCAATCACAATCAGGAATAAGGTAGGGAGGGACCCCAGTGGTTAGCACAGAGACCTATGGTAAGGATATGAAAAGTGTTCATCTCTCATTTTACAAATGAGAAAAAGCATTCAAAAAGCTTAGTCAAATACTCAAAGTGACAGAGCCAGTAAAGTAGATGTGATACCAGTTTATTCTCTTTCTCCTCCCCTGGAACATCTAGTTGAGGTTGTTATACCTAAGCATTGTTTCATTGTCTTTGCAGTATCTGAAATATCAAACAGCCAACACATTCTAGAACATTCCTGTCATCATAGAGAGTTCTATTAATACAAAAGATTTGCCTTTTTTTTTTTTTTAAAGATTTATTTATTTATTCATACAGAACTGGGGCACAGGCCAGAGATGTGGAGGGTGAGAGGAGTCACCAGAGACAGAGCGGGGAGCAGAACAGGCAGACCAACGAAGCACACCGCTGAGGGGAGCAGCGGGCGGGCCAGGAGAGGTCTGCCACGCCATGCGGTCACCTCCGGGGCAGGCGGGGATCGAACCCATGTGGAAGCGGCCCTAGATTCTCAGTGCTGTGCTCCAACCCGCTGCGCCACCAGGGAGGGCCAGATTTGCCTTTTTTTACCCTGGATCTGCCCCATCTTGATGGAAAAAGTATGGTCACTTATGTAATATATCCTGTGGTCTATAAGTAAAGAAAAATAATTTCCGGTCAGTTGAACTGTATAAGATTCAGTTATCTGATTCCCCTTACCACTAAACAAAATGGTACAGTCGCCAATTTTTTCCCAAGAGTCTGGTACAGAGTCAAGACTCAAAAAATACTCATTTACTAGAAAACAAACAAAATGAAATAATGATAGAAATCAGCAGAATGGACAAGGTTCACAATTTTGTGGAAATTGGGCATTTCAGAATTTTTAAAAATAAATGATAAAATAGCGGATTACAGGGGAAAAATTAGTTCTGGTGTCCTCAATGCAATTTTCATTAATAACTTACAATTGTGTTTAAGGAAGAAAGGGGACACATGAATTTCTGTAAGAACTAAGCAGAACATCAGTGGGTTGTCACAGTGGGTTGTGTAGTGAAACAAAATGAAACTTCAAAGGCCACAATATTCATGGAAATCTAGGATGACAGGACTTCTTTAACTCCTACAATCCCATATATTTCCCCCATCTTCACTCCTTGCCAGCACCAGAGAATTCACTTTTCTTTTTTAAACAAATCTCTTCTCTGTAGTAAAAGCCTATAGGATTTTAAAAAGTGACAGTATTCAGAATAATAGTTGCCAAGACAAAACAAAAACAAAAAGCTAGCACTTTCATCTCCCTGGCTATTGTAAAATTTACTATTTTTTGAAAAGCACATTTTTCCCATCATAAGTTTATACTCTTCTTCCCTTCTCCTCCTCCAAGAATGCCTCTGATTTATAGCTGTTAGTTGATTTTCATTTTTACTTTATTACAATTACTTTTTTCCCCTGATTCCTTAAACTCCTGCTATGACTGAAACCATCCGGTATTTCTCTTTTTCTTTCTGGCTTACTTCAGTAAGTGTGATGGTGATGGCTCAAGGTTGAAGGGTGGTGGGAAATCCACAGGAATTAGAACTAAGATGAAAAAAAGTACAAAATGAAGAAAGATGTAGAGCAGAGCAAGCATCCAGGTCCAGGCTGATGGAGCACCACAGACTCCCCAAAGCACTCCTGAGTTGGGAAAGCTGCATTCTCTTCATTAGTCTAATTTAAAATGCACAAGATGAAGCATCGAATTCTCATAAAATGCACAAGATGAAGCTCTCTGCAGAGCACACTGATATTTTATTTATTTTTTTACTTTACTTTTTGGTGAATACCATTTTCAGAGCCAGAAGATAATTCGGGGCAGCAGAAAGCAAGAATTTCACATTTGGAAACATGGTTCTATCCAGATGTGTGACTTACATCCCTGGCACTTCTGGCACATTAAAACTTGTAAAGTTTAAAGAAAAAATTAAGATGAATTACTTCAGATGTTTAATACATGCCAGCCTGGAAAGGTGGGATTACTAACTGGAACCTCTCAGACATGTGTTCCTTGCTCCTTTCTCTGCTGCAGAGATTGGGGTGAATGCAGAACCTGCGGGCCATGCAAAACATGGCCTCGGATAACAGATACCCTTTGATGTCTATTATCTCATGTGAAGTGGGTGCTTTTATTTGATCCACTTCAGTGAGGAAACCAAGGCTAAGAGGAGTGAGAAAACTGGGCAAGGAAGACCCCATAGGTCCTAAAGAGCAGAGCTGGGGCTTAAACCCAAGCCTGCCTGACTCTGTGCCTGTGCTTTTGAACTTATGCTTCTTAGATAATACAAAAAAGAAAAAAAAAAAGCCTAACCTTTAAAAAGTAGCAATAGGCCCTCCCTGGTGGTGCAGCGGGTTAAAGCACAGCACTGAGAATCTAAAGCCGCTTCCACATGAGTTCGATTCCCGCCTGCCTCAGAGGA
>NW_004567105.1:46230223-46456093 GCF_000260355.1 Condylura cristata
GTACCCCAGTTCTGTATGAATAAATAAATAAATCTTTAAAAAAAAAAAAAGTAGCAATAGCTGCTCTTTTTTTTTTTTTAAGATTTATTTATGCATACAGAATGGGGGTACAGGGTAGAGGTGCAGGGGTGGTGAGAGTATTCATCAGAGACAGAGTAGTGAGCAGAACAGGCAGATCAGCAAAGTATATTGCTGAGGGGAGCAGCGGGAGGGTCAGGAGAGGGCTGCCATACTATGTAGGTCACCTCCAGAGCTGGGGATCGAACTCATGCAAAAGTGGCTGTGCTTTAACCTGCTGTACCATCAGGGAAGACCACGATAGCTGCTTTTTATGGAATGCTCACATGCACTGGGCAAAATCATCCCCATCTTACAGCTGTGACTAAGAAAGTGATTTAACTGAAGTCTTCAGCTATTGAGAAGAAAAGCTGGAAGTAGATCGCATTCCCATCTGAATTCCAGGGAGGGGGAGAAAGGGATACTCGCAACTACTGGGAGAGTGAGGAGAGGAGCTCCTCCCCAACATTTCTCCCTGAATAAAGCCGAGTGTGATCAAAGCCCAGGAATTCTAGAATTAAATAATTTTCTGAATCGTCTGTATAACCCACCACACAAGCCATTCTTATCAGAACACAGGCCATTCTTATCAGAGCAACTGGTCTTATCAAATGACCAGTCCCTCACCCCTCATAGTGCTGCTCCTGAAGAGGAGAGTGAGTCTAAGAAAGCAATAGTGAGGCAGGGTCACAAGGGAAATATTTGGTTCCCTGGATACAGCTGCAAGCTTTGGATGATACTTCCTCTCACAAGACTCATCCTTTCTGATGGAGTTAAAACGGAACTGAGATTAGAACAGAGCAGGAATAGTAATGGGGAGGAACTTGCCGACAGGGCATAATGACATGTGCTCCATTCTGCTGGTGAATGAAAGCTCTGGAAACATCTCTCACTATGTTTTAAGGTCATGGAAGCCTCCATAGTCAAAGAAAAGAGTTTCAGTAGTTTGGTGAATTCCAGAAAGCTAACACACAATTACCAGGCATCTGACAATTAAGAGGCAAAGGAGTCACTCATTTGCCAATGAGACCCTAACAATAAAAATGGGCAGAGAACTCAGGAGTGGAAGGTAAAAGTGAAGGGAAAGGCATTCTTTCCATACATAATTATTAAGCCCATGATCAGCTTGAGGGTATTGTCTTAGAAGCTAGAAAAACACCTGTAAATTAAATATTCTAGTGGCAAAGAATAGGAATAGCCAATAATACCAAGTATCTGATACCAGATTTGCAGTTCTCAGTCAGGAGATCTTCAGCAGTGTGCGTGTCCATAGGGGAACCTGCTCTGTCACCTGGGGAGAAAACTCAAGGCAGCCACAGATGGAGGCAGGAGTTTTAATCCAACATACATGCAACATTAAGATGAAGAGTTATTCTATATTGGCACACATGAGATTGACTTCTCTGTTTTCACCATTTCACAATGCTTTTCTAAATCCCCTACCCAAATATCATTTCTAGCTTCAACTCATTTCTAGACCTAGTCCAATCTTTTTTTTATTAATGATAAACTCTTAAGGACTTACTCAAATCTTTCATACACCATGAAGAACACAGAAATTTTGTTACCCCTAAGTCAGAGATATTCTAACAGAACGGCTGAAAAATTGAAACCTGTGAGGGCTAACAATGAGTATGTGCTCCAAAATTAGCATAAAGTTTATTTAGGTTTTCTACTGACGTTTTGTGCATTTTGAGGTTTCTGGGGCAGTATGTGTGATTTGTTTGCTCTGTGGATGGCTTGTATTCTGCCCAGAATTCCCAGTGTGTCATACAGTGAATAAACAGTACCTAGAATATCTTTAAATTTTAAGTATGTGGTTCATTTTTAAAATCTGGTCACAGGAGCACAGGAGCTGCACTGTCTTTATGTTTTTTGAAAGCTACAGTACTTTCCCTCCTTCCGACAGGCTGTTTTTCAGAAGAAAAGAGAAAACTCAGATTTGGCAAAACAAAAAGTCTCCAAACCACAGGATGCCTGCTACTTGCAGAATCACCAAAGTAAAAATTTCCATTTTCTACCAGCCGACTAGACAACTTCATTTCTGGTCAACCCTAAGCCAGGCAAAAAACGAAAATCCCCAGCCACCCCACAGCCCACAGTGTTACTTTGTGACTTTTCCTGTTGACTGTTTCTGTGCCCTCCCAGCTTTTCTTTCCGGTTTGACTCATTGATATTGTACCATGACGCCTAAAAATACAGCCTAACGACTGGTTTTAAGTAAAGAGGATTGGCTTTTTTTTTTTCTTTCTGAAAAGGAACAGTAGAAATATCGTGCATGATTTTCTGAAAATAAATATTTGAGAGACTCTCATTAGACCTAAATCTGAGCTGCTAAATGGAAAAGTGAAGAGATCTTATAATCCTCTTCATTGCAGTATCTTCCATGCAGATATGTCACCAGCTTTACCCCTTCGTTGGTGGTTCTTTTTTATTTACTTACTTATTTATATGTATATGTATATGTACACATATCAATCATATTATATGTAATTAGATGTATTATATGTCATATTAAATATTTCTATGTAATACACACACACACATATAAAACAAGTATTTGGTGATCCTTAATGAATTTGGCTCAGTTCTTCATTACCTAGGAACCTGGACAAGTTATTCTCAACCTGTTAGGGTTTCAGCTTCTTTGGTGTAAAACACAGGGCAAAAAATACCTCTTTCACAGGGTGGTGTGAGAATTCAGTAGCTAAAATGTACATGACAGACACAATAGCACTTAACTCGTTTCTGTTTCTTATTGGTGAGAACCAACTTAGCTGGTCTAAGACATGATCTGATCACAATCAAATAAGGTACAAGCATTTTTCCAGTTTGGGAACATGGGTAGCTAAAAATGATAGTGTTGGGTTAGTTAGTGATTGATTATCACTAAGCATTCAGAATGGAATTAATTCCCAGCCATTGGATTGTCATCTCTCCAGCACTTAACTGGTGGGTTTATTTTCAAGTTAAATAAAACAGCTTCCCACCTCCTATTAATCCAGGAGAATTTTTTTCATTGATTAAAAAAGTAAATATTTAACCAACTTAAAGTAACGACTTAACAGTTAACATAATTAAGCATTCACCAGCTTACAGATCATCGCCACTAACAACAGCACTCACTACACTAGGGTACAGCTGACAATGTTTCTCAGGCACTTAACAGAGACCCTAAAACCCAATCTATGCCCAATAAATACAGTGTGTTACTAGTGATATGATTCTTACCTGTATCTTTAAAGTATATTTTAGGTTGAACCTGCATTGGAAGTTTGAAATAGAGTGAAATGAAATTGAGTCTTAGCATTCCCATTTGACAGGAGCAGAAACTAGGATTTAGAGAGACACTTTGACCTTCAGACCATGCTCTTAGTTATATAGCAGAACCAAGACACAAACCCTAGCCTCCAGATTCTTAATCCTTGGCACACCTCATGGGCACCAGGCTGGTGCCTTGATGCCTTCAGCTCCAGGTCTACTAAGTAATTTTGCTTTCTTCCTTCTTTTGAAGCCTTGATTTTCTTTTCACCAGCCCTATGAGATTTGCCTTTAATTCGATAAGGGGTTGTTTTTGATGAGAATGTCCTCCCCAGGTAGTGTCTGCCAACACTGACTGAAATTATTTACCAGGTTGATGCTGGATCTGTAGAATTGGCTCTCCTCTAGCCAGTTTTTCTCATTGCTTTCCTGAAACCTCTGTCAGGTAGAAGGGAGCTTGCAACTGAATGTGAAAGTCCAGAAAACAGTGGTATCCCTCCAGCCTTCATTGGAAACCACTGTTTTTTTGTTTTTGTTTTGTTTTTAAGATTTATTTATTTATTCATACAGAACTAGGGTACAGGCCAGAGATGCAGAGGATGAGGTTCACCAGAGACAGAGTGGGGAGCAGAACAGGCAGATCGACAAAGTACACTGCTGAGGGGAGCAGCAGGCTGGTCAGGAGAGGTCTGCCGCGCCATATGGATCTCCTCTGGGGGCAGGTGGGGATTGAACTCATGTGGAAGTGACTTAAGCTTCTTAGTGCAGTGCTTTGACCCCCTGTGCCACCAGGGAGGGCCTGGAAACCACTTTTTAGTAGTTCAATCTAAGTTCTTTCCATCTATTTCCTCATTTCTCATGCTTCCTGGACAAGAAGTGAGTTTCCATATGCTCAGAATTTATTTCCAAGGAAGTTGATCCTATTGTGTCCTTATTGTTATCTAAATATGTCTTATTTAATTGCTAATATTTTCTTCTCCATACCTTTCAAACAATTGTTCTCCACCAGAGACAGTTTTGTCCCCCAGAAGACACCTTGTAGTGTCTGGAGACAACTTTGGGTGTCAGAAGGAGGATGAGGTAACTGGAATCCAGTGGGGAGAAGCCAGAGAGGCTGCTAACCATCCTGCAGTGCACAGGACAAGCCCTCCACAGCAAAAAAAAATGTAGAGGCCCCATTTTCCACTGTGGCTAAGTCAAGAAACCCTACTCTAGGAAAGTTTTCAGGGAAGTACCCCTGTGGTGTTTTTTCAGATATATCAATATATTCTGAGCAGTGCTTAGACTTAAAAAGTGCTCAGGTAGTATTGTTTGAGTGAATATGCACAGAATCCAGAGCTCCTCCACATATCCTAGACTATGTCTTGAGTGCAGACTAATGTGGAATCAGGCCCTGCAGGCCTATTACTGAGAACTACCTTGCACCTAGAGTGTTTACGTCAGCTTGACAGAGCCCACCAGCCACCAAATGGGGATTCATTCCATCCTGATACTCAGTAAAAACCCATAGCAAATATATAAACACCAGTTTTATTTCTTCAGTCCAGGGCCAATGGACAGCAAAGGAATGGGGATTAGAAAACTGATCATAGTCCAAACCTGGCAACTCTGATTTAATAACTCTCGATCAAACTTTTCCAGAACCATATTATGCTTGGAGATCAAATAACATGTTAAAAACCAAACCATGTGTAGTTTAATATCTAAGACCTATTGGATGGGAACTACCTTCAGCAGAAGTGGTACCACATACATGAAGAGTGTGAACGCTGCAAGCAGCGTGCCTTCATTTCTATGCTGCCCCGCCACCTTTCTCATTCTAAAACCTTGTGAGGAAAGGCAGTCATTGACCTTCTCTGAGCCTCAGTTGCCTCTCCCATAAAATAAAGTTAGTATTGGGAACAAACTCACAGGGTAGTTATGAAATGGAATTTAAAAGATCCATGTAAGTAGGAGAAAGAACTCTGGAAAATACCAGACACAGATCAGTAACCATTACATTATATTGTTAACATTTTTCCTAAAGCAGGAAATTTCATCTTCTTTTTCCCTCTCTGTCTCTCACTACTAATCCACCTTCTTATCTTTCACTCTTGTAGGCTGCCTTCTTCCTCTCTCACTGTCATTCTTTTCCCTCCTTCACAGGCAGTACACCTTAGGGTTCCTGAGCCCTACTTTAGAACCACTGAGGAAGCCTGAAGTCCTATCCTATTCACAGCAAAGAGACCCAAGACAATTTACTAAACTTCTCTGCACTCCAGTGTTGCCCTCTGCAAAATCTAAGTAGTCACACCTGTCTCCTCAGAAGTGACACACATGTCACCTCAGCATAAAAGGAGATACTGCATGTGTGAAGTACTCAGTGCTCACGTGAATGTGGAAAGTGCTTAATAGAGGTTAGAGAATTGTCTATTGATCCTGAGAGAAAGTTCCCCATGGTGGCACATGGGAGGAGAGGCACTGTCTTGGAAGTAGTTGAGGGAAAATCACAGCTGACTTGGTCGGAGACATCTGTGTCAGTCTAGGCCATTCTCTGAATTGGAGAGTCAATGGCTTATATTCAGTTGACACCCAGAGATCATATAAAGGCTCCCTGTTTAGCTGGGGTTGACATCACTTGGGAGAAACATAAAACTGCCTCCACTCAATAGATCTCAAAGTAAGAAATGTCCTAGATAGCTCCCTGCTACCTCTCTCCAGTTCATCCAGAATATCTCACCTGCTGAAGAGTCTAACAGCACACTTTGTTTCTGGGTGGGAAGCTCGATTTACTTAGTGTAGGATTGTCTGGGTCAAGGCTTGGAAGGTGTCTTAGAACACCATCATTTTGCCTTATGTTCTGCCAACTTTAATCAGTTGTGGCTTTATTTTACTGTTACCTGTGGTTAAGACCAGGTAAGGTGTTCCTTCACTCAGAATGTACTTATTTACCACCACACTATGGTGTAGGCTCAGGGCATATAATAGTGGGCAAAGTAATCAAGGTATCTTCCATGGAACTTACATTCTGATGGTGGAAGAGAAAAATAACTAAGAAATATTAACTATCAGGAAAATAAAGCAACATGATATGAGAGAGAGTGTGTTCAAGATCACTTCATAGTGAGAATAGGGAAGGAGTATTAGAAATGATACCATTTGATTTATGAGACTTGAAAGATGTGAAGATACCTAATTATGTGGTGAT
The DNA here is from genome assembly GCF_000260355.1 of Condylura cristata. NCBI lineage: Eukaryota > Metazoa > Chordata > Mammalia > Eulipotyphla > Talpidae > Condylura > Condylura cristata. The sequence goes on from NW_004567105.1 coordinate 46,236,729, forward strand.
CTGGCTAAAGGGCACCAAGATAGATAACAGCATATGCAAACCTCAAAGTGAGAATGAACTTTCATCTTGGGAAGAAAAGCGGAGTGAGTAGCATGTCAGGCAGAGGCAGTTGAGTTGCAAGTAAATGTGGAGAGGGTGGAGCCCAGGTCATGTGGATATTAGTGGCAGGGTAAGGAGTTAGAGCCTTGGATTGTATGAAAAGCCATTGAGCAATTCTACACAGGGAAGTGAAGGAATTGAGTCTGTTATTTGAAGACCATGACTATAAATTTGGAACATGCAGGGCTCATCTAGACTCAGAGCCTGGAGAGAGAGCTGGCTCTGTTCACATGCAAACAAGGGATTGAAGACTAGACCAATCCCAGCCACCTACCAGAACAGCCTGAGGAATCCTTTTCATGAGGCAATGAGGCAAGCCTGCTCTTGCTAAGCCTTCAGAAAAGGTCAAAAGGGAAAGAGAGAGGGGGGAGGGAAAAAAGGAAACTGGTTGCTTCCTTGCTAAGCTTTCATATTTCCGTGTTCCAAAGAACTACTGAAGCAAAAAAGAAGTAGCCTGGGGTTTTGGTCTTTTTTTTTTTTTTTTTTTTTTTTTGTAGCAGTTATTTCCTGTTGCTTCTAAAGCTACCCCAGGGGTTGTGAATGGTCCTCCACTGCCCTGTCTTGAATTGACCACTAGGTTTCCTACCAACTCACTTTCCTTATCTCCTAAGTCAGTCCATGGCATTGAGGGTGGGTGGGAGGGGGGCTTGACCCCCTCCATGGGCTATACATCTGGTGTTCCACGAACCACAGCTCTGGCTTGAGGCCGATTCCTACTTCCCTTCTGACCTTCCTCATCTGACCACTGAGCAGATGGACAAGCTCCTTTCACTAGTCCTCAGCACTTGCCCTTCAGAACCTGCTGTGTCGACTGGGGAGAAAACACAGGGCAGCCACAGACTGAGGTGGGAGTTTTAATCCAACATGCACAATATTAACCTCCAGATTTCTGAGGGGGCGGGGGGAAGAAGGGGAGGAGATGCTGGGAACGGTATCCAGTCTGGGTGGGTGTGAAGTAAAACTTTTCAACAAGATCACTTTTTATATTGTTTAAATTCATATGCTGCCATGTTATCGTGATGGTAGGGATCAAAACTGAAACTCTTCCCCTGGTCTCTGTAGGATTGCAATGTCATTGTTTCACCTAATTTTACACAAAACTGAAGAAAGAGTATTGCTTGTTGTCATGGTATTTGTTTCTGAAAAGAAATGTATGTTGCCGTAAATGAAGTGGTGTGGCCTATCTTGGCAAACTAGTTTTTGTCTGGACTGAGACTGACTGAACTAAAGAAGTGAATGCAAACTCCTAAAGCTTAGGAGAAGGCAGTTTGTAATAAGAAATGCTATTTATTCATTATCTCCCAAATGAGATTTTAAAATTACCAATTTTGTAAAGAAAACAAATTATTGAAATAATATAACATGTGAGATGGCAAGACAGTATATTTAATTTCTCTCATAGGTAATAATTACTTTATAACATGGTAGAGAGAAGAACATGGGTTTAGCAGTTAATCTGTCTAGGCTGGAATCCCAGCTCTGCCATTTGCTAGCTACGTGACCTCAGGCCAGTTACTTGGCCTCTCTGTGCCTCAGTACAAAGTGCCTCAGTACATTTGCAACTCTAAAATGAGGATGATAGAGATTTTTACCTAGTGGTGTTAAATGAGTTACCACATATTAAATATGCTCACTAAGATTGGTTGTTTTTAATTTTTAAGTGATTCTATATTTATGGTAATGTCATTGTGAACCCTGTATAGTACAACCCTTCAAATACAACCCTTGTCATTATTCACCACATTTGTGCCAGTGTGGGCAAAAGACTGCAGTTTTTCTCACCAGCTCATCTGTTCTGCTGTTTTCCTGTGTAGTATCTCATCACATTAGATAGTGAATGGTTTGTTCATTCCCACCTCTCCCTACCCTTTAAAATGTGAACCTCTCTCTTGGCTGCTATATTGTCATTGATGGGGACATCTGTGATTATGAGGAAACTTTTTTTTTTAAGATTTATTTATTTATGCATACAGAGTGGAGTATAGGTCAGAGGTGCAGGGGCCATGAGAGGCTTCACCAGAGACAGAGTGGAGAACAGAACAGGCCAACTGATGGAGCACATTGATGAGGAGAGCAGCGGGCAGGTCAGGAGAGGTCTGCCGCACCTTCAGGGCAGGTGGAGATCGAACTCTTGCTGAAGTGGCTTTAGCTTCTTAGTGCTGTGCTTTAACCCACTGCGCCACCAGGGAGGGCCCAATTATGAGGAAACTTTACCTTATTATTGACATCAGCTACAAATTCCATCCTTTGGAAACCTTTTGCCTTTATTTAGGTAGTAACTATGGCATATTATGGAGATGTTTTTAGTTGTAAGAAGCAGAATACAACTTGTTATCTTAGGAAAACAAAAGTGGCTTTATTAAAGAAATGTGTGTTGTTAGATGAAATGCAAGGCCAAGAAATCACTTAGATCAGTGGCAGAGACTAAAAGTGACAGAAAATATATGAGGGACACTCACAATAACTCTTTCAAGATTTCCCTCTCAGAATACATTTTTTTCTCATGTCTCCTTCTAATTACTGACACTTTCATTCTCTCTGCAGAAGATTTTCCTTTTTCTGCACACACAGCAGAAAATGGCTACCCCAGAACAAATGCATTTTCATCCTCTCAGACTCAATCCCAGATTTCCTGGGCTGAAGTTCTGATTGGCCACACTTGGGTCCATCCCTGGGCTAATCAATTGAGGCCAAAGGAGCAGGACCAAGTCATCCAAATATGGACACTGGGCTTATAAAGAGATGAGGAGATACACCAAAAAAATTTTAAATCTATTTTTAATTGTTTAACTTTACATCATTTTGCGCATTCAAATTTTTTATTTGCTTTTCTAGAATAAAATTATGTGTTGCAAGAAGAAACACTGACTTGTCCATGGGAAGCCTAAAACAAAATGAAAAGGAAAAAAGATTTTTTTAAAACCAGCATATAAATTAATTTGGATCACGTTTTAGCAGAGTAGCTTAAAATACTGTATTGCTCTGATATCTTCATTTAAGGATGCATTTTGTGTGAATTGATCTCTTGAATATTATTTTACCGTATTTTTCCATAGGATGTGTATTTGGGGTTAGCTTGTATATAGGTTTCACAAAAGAAATCAACTTATTTAAATTGACATACTTGCTTATTTCCTTCCATATTAAGAGAAAAATAAAAAAATAGATGACTTTTTTCCAGTTAGACCTTAATTCAAGCCTTGCCTTGTCTTCCTTTTCTTGCCCAAGTTGTACCTTCTAATTAATTACTTGAAGTCTGTTTCCTTATCTTTAAGATGGGAACACTGCCATTTTGTAGGTGGTTGTGGAGTTTTTATGAGATATATACATAAAGTGTTAAGCATAGTACTTGGGACAAACAAAAATTTGTTCCCTTTACCAAAAAGGTGTGTATTTGACCTTGGCTTTGCAGAGCAAGGACATAGCTGAGGCCATGCACAAAGTAGAGCCATTCACTAGCCTCTTAGCACCAGTGGCTCCCACACCAATATCTCGACAATGCTATTTTCCAACCATGTGAGCCAGTTTTTAGACTTGAATGCAGAATTCACTCAAAAAGTGTACATGTAATCATATTTCCCACATTGTAAACAAGTTGCTTGTCCTACACTGAGTCTCGTTTCCTCATCTATTAAATAATAATGTCAATCCCAGAAGGGACTATGCTGCTCACACAAAATTTATATAAAATGCCTACAACCATGGTAACTATGTAGTTGGTGCTCTGTAAAGGGGACAGTTTCATTTTAAATTGGGTGTATAGGTATCTGAGTTTCCAAGTCTTAAAGTTTTGAGAAACCTTGAGAGGCAATATGTTGCCCTAGCACTTTTTTCTAACATAACCCAGTGGCCACATCTGTGGGCCAAGCTGGATGTGCAAAATTCTTTGTGACATTTGTAATAGGAAAAGATATAGCTGAAGTATTTCTCAACACAAGATACTTATTGATAAGTTGATACTTTAGAACTTTAAAAGTTAGTCTGTAAGTGTTAAGAATAAAAAAATCTCCAAGAAATAATGAATTTAAAAAATCAAGGGACATAAATCATAAGTATAGCTGAGTCCTAGCTGATATATATACATATATATATATAAATTCAGTTTCAGAATAATATATGCAATATAATAATTAAAGTAAGACACTTATGATGATATCTTTTAAACATGTACTTGCATATATCCAAAAATAGTAATACATATAATGATGACCTATGAGAATTTTCAAGCTGACAGAATGATTTCTGCAGGTAAAATGATTTGGCACAGGCGTTCATCAAAGGGGTTCTATTTGGAAATGTATACATCACACTGTTTCTCAGTATGTATCTTTATTATTCTTAATTATTCTCATATTACAGTCATATAATATAAAGAGGGCCAGAAATTGCCACAGTGGAGACTATAGTTCATATCTTTTTTCTTACAGTGACACATGATCATATTTATTTAATTCACCAATAAATATAAAGACATTTCCATTTGAAAAATAAAATATTGATTCAAGAAAAAAAACTAATAGTTTCTACTGGGAGGAAATCTTATTTTCACAGTATAATCTTGTATGCTGTTAGATAAGCATTACTTTTTCAATATATTGGTCATCTTTGCCTTTTATTCTCTTCCTTTTAAATACAAAAACTAAAAAATAGGAAAATAATAAAAATATGTATTCAAAAACTAAGGCCTTATAGTAAATCTATTTATGGTCATGCCTGTTGGTTAACTCAAATGCAACAATTTGCATCACATGTAAAACAAGTTATAAATCGAGTTCAGGGGTTGTTTTGTCAGCCTCCAACCTGACGCCACTCTTGCTGTCTTGTCCTGACAGATGACTGAGGGCAGGCTCTGCCAGGTGCACCTCCTCGATGACAGGAGACTGGAGCTGCTGGTTCAGGTAGGCGTTCCATACAAAGCAACAGTGTCCTGGGACTTCCGTGGGCCTCATGACCTGCAACTTGCTCATCTGTGCCTCAAAAGTCATGATTGCTTAAGCAGAGAAAGGCAGTTTCAGTCAGAAAACTCGGGTCTGTATGTAAGATAAGAGTATGTCGGCCAGAGATAGATTAGGAGGCGCTTGGATTCCAATCTCAAATTTGACTCTCAGTAGCTGTGTGGTACCTGGCAAATGCCTTGACTTCTCTCACCCTCTTGAGGTAAACAGACCACAGTGTAACTCTGTAGGGTGATTTGGAGCTGAGAATATGCATTCTGTCACTTTCTGACATGCAAGTTAAATATCTAGTTTCATCAGCTGTGAACTTCAATTAAGATTGCTTAGTCTTCTTCCTCACAGAATTATAGTTCAAATCCAGTTAGATTATATATGTGAATAAAATGTCTTTATAAATAATACTAACCATGTGAGTGATGATATTTTATTGTTGTTGTTTCTTTTTTCAATCACTCATTACTCTGGAACCAAAGTCCTAGAAAATTATGGAAGTCCTTTCTGAAAGCCATACCTCCAGTAAATGCTAGAATCCTCTCCTGTAGCCAAACCTAAGTTCTTCTCACTTCTGAGGCTGCCCTTAGCCCACTATGCACAAGCTTCCATTAGAATGGAAACAGTACCAGCAATGGTTTTACCATTCACTCATAAATGTAAGTGTGATCATATTTTCCAGTGGCAAAACCATTATTGTTTTTGTTTTCTGCCCGGTTTCTTCCTTTCTTCCCTCTGTCCCTCTCTTACTTCTTCCCTCCTTTCATCCTTCCTTTTAAAGCATCACCATTCTTTCTTCCCCAATAGCAAACCAACCTCAAACCACAGTATTGATATCTAAATCATTTTATCAAAGTTCGAATAATCCCCTCTGGGCTGCCCTCCTGTGAGTCCCCCTTTTCTCCCTACTTCCTGCAAACTCACTATCCTCTGTGCACATTCTGGATGATTTCAAACCATGCTTTTCCCCACCAGGTTCAGTGCTTCTCAAAATCTTATAGATTAAATCCTTCTTCTAACTAGATACTCATTAATTACTGTGGACAAAAATTTGCACAATGGGTACAAATACTCCATTCCTAGAGAAAGATGAAAAAAATCATGCTTTGGAATCAGACAGAGCTGTTTTCAAACCCCTGCCCTTACTAGTTGTAACTTCGAGAAATACACTTGGTTGGCTCACCTATAAAATGCAATGTAAAAAATGAACAATGTAAAAAAATTATATAAGCACATTTTTAAAAGAAAATGGAAATAAGGACCACTACCTCATAGACTCATTGTAAGGATTAACAAATGGATATAAGGACTGCAACACAATAAACATTAGCTATTGCTGTTCTATAGTAGCATCAGTAGTAAGAATTTGGTTTGGGACTCCACAGCCTTGAATCTTGAGCCTTTTCAGCTAGCTCTAACCACATAAAGTTTATTTCATACTAGTAACATACTAGGGACTTTCCAAAATACTGTTGTAGTTTCCAACACACTCTTTTTCCAAAAGAGATTTCATTCATGTAATCTAGCTTGATTTTAAACACTGCACTAGGAAACACATTATTAGCTTAGAGGGAAAAAGAAATAAGGTATTGGACTGAATTGCAAATAAATATATAAAAGGATGATTTCATTGATGTTCCTATTCCCACTTCCTCTCCTTCCCAGTTTCTGAGAGAATTGTCTGTAGCAGATTAATTCCAACAGCAAAAGGGCCAGGTTTTTAAAACAAAAGTTGCTTTAAACTATCTGGGACAGAGGAAATTAGAAGCACTAAAAGAGAAAAATGAGCAACCAAATTGTCTCTAATCAGATTATTATCTTAACAGCCCAAACTTTTGTCAAGAGAGCTGCTGGACCTCGTGGCTTCACATTTCAACCTAAAAGAAAAGGAGTATTTTGGAATCACGTTTACAGATGACACGTAAGTATTTTAAGCTTACGTTTCTTCACCTTTCATCTGGACTACCAACTCATTGTCATTCACAGTAAGCAAAAAATAAGGAGGAAATGCTCCAGAAACTAGAACATGTCCTGCATAAAGATTTTTTAACATAGTATTTTTCTCCGAGTTTTATTGCAAAAGGAAAAGAAAGGGGATATTGACCCTTTTTCAAGATTTATTTATGCATATAAGAACTGAGTTGTAGCCCAGAAAAGATCTTTGTGAAAAGATTTGCCAGAGACAGAGTAGGGAGCAGAACAAGTACATGTACTGAACTACACTGCTGAGGGAAGCAGTAGGTGAGACAGGAGAGGTCTGCTGCACCATGTGGGTCACTTCCCTGGCTGGGGATTGAACTCATGCTGCAGTGGCTGCCCATAGCTTCATACTGCTGAGACTTAATCCATTGCACCACCACAGAGGCCCTATTGATCACTTTTTTATATTCATTTATTTATGCATACAGAACTGGGGTACAGGCCACAGGTGCAAGGGCAGGAGAGGATTCACCAGAGACAGAGTCAGGAGTAAACAGGCAGACTGACAAACTACACTGCTGAAGGGAGCAGCAGGTGAGACAGGAGAGATCTGCTGTGCCATGTGGGTCACCTCTGGGGCTGGAGATGGAACTTGCACTGAGGTAGCTGAGGCTAGCTTGCAGTGCTGTGCCTAACCCATTGCATCACCAGGGAGGGCCCCCTATTGGCCTCTTTTTTTTTTAAAGAGATTTATCTGTTTATTTATACATACAGAGCTAGGGTACAGGCCAGAGGTGAAGGGGTGGTGAGAAGATTCACCACAGACAGAGCAGGGAGCAGAGTAGGCAGATTGATGAAGTACACTGCTGAGGGGAGCAACCAGTGAGACAGGAGAGGTCTGCCACACATGTGGGTCACCTCTTGGGCTGGATCAAACTCACACTGAAGAGGCTGCGACTAGCTTGCAGTGCTGTGTTCTAACCTGTTGCTTCACCAGGGAGGGCCTATTGACCATTTTTTATAAACCAAAATATTATCCCAATGTCCTAGAAATTTGTTGAAATTATTTTTATTCTTGGATAGGCTATCTGCATATTTCTTTGAATGCAGTTGTGCTTGCTTATTAAGCTTTTATATCAGTAATAGAAATACTATTGTCATTCACTTATATTTGGAAACTGAGTTAATGGTTTGGTGTTGTAGGCAAGAATGTTTAAGGGAAGGTGTATGGTCCACCAGAAAATTATGGATTAGTATGGAATGCACTTTTTAACTTCCAAAGAGGTCATTTTTTGTTAGCTTTCTACTATATTATTTTGTCATTGTCTCCTTTTTCTTAATTCTGACTTGGATAGTGTATGTATTCGTCAGTTAATTAAGTCCACTCTGAAATGAGATAGATATATAACAACAAGTTCAAGAGAATTTAAACCTCCATGTAAACAACTGTGTTGGGTCTTACGCCTCTTAGCTGCATATGTATTTGAGGGTGTGTATATGTCTATTTTTAAGATGCCTGATTTGCCTACATTGTGAGAAACCTGTTACACTTATCAGAGGAATTCTTTCCCTTTATGGGGATAATTTCCAAAGAGCTCTTCAACTATTAAAATTCAAGTGAATGTATTCCAGACACAAAGTATATTAGCCAACCACCCAGCATCCTTTCCATAACTCTTCCAGCCTCGATGTTTTTACAACTCTCAGTTTAACCAGGAATAGAGTAATCTCATGATTGAGTTAATTTGTTTTGAACACCTGTGGCTTCTGTTTATTTACATCTTGGGCAGAAATGTAGACCTCCCCAGAAATGACAGCAGACCCAGAACTTTGAGCATGTTGAGCAGGCAGCTGAGTTGTCAGGAAAGTAGAAAAGCCCAAAAATTTATACAAAAAGAAAAAATCAGATTAAATATAGTTCTGAAATAGAGTTTGACAAAACATTTTAAAAATGAAGTTGATGTCACCCACCTCACTCCGATTCACAAATTTATCTGTTCTCTCAGCCACCCATTGAGGACCTGAATGTTCAGTGCCCTGCTGGGCAAAATTGGAAATGCAGGTGTCCAATACCAAGCTCCCTCTCTTAAACTGGTTTATAAACCGAATCATTGATTCAACACAGAGGTTGAATCTGTATGTAAGTGGCATAATAGCAAATATTATAAGACATAAAGTCATAAACCCATGACTAACTTACATGGTATCATCCATAAGTTCTGCTAAAATTATAATATAAAGCTAACATAGAAGCTAAAAGCATGACTATCAGAGTAAATTTTTCATTCAACAAATATTTGAGTGCCCATGAGTTACCAGCATGGTTATGGTTATAGGCCTCAGCGATTCAACTAAAGATAACACAAAGTTCTTGCTTTAATGGAGTTTATATTACAGTGGAATGAATGGTCTAGCAGAATAATAAATAAAATGCTTTGAAGAACATAAAATAAGAGGCCATAATCTTCATCATAATCAATAAGAAGCTAAGGGGAATCTTCAGACAAGGTGAGTTAAGAAGAATTCCATAATAACAGAAGCAAATGCCAGCTCTCTGGAAGCCTGGGGAGGCTTCCATACAAAGCCAGTGCAAGACTCTAAGACGGATTGAGCATGTGTTTGTTTGTCGTGGTGACTGTCTTTAAGAAAGAAAAGTCAATAACCATCATAGAGAGTGAAAATGAAAGGGATACAAGATAAGGATTGAAAGTGAGGCAAAGGGTAAATATTTTAAAATCTTGGTAAATGTGCAATTGTAGGCCAATTATTTTACATCACCAATACTTGATTTTTCTCTATACAATGGGCATAATAGTACCAAAAGAATGAGTACTGTAGAAGGTGCATATAGTGGGATCATAGTAAAGTAAAGCATAGCACAGCACAGTAGGATCATTACCATTACACCTAATAGGGTATAGGGACTATAAAAGGGGGCTATAATCCTATGTTAGTAATCAATGTAGTAAGTGTTCAGAAGAAGGACTGGGATGGGAGGATAAGTAAAATCGGACCTGGCAGGTCAGGTAGACTTTATAAAAAGGGAAGAGGAGATGACATTCCTTGGAAGACTCATTTTGTGGGCTAAAGCATGAGTATGGTGATGATCATGAAAATTTGCCTGCTGGTGAGGAGACTGGCCTGGTGATGAAGACAAGATCAGGGTGAGTCTGGTGAGTCACACAGATGGGGGGAGGGGCATCCTGGAGCCACTGGAGGATATTAAGCAGAGGAGTGACATGATTTATGACTGTGGTGTTACCAGTCTCCCGGGTTGCATAGCTCATGGTGGGCTGGAAAAAGGGGTCCTGACCACATGGAAGGCTTCTGGGAAAGCTCCAAGCTCAGATGTGCATGAGACAGACAGTGAATCAGCCATACAGACAGACTGCAAGACCTTCTGGTTGGAAAGAAAAGGCATAAAATGAATGACTTCCTAAATGCCGTGGGCTGTTTTCCCCTTCATTTATCCTGGGATTTCTTTCTGAATACTCTCTTGGAAGAAGAATGTCTTGCTCAACTGTCTCCTCCAGCTGTCTCCCATGGATGCAGTGGCAAATGCTGAAAGTCTTTCCAAGAAGTCTGGCTCCAAAATATCCTTCCTGCACTTGCCTGTGAAAGACAGCAGCATCTATTTTTGAATTATGATCAGTTTGGAAGATGTCTCCTGGCTCTAGCTGTGTTTATTTTCAGAGGAAGTATGAGCTGGGCTTTTGGTGGCAGAGGTGGGAAGAAGTAGGAATTGGCTATTTCTACCTTTCTGGGGAACAGACCTGGAAAATTGCTTCTGTCTAAGGGTGTCTCCCTGGAATGTCTTGGTCCCAAGTCTAGTTCTTTTTCTTTGTCTGGTAAATATTTTTGGAAAGTATTTTCTTTCAGCACTTCCCTCCCTCACCCGCATAAACCACTAAGCCGGATCTCTCCCAAAATGATGTCTGAATTGCATTTTCCACCCTAGATGCCACATCAGCCACTTGCCTTTGACCAGACTCATGTAAAGCTAAGAGAGACATTTCATCAGTAACACTAGCTACTATCTATACTTTGTTTCACAGGCCAAGAAAAGAAATAGAAAAATAGAACTGTGTGGGTACATAATGAAAGTAGTGATGGTGGCCCACAAAAGCTAATTCATGTGTCTATTAGAGGGAGTGGGGTGACACTCATCAGTACCTTCTAGTGTTTCATGTGCAGGGTGAGTCTCTCACCCCTAGAGGGCAGTCGCAGACCTCTTGAAGCAGACATTCTTCTGCTCCCCCTTGACACCCATCTCTCAATCCACTTCATTTTTGTCTTTCCTTGTTTGAAAGATTTTGCTGACTCAAACTTGTTTGTGTTCAGTTTTTCTGGAAGGGAAGAACACAAGGGACTGTGGTGATGGTTCACCAGTGATATGGTCGCAGGAGAACAAGGGGATTGTACCTGAGGGGAGGAACCAATTACTGTATAAGAATGAGCAACAATGTAAGAAAATAAAAAAGAAATCAATGCAGTAATAATTGTACATATTGCAAACATACTAAAAAAAACATTGAAATGGCTGGTACAATTTTAGCCAAAAGAGACAGTTACTATAAGGTTGGATTGCACAGCCTGATAAGATGAAGGTGTAGACTTGACTGTCTTTTTGAACTATTGATTAGAGCTGTTATATTTGTTGATAGAAAAACTAGACAAAAGGCAAGTTATAAGCAGTAAGTGGTAATTCTCACATTTTTGTATTGATGTTATCCTGTTGGTAAAATAATGGATTTTTTAAATCGAATTTATATTTTATCTTTTGTCAAAATTATATTACATGTACAAATAGAAGCATTTAATATGTTTGAGACCCACTCCTATTGGCTGCCTCTCCATTCCAATCAAAGTTTCTTTCAAAGAATTAACCCGATAGAAGCATTCGATGTATCTCTAGGACGATAGCTACAAATTTTTACCACATAGTGTTTTCAGTTGGTTTCTATGGTTAATACAATTGATTTATTATACAACTTATGTTAGCATTCTTGGACAGCTTTCCTATGTAAAAGCAAAACCATCAATTCAAAATTGGCCCCATGTCTATAAAAACGCTTTTGAAATATGATACTACACAATATTATGTATTTTAAGAGACACATTTGAATATCATGAACTTAGGTTATGTAAATTGAGAATATTCCCTAAGTCACTCACATAAGGTTATTTATTTTCATCATATAATTCCAAGCAAAGATGGAACATTTGTCAGCAGCTTCACCATGTAATTACATGAACCTTGACACATTTTTTTTTTTAGTGAAAGCATTAGTAACAGATATCAAACAAAAAATTTATTTTTCCTTTATTCAATGTCCTGGTTTTAAATACCAGTTCTGCCACTTTCCTTGCAGGCTTATGTATGAATAGCACTAGTATAGAAAGGATCTAGCTTGTTGGTTGGCCCAGAGTAGAGACTCAAGAAGAAATGGCTATTATTACTGCTATTATTGCTGTTTATGTCTGCTTACAATGAGTACAACGTAATGTATTCTGCATTTTTAAAAAATTATTTACTCAATGCAGCTTCAGAAATGTCTTTTAGCCCATAAGAGTTTGTTATTGTTATTTTAATACTTTGACACCTCTCCACCATCACATGTTCTTATGCTTGATAAAAGCAAGCAAAGTAGGGTCTCTGCTTTCTGGGTAATTACACTCTGAAGTGGGTGAACTTCGGTGGACATTCTGAAAAATTCATAGTGACAATCCTGAGCCCTTGTAATTCTTTTGATTCCCCTCAAGGTCAAAATTTAGAGAAAACTATTTATACCCATGAATTTGTGAGGACCTCAAATAAACAAACAGAAACAAACTTAAATATGAGCAAGTTCCTAATATATACGCACATATATATGTATATGTATGTGTATACATGTGTATGTGTGTATATACCCAAAACAGTAACCCTAGAGAATATGTGATACTGTATGCTCTTAAAGCTATAATATTGTTATCTGGGTCTAATAATATTAAACCAGAATTTTTTCTCCTCCTGACTAAACTATTTCAGATTTCAGATTTCACCAGAATTTAAAGATACATATATCTAGCATCACCTAGGATTTTACCCCCAGAAGCAACCAGTGTTTTCAGTTTCTTTGTGTTCACAGAGATTTCATATACATATAAAGATATTTTATATGAAGAAAAATATATAAAAGATACATAGTTGTTATATATTTATAATTTTTAATTTAAAAATGATATACTATCCTCATAATCTTGTTTTTCCATTTAATATCATGTTGGAAACTGGAAGTTATTCAGAAAGAGCTTGTAAAGATACACTCCATCTTGTATGTAGTTGCTTTGCTTTTCATTGCTCAGTTTAAATTCATTTTTTCAAATAATCCCTGTTGGACACTTAGGTTGCATTGAGCTTTTTTGATATTTGATGCTACAGTTTACATAACTTTATACATAGGTCATTCTGTACCTATGCAAGTTGATCTTAATAAACTGCTGGAAAAGAAAACACTGGCTCAGCGCAGATGCTTTTCTAATTGGCACAGAAATTTTTAAATGGACCTCATTGCCAGTAACTTACACTCCTCCCATCACTGTCTGAGACTGTTTCCCCACAGCTTTGCCGACCCTTTGGGTTATTAACTTTTCTCTTCTTCACTTTGTCCTCACAGAGGTCAGCAGAAGTGGCTGCAGCTAGATCACCGAGTTCTTGACCATGATCTGCCCAAGAAACCAGGCCCAACCGTCTTGCACTTTGCTGTGAGGTATGTACCCTCAGGTGTCTACAGCACCTGCCTGCTGTTGTAGTGAACATTTCTGGTGATCAGAGATAAAGAATACAAAAACAGGGCACCTATCAAAACAGTATTATGTGAAAGATACTCTGCTGCCTTCGTTGGGACCAAGTTAACATAGATACTGCATAGGTCTTGGTGAAGGACAGAATCACCTTCCTTCAGTCTTTAGTCCTGAAAGCCCCTTGAATCCACTTAAAGATGAAAAACATAGATAATATATTTTATAAATAAGCCTGTTTCTGATTCAACATATGTTTATGCTCCATCACCCTCCCTCCCTTACTTCTATCATCAATGCACATCCCTTCCTAGACAAAAATAAGGTCAATAAGCTGTTTTGTGACTTTTTTTAACTTGAAGACATTTCCTTGGATATGTGAAGCTCTAGTTTATTTCTTTGCATGTCCAGTATTTGGCTATCCAGTCTCACTATTAAGCATTTACACCGTTTCCACTTATTTATATACAACTTCAGGCCACACTTAGCATCCTTGTACTCACGTCTTTGTGCCCACATAGTGCTTATGTACACAGCTACTCTCTGAAAGCTTTGTGCCTGTGGAGGATTTTCAAATACCATTTATTTAGGCACCAGATTTGTGTACTGGTTCATTGACAGCTAATATCTGGCTATTTTTTGGTTTCAAAATACCAAGGAAAAAAAACTCTGCCTTCCTTCTCTACAATCAGTCTGTATCTTCAAAGCATGTTCCTGAGATTCCAGAGTGGCCTGCAGCTTGTTCGTGAGTTTCAGCACTTAGTCACTTGGCATTACTTTCCCTTAATGACTTGCAAGTTAAACCCCTTATCATGTTTTTAATTATTTACTTAATTCTTCTACCCAACTGTATAGTGAGATCATAATAGTTTTTGTTATTATTCCCATTAAGTACTTGTTGTTACTCCAATTTAATTAAATAAATGATAAAGCAATAGCACACACGAAAGAATTAAATGAACTGACCCAGGTCACCAAGTGGAATGTAGTTTGTTGGAGGTCTTACAAATGAGATTATTCTGCACCCCCACGAAGTCAGCTACTCCCCCAGAGGACCGCCATTTCTCTTTCTTTTTAGAAAAACAGAATCATTGGTGCATTTAGATCCCATAAACACTGCCACCAGTCCTCTAGATTGTCTCTGAAGAATCAAATAAAAGACAGCATTTGTTTCTGTTTGGATACTGAGTCACTAAGAAACCTCTGGAAAGGTGGAGGACCTCTTGTGGTGTCAGGCTCTGTGCCCCTAGCATCAGCAAGTGTTGCTGCAAGGCCAGAGCAGGGCACACCAAGTCCCTCAGTCAAGGTGTGAGTCACTGAGCAGTGAAATGCACAGTGAGAAGAAATTTTTTTCAACTGTAGCATAATATAAAGCAGTCCATTATTGTTGTCTTTAGTGGAGACAATCTTAAATATCCAGATGCCAACTGTGGAGATAGGTTCAGGAGATTACAATATTTTTACAGTGAATAATTGATAATTTTAATGAAAGAGATAAGATGGAAAAGTACATTGTATTTCAGAGTTTCTCCAAGGAAGAGGGAGTGCGTATTTGGATCACTCTGGACATTTTTCAAACTATACTGTGACCTCTAAACCCCCTGACTCACCCACATTCCTGACCCTGATTCTGACATGGTGTTCTGGAGATGGTAAATGTGGTCTTGGGCAAGTTGACTGTGAGAATTAAAGAGACTGGGGAATCAAACTAATTTTGTAGAGTTATGCAAATATAAGAAAAAATATTAAATTGTGGCATTTATGAAATAGAAAAATACAGCTTTGCTCTCAAGAAGTTTCCTCTATATTAAAAGGTAGCATTAAGCCTATAGCAGGCACTGGGCTTAATGTTAAGCATGTGTTATTAATTCCTTAGGTGAAAATTGGGGTCCCACAGATTTGGGTTCTTTTCTCCTGGTAATATCCCCCAGAATAGAGGGAGGAACCTGGAAACATAGGCTGCTTCTGCAAAGAGGAAAGAAAACATTAAAAGCTTTCCTTTATAAATTTAGGATAAAACCTTTGCTGTTTTTTCAGTTATCAAATCTCAGTGGCATGTGTGACACATGTGTGTATAGAGGCCCCATAAAATATTTGTGTACCATAATTCATTTTACCCATTCTCTCTTTCCATATGAGTTCAAATGCTCCCCAGGTTATTGGTGGAGCTTCTCCGAGCTGTGGCTTGTTATCTGTTGCTGTAAATCATCTTCTACAAACACATGGTAATGCAGTGCAGATGTATTTGAAGAGCCTGATAGTGAGGAGCACACAGGCATTTAAATCTGGGAGCAGGGATTTAGTGTTACCTCATTGGAAAAGTTCCCATTACTGGGGGAAGGAGGGGCAGAAGGAGTGCAGAGTTGGCTCAGGCTGGTACCAGCCAGCTTCACCACAGCCAGGATCTTGGTGTCTTCACTCCTGGTATTCCTTCAAACACCTTTTTCTTTTTCTTTTCTTCTGCTCTTCCCTCTTCCTCATTCTCTTTCCAAGTCACCTTTTCTCTGCCCCAGGACTGTAATTGGCCACCCAGAGTTACCCATAAGCACTGTCTGTGATGGTCAGGACTGAGAACCTGGAGTTCGTGTAAGAAACGTGAGGAAAATTTTTTGTCACGGTTGCTACAAGCAGAGAGCTCCTAAAAGACTGTTAAATCCTCTTTCATCATCCCTGACATCCTGACCTAGTTCTAGAACATTCTGCCCTTAAAATAAGTTAAATTCAAGGAAGCATCATAAGGACAACTCATGACTTCTCAGCATTAAGAGAGCGAAATATATGGGCTACAACCTAGCAGATTCTGAAGAAGAATGAGATTTATTGATATGGAAAGATGCTTTCAATATATACAGGGAAAAGAACAAACACACAAAGCAGTATGTGCAATGTGATCACACTTTTGTAAAATATTACTAAATACGCATGGATAAAAGGTGTAAAATGTTAACAACGGTTAACTCTGGGTTAAGGTTATAGAAATGATTTGTATTTCTGTTTGTTTATTATACAGGCACACACACATATTCCTGCAATTAACATATTACTTGAGCATTTCTTTTTATGAAAGTGTAAGTAGTGATAAAAAGAAATTAAAGAGTAAGTAATTTACATTAAGTAAAGGACTGGAAGTTTTATCTCTTGGCAAAGGAATGTAACTTAAAAGCCAGAGAAATAACTGATTCCTCCTACTGGGCTCAGCAGAGGCTATTTGTAGGGTGGGGGTGAGGGTGTCAGTCAGCTGAAGAGAGCTCTTTGCCCAAGCACCACACTTCCACACCTCCATCTGAACATACTATATTCCAGAATGGGGGTGGGGGGTGCTGCTGCTGCTGCCAGCTTTATAGCCACAATGAACCTCCTAAGTGGCCCATCTGCACTGAGTGCCTAAAATTACCACAATGAGTGGAGGAAACCTAAAATGAGGCATTGTAATTTAGCCCTTACTGGCTGCCAGTCTTGAGCTTTCATACAGTTCATTTGCAGTCTTTATCTTTGAGCTCCAACATCCTAATTCCATAGGAAAGTTCTAGAAAAACACAAAATCCTTCTAAACTCGTTCTCAATTCTGATTCCAGTTTGCTACAGGATTACAGGATTATATTTCTGTATGTTCCCTGATCAAACATCAGACATTGTGGGAATCATTCCCCCATTCTCCCCTGTATTTTTTCCTTGGGATAACATCAAGAGGATGAGGGAAAGAATTAGTATTATGAAGGTTGTTAAAAGCTGTAGGGTGCAGTAGTTAAAGTCTTGATCTTTAGTGCAGATTTTCTCAACAGCAGCACTTCTGGCATTTGGGACCCAATTATTCTTGCTATGGGATGTTACACTGTGCTGTAGGGTGACTGCAACATCTCTGATATAGCACCCTCTAAGTCATAACAAAAAAGAAAGTCTTACCTCACTCCAACATTGAGAACAGGTTTTGTGATGTTCTTGGATTCAAATTCCAATTCTTCCACTTACTAGCTTTGTGAATTTTGGCACCCTCTATGCATCTGTCCCTCAACCATAAAATGGAGCTGGTGGTAATACAGGGCATTGTATGCATATTTTGACATGGAATACAGACCCTCAATAAATGGTCACTGATTTTATGATTAAAAATAACTGACTGCATCAACCACATGTACAGTGGAAAGAAAACTTACACAATGAAATACAGCTCCTGACTAGGGGATGTTTTGGGCTATCTGATTTGGATCTAATTCATTTCCTAGGCAAGGGATTGAATAGTTGTCTTCTTCATTCACCATACCCAGGCATCACCTTCCCATCCAACTTACCTCTCCTACCTCCCTTCCTGGCTCATTCTCAAGGAGTGTGTCCTTGCTTTCTTCATGGAAGGCAGGAGCAGACTGATATGCTGTTTTGAAGGAAGAAGCAAACACTTGGAATTCATGTGACTGTAGCTCCCGCCCCTTCTGGACAGGTCACAGCAAGGCCCTCATCATCCTGGGTCTCCTAGCTATCCTTGGCCAACTCAGAGTCACATCGTGGCAGAAGAGCAACTGGACAGGTTTCTACAGGCTTCCCTGGAGGGCCCTCTAGTTCTCCATGCCTGGAAATCCAGTATGAGAATGAGTTTCTCACTATAGAAGCAAATGTGCTTCCCTTAGGGAATTCTCCAAAACTGTACCCCTCCCAGAGATGAAAGGGAACTTATGGGAGTCCCATAAGCACTGCATAATAGCTTGGAGAAAGTGATGTGCTCAGAGAAACTGAAATACACTTAAATTGGACTGCTGTCTTCAGCATGCATTATAAGTGAGACTATGACGTTGCAAGGTCATTACAAACAATAAACAGAAAGTGGATTAAGATCTGATAGAAATCTACTTAAGCAGGTGGCTGCACTGCAAACCTAAAATTATCACAATGACTGGATGAAACCTAGAGTGAGGCATTTTAACTTAGTCCTTCTCCTGGCTGCCAGTCTCAAACTCAGCTTTGTTCAGAATGCGAAATAACTGAGCAACTCTCCCAATTCACCTTCTTTGAAGACATTATTTAAATATAACAAAGGCCCTGGAAACAAAGGAAATAAGCTCAATTGGGGAGAAAAAAATATAACTGATCAGAAGAGCATTTATTTCACATTATTTTGGGTCAAAATGAGTTTGTGTAGTGTTTTGAGTCCTTGAGAGAAAAAAACCTAGGAAAGATACTGAAATTTCCATTCTTGTTTGTACAGTTAAAATCTTAACCATGTTCAGTGCCTTTTATTATAGTCTAATTGGTAGAAGAATATTAATATAGTGATAATCACTACTACCCTTTGACTAGTGAACTACATACCATGTTAAGCATGTTGAAAACTCATTTCTCTGGCCTGGAAGACCTACAGCTAACCTAAGACCCCAAGACAGATCAGTGGTTCAACCTAATTCCCCACAAGTCTGTGGTGTTGACTTTTAAGCATGATGAGTTACTGCCACAAGATAAAAATACTGGTCGCCTACGTGCTAGTGACTGTTAAGAACAGCTCATTCCAGTGTCCTGTTTTTTGACATGCATGTGTTGTTATCTGGCTAACAGGCCTGCCTCCCCACCAGGCTATCTTTGTCATGTTTTTGAGGTATGATGTTCTATTATCACTGATGAGTGATAAGGTGAATACCATGTCTCATCAAAGAAGAAAAAAAATTGCTAGGAGAAGCACCAAAGTAAAGGCAAAATTTCCCCAAGGAAATTCTCTTCGCAAGTAACTATCCATATTAAGCTGTATGAGGTTGTCCCCATAACATCTACCTATCTTAAAAAAAAGAAAGAAAGAAAACTGGGTCCCTTTTGAGGCTGAAAATTTTATGTAAGCTTTAGCTTCACAAAATTGTGAAATTGCTCACAGTAAGCAAGCAGAAGGGAAACAGTACCCTTTTGCAAAAAAAAAAAAAAAAAAAAAAGGTCTGAAACAATAGGTCTTTCAGTCTGTGATAGTCCCTTTCATTCCATGAAGAAGCCCTAGATTTTGTTTTCAGTTCATGGTACATGTTAATAGGAGCCTTTCTTAAAAGCACACATACTTTTCAAATACTCCTTAAATATGAAGTCATAACAATGGTCCCCTTGAGGGAGAGACAGGATTGTGGATTTGGAGAGCAGGTAAACGGATACCTGGATAGAAAGTTAGAAGGCAGAGAGTTGGTTGCCAGAAAATAGTGGAAAACAAGATAGAAACCTGCTTATTGGAACTAGAGTAGGACCAGGGGGCTGGGCATCAGACACAAAGTGAAGTTAACTGCTACTTCAAATGTATCTGTTCAGAGCTGAACAGGGCACAAGCTGATTTGGTGATAAACCACCGAGGGCCTGATGTACATCTTCTTCAATTCTCTGAAACTAGCCAGTGGATTGTTCTGGCTGATATGCCCTTTCCCTGGAATGCCCTTCCTTACCCGGTGAACTCATACATTCTTTAAGACTCAGCTCAATTGTCCCCTCTCCGGTGACACTTAGTGCTATAGGTTTCACTTGGGCATCATCACCCTCTTGATTCATAAACTGAGTTAAGTGCATCCTTCCCTGGGGCCTCCATGGCATTGTGATTGGTTTGGAACAAGAACTTCAAAGTCTGATAAACTTTAGTATGAATCATGTCTTCGTGTCTTACCTGCATGACTTATGGAAGATGACATTTCTACGTCTTGGTTTTTTAATCTGTAAAATGGGTTCATAATATGTATCTACAGCTTCTTATTGTGGTAGAGATTAAGTGAGATAATGCACATAAAGCATTTTTGTATTGTCTCTGGCACATAGGAAGTCCCATCTTAATTTGGTCTCTTTGGTTGCCAGCAACAGAAACTAATTGTGGGTGACAAACAAAACCAAAGGTGAACTAAGCAAGACCTCACAAAAGATGGGAATCCAGGTTTCTTAAGAAGCTTGAAGCCCATGGACATTTTCATCAGCTTCTGCTCACAAAGCAAATAGGTTTCAACTACCTTTAGTCATTCTTGTCATATTTTTATTCCACAGTAAAAGAATATGGTTTGTCTAGCTTAAGTCACATGCTCACACCTTGGAAAGAGAGTTGAACCTGAGTGGAAGAAATGTGTTCTGCTGTCACCAACGTCCCCCCAGACTCTACCTGACCAGTCTCACTCTTATATCAAGTCAGTGAGCCTCAAGACTTGTACATGTCCCCTGCCATAGACAATTGCATCTTTACTTAGTACTGTAGCTCAGCATTTTAAAAAAGAAAAGGGACCCTCCCTGGTGGCGCAGTGAGTTAAAGCACAGCACTAAGAAGCTAAAGCTACTTCAGCTTGAGTTTGATCCTTGCTCTGGAGGTGATCCACATGGCGCGGCAGACCTCTCCTGACCTGCCCACTGCTCCCCTCACCAGTGTACTTCATCAGTTGGCCTATTCTGCTCCCCACTCTGTCTCTGGTGAATCCTCTCATCACACCTGTGCCTCTGGCCTGTGCCCTAGTTCTGTATGCATAAATAAATAAATCTTTAAAAAAAGAAAAGGGTTGGAAACAATGGGACAATTTGAATGATGACTGGATTTTAAATATTAAAGAATTATTATGAACTTTGCTCATATGAAATTGATTGAGGTTATTCTTTTAATATAATCCTTCTCTATTAGAGTATTGCCTGCTTTTCAAATGTTTGCATTATGAAACTTCACTTTTACCAAAGACTTACATTAGTACGTGTGTTTGCAAACCAAAAAACATTTATAGAGGATTTCTACTTTTACAGCAAAAGTGAAAATAGCTGTCAGCATTGGTGTTATAGCAGCAGTGCTAAGAAAGAGGAACCCCAAGCAACAAAAGTAACCCCATCAGATTCCTTCCCTGGGAACTACTTTATATAGATTGTGAATTTAAGACAGAATTCATGCTTTCACTCTGTGTTAATGTTATTTTAGTTTTTAAGTGTTATTCAGTACAATTTCATAAATTATTCTGGAGGTCAGGGAATGCTCAAAAAGGTTTGCATGTAAACTAATGGTACTTGCTTCTTTTTATACCGTTTCAGCTCACAAAAGATTTCATAGGAATTCTATGCTTTTGGTGAAAATGAAAGAAAAAAAATCAAGAAATCTTGCCATAACTGAGTTTACTAGTCTAACCTAGGAATCAGAGAGCTGGGAAATCACTTCCTTTGGGAAAGCTTTCCCTTTGGCAACTATTCCAACTTTTGAAAGGTGTTTCATAGGTCAATTCAAAACCTACCACCTTATATTTTTGGTCCACTGATTCTGGTTGTGTTTTTGGAAAAAATAGAAAACGAACATACTTCTATATATGATAATAGGTAGGGACACATATTGCTGGTCTTGTTTCTCTGCCTATTTTTAACCAAGGAACTTAATTTTATTTCATGTAAGAGCTTTCTTCTTTTCTCTTTATTTATTTATTGTTATTGGAGTACCATAATTTTACATCCTCGCTAGTGCCTTTATTTATTAGGGCTTAGCTTTCTGCCTAAGTGCTGACTGAAGGAGAGAGAGAGGAGGAGAATGATCTTAAGCAGATCATTCTCTGCTTAAGAGAATGATCTACAGAATGAACTGGGCCTACATCATGACCTCCCATTGCCATGTAGGTGGAGCACTAACATTCACTTTCTGCAACTATAAAATGAAGTAATGAGATATCACAGTCCCGGGGTTGTTGAATCAGTACCACCATGTGCCAGACACTGCATTTGGCTCTTTAAAAAAAAAAAAAAAAAATATATATATATATATATATAGCTCATTTAAACTGCAAAATGGTCATCTTAATTAAGAATCATTATTCCTCTGTTTATATACAAGAGATCTGAAAACTTAAGTCACTTCCTCCAGGCCACATAGCATTAAATTCCAAAACCTGAATATTTATTAATAATTGTTAATGTTTATTGAGGGTTTTGTGAATATTATCTCACAAATCCTTCCTAAGTCCTATGAGGTAATTACAGTCATGGCAACCCATTTTACTTTAGAAGCTGACTTGCCCACGGCCACACAGCTACCAAAAAGATCAAAGTAGTACTCTATGTTCTACAGCTTTCTGATCCCAAATTCCATTTCCTTCCAACTCTTCCTTTTCCTCCTTGCCTTAGTCTGTAATTTTCCTTCTTATGCATCAGTCTTCATTAATCTCACTTATAGATGAGATAATTCCTTGCAAGTAAAGATATAAAGGATTTATTCAGTTTCTGGAACTTCCGTTAATTATTCAACATTAGTGGTGGAATTTTTCAAATAATTTTTATCATCTCATGATAAAAATCTTTCAAGGCCTTTTCCTGTTATGTTTATCAATGTTTCTTCTTTGTTGAAGGGGAAAATAAAAAGAGTAAATGCCCAAGTCCTGTCAAGGATTTGCAGAGCTAAGGACAGACTCCTCATGTCACCTCAATCCTGGTTTTCTTGCATGTCACCAGTTTGAGAGCAAATTCTCCTCCATGTGCCCCTCCCCCACCCCAGCTCTGAGTTGTCTTGGGAATAATCTCTCTTTATGCATATTCATTAAGCAAGGCTACCACACTTGAGAAAAACTTCTGGGCCTCAATGTCTCTCTCACCCACCCCAGAACACTGGCCTGCATCATTAGGGATTGTGAAAATAGTAATTGTTAGACTCTTCTCTTCTCCCCTCCCCCACGGGGGCTGTCAGAGCACTCCTCACGATTGAATGAGCAAAGAGGTCCAGGAAAGGGGTTGCAATGAGTGAGGCCCAGAGAACTGATTTGCATAAGAAAAAGACCAAGATTAAGTACTGTGAAGAGTTTGGCTCCTAGCCAAGGGAAAGCTCTGGAGCCTGGAAGGAATAAGAGGGAAAGAAGGAGAGTGTGATTTTGAATCTCCCCTGGTGGATGAGATGAGGTAGGCATGGGCCCCCCACACACACACCCACCCCCAAGTCTAAAAACCACTGAACCACAAGCAGGCATCAGGGTTCAGTTATATAATGTTTACTGAGCCAACTTCTGCTTTAAACTCTTGGAGCTCATCTGGACTTGTTTGAAGCCCACTGAGGTATTAGAATCTCCCACAGCATATGTTAACGAGTAGGTAACACAGATAAAGTCAGATTTGTGATTGGTAATCATTTGGGGTTTCTCTTTAACTCACCTTCTAACATGCAAAAACCTATAAAGGATTTTATATGTATAAGTACATATGTGTACTTACATGTGTGTTGCAGATTTCTTTTAAAGGAAAAAACATTCAGCTATACCTCAGTTCCTCAAAATTCTCTGTTTGCTTTTGTGGAAAACAATAAGGAAATGAAATCATGCTGAAAGTGGAAAATCTGAAAATTTCTGTACATTTTGCAGGTTCTACATTGAGAGCATATCATTTTTAAAGGATAAAACCACCGTGGAGCTATTTTTCTTGAATGCGAAGTCCTGTGTGCACAAGGTAAGTTGCCCATGGGTTCTCATCAGTGAGTGATTCTAGATCCCTAGAGTTTTGGGGAGAAATGATGGTGCCTACATGTTCATGTTCAAAGGAAGAGAAAAGACCATAATCTTTTCCATTGATATTTTCTACTCCAAGGCCCACTCACCCCCACCTCCCTCCATCCCTCCAAAAAAATTCATATCCTGAGGGAGGAAGATGACCATTCAGAAGTATCAAGGCCATATGCAATCACCACTACCTCAAATAACCTCAGAAGATACAAGATAAGCTTGTGATTGAAACCTTAAAAAAAAGTCAGGCGAGAAATCTTTTTATCGGATTATACCCACATTTATTGTAACTCAAAACCCATATTATTTGGGGCCTCCTGCTCAGAGCTGTGTGCTTTAAAACAGTGTTTTCAGTTATCTCTGGAGAGGGACCACTTTTTTTGTCTTAATATTTTTCAGTTGCATCCAATTCAGGGAGGACACATTGCTTTTGTAAAATTCAATAAGCATGACTCCCTAGAAAAAATGATCCCATGTGTGGATTTTGTGCCATGTTAGATTGCTTTAAGAGCTTAAAAGACTCTCAATTTCTTCCTCCTTGTAGACTAGCATTGCTTTAAAAGCCTCACATCTTCAGTGAGAGCAGGGATGGTATTGGCTAAGGCAGATTTGCCTAGAGCCTAACTCCTCCCTTCTAACTGATGGCATCAAAGCTCAAGATAGGCATCCAGGCCTAATGGAAGCCCCTTCTATCAGTTACACCAACCTAACTCAGACGAGTGGTCAGGGGCAGCTGTGTGTGTGTTAAAGACAAGAGGGGCAGGCTGTGGGGTAAGGCCCCTGATTTCATACCTTTCCTCGAGGTCCCCAGAATATGGCTCACTGTGCAAATATAACCTTAATTGGTTAAAGAAAAGATATTGTTGTTATGTTTTGTATTTAAAAAAATACAGTTTTATTGAGATATACTGACTATACATACTTCAAGGTAGAGTTTTATAAGATTTAACATACAGTATTCTAGTAAAATGATTACCACATTCAAAAGAATGAACATAAACTGTAATTATACATCTGCTTTTTTCTCACAATAAATTACTTTGCATTTATTAGTGTTTTCTATAAATGGAATCTACCATAGATATTATATCTTGATATCTTTTTTCAATGAGCATAATTATTTTGAAATTCACCCATGTTGTTGTATGTATCAATAGTGCACTCTTTTATTGCTGAGTACTATTCTACTGCATGACTACACTGAAGTGTTTATTCATTCACTGGGAATTTTTCCCCCATTTTCTTCCAATTTAATTGGGATATAAGTGACATGTAATATTATGCAAATTTAAGGTGAAGATTTGATAGACCGTCATACTGTAAAATGATCTATTCCTTTCTTGAGTTATCAGGGTTATACTTGTTTGGAGACTTCTACACATAAAGCTGCTATGAACATTCATATAAAAGTCTTTCTAAGCACATGTGTTATTATTTTCTCTTGGGTAAACACCTAGTAGTGAAATGGCTAAATCATATAGTAGGTTCATGTTCAACTCTTTAAGGTACTGCCAACTGTTCTCCTCTTTGGTGTTCTCCAAAGGGGTTGTACTGTTTCAAATTCCCACCAGCAGTGAGAGTTCTAATTCCTTTATATCCTGTCAACATTTGGCACAGTCTTTTTCATTTTAGCCATTGATAGTTGTGCAGTAGTCTCTCATGTGGCTTTACTGTACATTTCCCTGGTGACTTATGATGGTGAGCATTTCAAATGTTTTCAGTTATAACTTTATGTTTGAATCTGTTGCCTAATTTCCTCAGGTTGTATGTGTTTTTAGATTAAGTTTTCAGAATATATATATATAAGTACTTTATCAATTATAGAGACCGCAAGTATTTTCTGCGGATCTGTGGCTTGCTTTTCAATATTAACATTGTCTTTCCAAAACTTTCCAAAATATGGCCCACTACACACATATAGCTTTAATTGGTTAAAGCAAATTTTACTTTGATAAAGTCCATTTTACCAATATGTTCTCATATAAATTGTGCTGTTGACATTGTATCTCAGTAAACTTTGCCTAACCCAAGGCTACAAAAATTTTCTCCTGTGTTTAATTCTAAATGTTTTAGAACTACAGGCTTTACATTCAGTTCTATGATCCATTTTGACATATTATATGTCACAAAATATGGGTGAAAGTTTATTTTTATTTTGCATGTGGATATTCAGTAGTTCCAGCATCATTTATTGAAGAGATGCTTGTTTTTTAAATCTAATCTGAAAACAGATTAGTTTTCTTTCTAATTTAGGCATTTAGTACTGTAACACTTTCCCCAAGTACTAGTTAATAGTATTAGTTCAAATTGGTTAATAGTGTTGTACAAGTCCACTGTGATTTGCTGATTGTCTACTTGTATCAATTATCAGGAGAAAGGTATTGAAATATCTGTTACTGTGGATTCTTCTATTTCACTGAAGTCTTAGCGGTTTTTGTTTCATGTATTTTGAAACTCTTGTTGTTAGCACATAAACATTTAGGAGTACTAGGTCCTCTTGATTGTCATTATAAAATGATTCTCTTTATCCTTGTAACATTCTTTATTGTGAAATCTGCTTTGATTAATAATATTGATAGAACCACTCTGCTTCTTTTTATTACACTTAGTGTGGTAAACTATATTCTATCCTTTAATTGTAGATAATTTGTGTCTGTATAGCTAAAGTGTCTTTCTTATAATAATATGTAGTTGCACTTTGATTTTTTTTTAACCATTTTGGTAATATCTGCTGGGGTTTTCTTGGCAATCTGTCTTTTAATTGTTTATTTACACTATCTACATTTAATGAGATTGTTGACATATTTAAGTTAAGTCTGTTATCCTTTTTATTTTCTATTCTTTGCTATTTTTTCTGCCTTTTTTTATTCATTAAGTATTTTATTACTCCATTTTTCCTTTTTTTTTTTTTTGTTTTATTAGCTATAGCTCTGTTCTGTTATTTCCATGGTTGCCTTGCGTTTAATATTATACATCTTCAATTCACCAACTATACCTTCTAGTGATATTATACCGCTTTACATGTAGTATGAGAACCTAGTAATAGTATATTTCTGTATTTCCTTCCAAGTCTTTATGCTATAAGTGTCATAAATTTTACTTGTAGATGGGATAAGTGTATGTGATATTATGATTGTCATTTTGTAAACATGTGATTTTATCTGTCTGCTTTTAAGATTTTCCTTTTATCACTGCTTTGAGCAACTTGATTAAGAGGAGACTTAGTATAGCTATGTGTTTCTTGTGATTGATTTTATTTACTTACTTATTTTTAATTAAGGTAATATTAGGTCACCTCATCAGTTATTACTACCATAGTGTACTCACCAACAACTCACCCATATTCTATCACCATTGAACATTGTGCTTCCTTCCCTCTTTGTTCTTTCTCCTCTCTTTCTCTCTTGGTATTTCAGTTCTGTAATCAGCTATCAAGGTTGTTTTTCAGCTTGTATTTATCTCACTATTAGTGTAGCTACTTTATATTCCACATATAAGTGACCCCATCTGGTTTATATCGTTCTCCTGACTTATTTCACTTAGCATTATCCTTTCAAGTTCCATCCATGTTGCCACAAGTGGTGTGAATTTATCTTTTATGATTGTTGAATAGTATTCCTGTGTGTATATGCGTTCTCTACATCTTCTTGATCCTATCATCTGTTCTGGGACACTTAGATTGTTTCCATAGTTTAGCTACAGTAAATAGTGCTTCAATAAATATGGGAATTCAAGTTTCCTTTTGGATTAGTATTTTTGAAATTTTTGTATAGATGCCTAAGAAGGATATTATTGTGCCAAGTAGTAGCTGGTTCATGTTTAATGTTTTGAGACATCTCCACACTGTTTTCCATAAGGATCTGACCATTTTACATTCTCACCAGCACTGTAGGAGGGTTCCCTTTTCACCACAGCTTTACCAGCATTTATTGTTTCTGGTCTTTTTGAGTTTTTTATGTCCTTTTTTTAGTTCTTTATGTATTTTTGATATCAGGCCTTTGTCATATGGTATACAAATTTTTCTCCCACTTAGTGGGGTGTCTTTTCATGTTAAAGGTTTCTTCCCCCAGGCAGAACCTTTTTAGTTTGATGGATTCCCAGCTGTTTATGTCCTCTTTTGTTTTCCTTATTGTTGGTGATGAATCCCTAAAGGTATCTTATGATTGGTATTTATTGAGTGTCTTGAGCTTGTGAGTTTATGGTTTTCATCAAAAATTGAGAAATAATTCTGCCATTATTTTTTCAAGTATTTTTTCCATTCTCGTTTTTTACCTATTTTGCGAACTTCATTTACACATACAACAGACTACTTGAAGTTGCTCCATCACTCAGTTATTTTTATCTAGTTATTTTCTGAGTTCAATTTTTGGGTAGTTTCTAATTCTATATCCTAAAATTTGTTTATTTAATTATTTAGTTTTACAATCTAATCTGCCATTTATCCTATCTAATATTTTGAAGTTATTATATTTAAATTTTTGATTTGGATATTTTATGTCTATATGTGACTACTTAACTTTTAAACATATAAATTACAGTTATAATAATTGTTTTAATTTCCTCATTTTAATAATTCTTTCAGTTTGGGGCTATCTTTGAGTAATTGATTTTTCTCCTCATTATATGTTATGTTTTCTGGCCAATTTGTATGCATGGTAATATTGTGATATTGAATAGTGTTTAACTATCTTTTTGGTTATGCTTTACTTTTATATTCCAACAAATGTTCTTATTTAGGTTCATTAAGTCAGCCTGAAACAGTGCTTGTTCTACAGCTTAATTATTCCTTTTACCAAGATGACACCTTCTGGGTCCTATCCTCAGTGCCCCATAAATTATGAGTCTTTTTAAGTCTAGCTAGTGGAAATGGACACCATTTCTAGCACAGTGTCTAGCAACTCTTCTCTTTCATCAGATAATTCTTCCTCTAGCTTCCGATAGCCTTCTCCCATGCATATGTTCATCAGGCTCTGCTAAATACTTGTACTGCACATCTTTAGGATTCTCTCTGTGCACAGCTCTCTTTTCCCTGACATCCTGTTTTGCAAATGCTGTCCATTTGCTCTCCTTATAAGGTCTCTCAACTCTACCTCTTCAACTCAGAGAGTACACCAAGTTCCATCTGGGTTCCCCATGGCACCAAGCAGGGTTCACTTTACTCATGATTCACTATCTCTTGTTGCCTAATTACAGTAGGCTGAACACTGTTGTTTCATATTTATTGTCTGGCTTTTTGTTTCTCTTTTCAAGCATACAGTTATATTAAGTTCCCTGTTAGTCCATCCTGGCTAGAACCAGAAACAGAGTTTTAAGCTACTATATAGAGAAAGTCAAATGTTTCCAGCACCAAAAGCTCTATTACAGCCTTTTCTGAAACTTGGACTTCCTTAAGAGCTCCAAAGGTTGACTGATATGTAGACACCTACACAGCAATTGCAGTGTGTATTGAGTCAGGAAAACATTTGTAAACCACAGTTGGTCATCATCCCATTGTGATATCTTTCTCTGTCTGGATAACTTGGGCCAAAAAATAGTCTCCTTGATTACTCTGCTGCTAATGTAGAGAAAGATAGGATGCAAATTTTAACTCATCATAAATCTTTTGTAGCTTTCTACGCTAAATTCTATTTTATTGAGGAAGTAATAAAAAGCAGAAATCTTTTAAATTCTATTTTTTTATGGTGTCAGTTTCTGGAATCTCCATTCTAAATGGAAGTGTTTCATGATTTAGAAACTTTACAATTTAGAACTTTTACAAAATGTACTATTAAGGTCTACGACTTATGACCATTACTGGGATACTTTTTTTTTATTTGATTATAAGAATTTAGAATTGAACATTTGCTAAGTAATATGCAGGGCTTAATAAAAATCCCAAGAAATATTACAGGACCTGGCAGCTGTTTGGTAAAACAAACTTCAAGTAGTTTCTTCTTGTATAACAATTTAAGAATATTCCACATAAGGAATGTGCTCATATGAATGATAGGCAAAGGAATAAATATATTTTTTGAGAATATAGCCTCAAATGTAGAGCACACACAGGTAGGTCATTGACTAATGAAAGGGAGTTACAAATGGTGATAGATCTGACAGTGAATGAATGGGGCTCCTTTCCACACTACAGATACTTCTAATCATTACTTCTAATCTAAATTACATTTCCCTACTTCCAAATCTTTTCTTCCACTGAGGACAGAAACATAAAGGTAGGAAGAGAAGGAGGGCTCACTTGCAAATGCTAACAGTTATAATACATACTTGGCTAGTAAAAAATTTGATTTTTGGTAAGGTTTAATATAGTTGCTGAAGCTCTTTGCAGCTATAGAAATGTATTCACAAAATTCAGCCTCATGAGTGATGTCATTTGAAGCACTAGGTAGTTTTCAATATTTTGCAAATACTGTTGCCCATACTAAATAGTGTATAAATCATTAATGACATTTAATGGATTAAAAAAATATATTGTGCTTCATTTATGAGTTTGGGTTTCCCAAATAGACTGAAAAAGGAATAAAGATTTTTCACTTTAGTTTACTCCAAAACAAACTCCTGTATGGTGCACAATCTGTTTCCAATGGGGCATTCAGTGAATTTTTGTCAACTAATTCAAAATGAAGACTTTGTTTCCCAAAAGTCAACTAACCTACCTCCTGTATAATTTGATTCATATTAATTATGAAAGGCACTTATATTTACTGTGAAATTGAATATTATAATGGCATCGAGTTCATTTTCTGGTTATTTCTGAATAACATTTAACAATGTTGTAGCAACACTAGTTACAACTTTCATGAAAGAATGAGAATGATTCTGTAAATAAGAAAATTTAATGTCATCTAAATGCATTTTTTAAATTGAAAGTCAATGTCCTAACATTGAAAAACTTCAATAGTCAACTGGAATTTACTATAATCTTTTCACATGCCAGTTAAGAGTCAATAGCAATCTTATTAAAAAAAAAACTAGTTCTGACAGACTTCAGCACTGGCATGTTGTAAACCAAATTGAACTGTGATAAGAGATAAGTACATGCAAGAATACTGAGTGAATGTAGCTGCCAGTACTGTTTGAGGCTGTTTATAACTGAAAATACTTGAAGTATTTCTTGATTTTCTTAAACCCCAATTTAAACATAAATGAAAATGAAATTTAACATATAAAAAATGTCCACATTAGTAGCAACTATGACAAAATCTGACTTAATATATGCCTGCCTTTAAGAAGTATTTCAAATGGTTAAGTGTTTTAGCTTTCTGTCCACCATGCTGTTTTGTAGTTTATGATATGAGAAAGGTCTTTAAAAATCACAGTTTCCATGTTGACAAGAATATAATAATAACGAAAATCTTGGGGTAACCTACTGCTGAGTCATACTACTGTGTAATATTAAAAAAGGTACTTACCCTCACTGAGCTGTTTTCCTGATATCAAAGTGATTAAATAAGATTGGGCATCATTTCTTACCTTTAACTCCTTTGATCAGATGAACAACAAATGTTTGTTTTTAATGAGCAAGCGTCTACTTCTTTGACTCTCTCAAGATCACAGAATCAGAATTGAGAAGGAAACTAGAAATTAACACTGTGATTTTCCTAAGCAATTTACACTCCAGAACCAATGGATTTTCTGCTTGTTCAACATACCAAGTGTTTAAATACATATTCAGCATCACTTTGAGAAATATGAATCATGATCCTGAGACAAAGCTTTGGAAAGAAGCTGTTTCGTTTCTCCTCCTCATCTTTACTGGCAGCTAAAAAAGAAAAAGCCAATTTACAGTAAATACAGAAGAGAGGAGGAAAATATGAGATTCATTTCAGTTCTGAGACTAACAAAAAGAAAAGAAATGTCCAATGAAGAACATCTCTGTATATTTATTATATTCTGGCATTGTACTAGTGAACACATTTTCTATATTTGACTCTCACTATAGCCCAAAGTATGAAACTTGTGATCCCCTTTTACAGGTAAAAGAACTGAGGGCACCTCCCTGGTGGCCTAGGGGTTAAGTCTCAGCACTATCACTGCTACTGCCAGAGTTCAATCCCCAGCTAGGGAGCTGACCCACCTATGGCACCACAGACCTCGCCTATCTTGTCAGCCACTGCCCCTGGGAGTGTATTTCAGAAGATCCACCTGTTCTGGCTTTGGAGAATCCTCTCACCCCTGCACCTCCAGCCTGAACCCTAGTTCTCTTATACAAAAAGAGAGAGAACTGAGAAACAGGCTAAGTTGTTTCCTCAATATCACAGAGCTAGAAGGCAGAGCTACTTGGCAAATTATACAAGTAGGAGACTTTGGACCTTAATAGCACCTCTTATTTGTCTTAACTTCTTTTACTCATTATTCTGGGGAAATGAAGTATCCTCAGTAACTTAGAAGTCAGAAGCTATTGTTACAGAGCTGGTAGATCATAGCAACAAATTAGCGATAAACTATGTTGGTTGATTCATTTAGTTTTCATTCCACCCCTTTTATGTAAGTTGGGTATCTTATCTGTTAGGTAAATTCTATTATTACCTTCCATTTCACAGATGGAAATACTGAGCTACAAAGATTAAATAATATATACAGGATCACATAATAACTGGAACAAATACCATGCTGGTGTCTAGGAGTTTAATCAGTACACACAGCCCTCTCCAATGGATGTGAGTTGTCTCCCCACTGTTATATATGTCTATGCTGTCAGCCAACTCTCACTTGTACAATGTATCTAGGTATGTGTTGTATTTATGTTAAAGGCAATATATCTAATGATGTACTCTAAGTTATAATATTTCAGAAAGATGCCAGGGACTTCGGAGAAACTGAGTATAACCCCCCGAACCCATGTCCAGGCCCTCTGGACATTAGGGCCCAAAGGGCTTCCCCAGGCTGGCTTAAAAGACAAAGTCCCTTTCTGTAAGCATATTGCAGAAGTGCTTTATTGCTTTAGCTGTTAGAACTGAACTTATCAGAAAATTAGGAACTGCCCATACAGGGTCAAGTGCTACACAGGAGAACGTTGTTGTCTGAGCTGTTGTTCAAGTGAGGGCTCTTGAACCTGTTTGGCTTCTTTGTTGTAACTGCAAAGGGGCACGCCTTGCCTTTGCAAAACAACCACTGTGCCCAGTGGAAATGCTGGGACCGAAGCTGGAAAGCCAACGTGTAGGCTGTTGTCCATCTTGGATGCTCTGCTACCTGCTAGAAAAAGACTGAGTGCCTGAGGCATGGCAGTAGGTCTGCCCCTAGATGTCATTTCTGGAGGCTTCCAGCCCCATATCTGTTATTTTAGCAATGGTCAATATTTACCACCCTCACCTCTTTTTTTTTTTTTAAATCAGTGATCTGAAGACACATTGGAGAAATTAAAATAGTGTCAGTTACCTTTTCTGGGTGAATAAAATTATTATAATAACGCAAAGGCAGAACTATGGGAAAACATGTAGGATTCAAGAGATGAACAGTGAGAGACTGTGCATGAGGATGGAGTAAAATGGCCCCGGTGCCTCCCTGGGAGCTCACCAAGTAGTAGACATTGATCTTTTTTTTCTTATATTAATTCATATAACCAAAAAGGTTAAGTAATAACTGCTACTGTTGCTTATATTTACTTCAATAAATGAAGAGATGGACACATAAATGAGATGATTTGACCACGTTTAAGTAGCTCGTCGGTAGTGGTATATAACTAAGATGCCTGCTTCCAAAAACCATAGTATATGTCCATCTTCACTTATCAAAAAAAAAATATAGAGTAAAATTTAAAACTTCTCTTTACCATTCACTTTAAAAAATATATATATATATATATATATACTCATTTCCAATTAAAGACCAAGAGTTTTGGCGAGTGTTACGTTATCAATTGAGTAGTACTAGTATCAGCCTTCTGAGGTCTGTCTGAGAGTTTTTAAGACTCTCACTTATACATTGTATCTAGGTGTGTATTGTATTTATGTTAAAGGTAATATGTCTGATGATGTAATCTAAGGTATAATATGTCTGAAAGATGCCAGGGACTTTGGAGAAACTGTGTATATACCCCAGAACCCATGATATTATTTTTATGCCTTCCTAAAGGTATAAAAGCTATCTGGGGCATTTTCCTTAACTCTGCAACATGAGACATTTCAAACAGTATCAAGATTTTTTAATCATTTGCACACAAACATTATTCTTTAAATTTATGATTGAAAAATCTACCTCATGATCATAAGATTGAGTTTAATATATTGAATACTATACCACTTGTCTCAAATGAGGCACATGCCATGATGTAATATTTAAGTTCTCCAACACGCAAACGTGTTGAACCTTGTTTAACCCAATACTTTTGAGACTTATTGAAACTTTTTGTGTAGAAAATTCTTCTCTTAAGCACTACTGATTAGTGGACTGTTAACCATACTGTTCTAGATATATCATGTAAACTATTAAGCAAGAACCGAGAAAGACAATTTGAAGTCTTCTGGATCCTACTCTAGAATAAAACTTAGGCCTAGTTCTGATTCTTTCAATAAAGTGTCTTAGGAACAATCAAGAGATGTTGACCTGAGTGCCAAGTCAGTTAGGACCTTCTCTGCTACAGAAGTAGATACCATATCAAGGTAGAAGAGAAAATGGTTTAGTAATGTGTTTTAATAAATGTCACTGGGCTCCCTTTTCTTATAAGCACTTATCTCTTTGTGCCTTGAATAAATGTGGACATACAAGTAAGACCAATTATTACTAATCCTATTAAGAGATAGGTTTAATACAAAACTATCCAATCATGTTTGTTTTTACCACCTTCTTATCCTATTCCTTCTTGACCAAGACCTTATTAAGATGAGTCCTTTCATTAGAAGGCTTGATGACAGTTGTCAGCTGTCACCCCCAAACTTGCTCTTACCACACTACCAGCAATAGAGAGGATTGCATAATGGCCTTAGCTTCTTAATTTCATTTGCATATAAATGTGTGAACCTATAGGTGCCAAAGCTCTCTTAAAAGCCCATTTGGCTTTGAAAGGCAATTTGACCATATTCGTAAAATGAAGTTAATTTTTTTCACCAGGCAGTATACCAAATTTCTGAATTATCCCATTGAAGATGTTACTATTGATAGCATATGAGAAAGTAAACAGAGGAAGGTCTTAGATTAATATTTGTAATGTTAAGAAAATGGGAGCTGCATTAATATACTTCAACAGGAAGTAAAGAGAAAAAATAAATCATTCTTATGGTAGGAAATTGTGCAGCCATTAAATGGTAGAATAGCCCTCCCCCACTCACCTGGAAACATGTCCAAACACCATCAAGTTTAGATAGAACCAAGTTACAGAACAGTAAATATGGTATGAGTGATTGTAACTTTATTATTTACTTTTTGTATTTACAAAATTACTCATAGGAAAATATAGAAAAATGTGTAGCTACAAATAAGAATAAGAATATGGAATAAGAATATGGAAAAGCTTTTGCTTTCTAGGTAAACTTTTTAAGTCATTTTAACAAGAAGCTTGAATTAGTTTTAATTGGAAAAATAAAGTTACATGTATCATTAAACTTTACCTCTTTAAAGCTATATGAAAAGAATACAAACTTTTTTTGATCATTTTCCCTCCATTAGAAAAACACTCAGTCATCATTATCACAGGACAAAGCTAACTGGAAACTGAAAATTCCTAATTGCTTCATTTATAAAAGATTAACTATTAAAGACAACTGATAAACTGCTACTTTCTGATTATGAAAATCCTTATTGTAGAAAATTTAGAGTCACAGAATAGTATAAAAGAAATGAAATTGATCCATAGTCCAGTACTTCATTATTTATTTATCTGTATGTAAAATGTATTTATAGGAAAAATAGATTTTTTTTCCTTTTGGACATATATTTTTCTTGGTTGAGTTTAATTGCTGCTACAGTTTCCATTTTGTTAGACTTTTTAGTATTTTGGTTACTTTGGTTACTTTGACATCATCTTGTCTACTTTCTTCTATAGGTTCTTATGTTTTCAATCAATATGCTGTACAGAGAAGGAGAGTAGGATATTTTGAAAATTCATTTTATTTCACTAAATGTAAATGTAAATACACTGAATGTAAAATGTATCTTGAGGGTAGAAATCTAATTTTGTTTGTTAGAATCTCTAGGTCCTATATATTAGACAACTGATTGTTGAATGGATGAATAAAAGAAAATGTGAATAATTAAAGAATGAACAAATAGATGGCAGAATTGAAACATTTGGGAACATAACAACAACAAGACTCAGTACCTTAACTGTTTAACACCTTCGCCTGGTGCTGCCACCTGACAGGCTGTGTGATGCAGCGGTGGAGAGTGTTGTCTCTGAAACCAGGCAGCCTGAGTTCAGAAACATGGCCTTGGTTCTAACCTGACTGGCATTTACACTTTCAAGCCTCAATTTTATTGACTATGAAGTAGGAATAATAATTCCTACCTCAATGGTTGAGTGAATATGTGTGAGGTATATAGAACAAGTTTGGACACAGACACTATTTCCCTACTAATATATTTTCATTTGTTACAGCTATTACATATAAAGTCCTTTAATAGGACACACAAGCCCTGGCTTAGCTTCTCCTCACACTCACTCCTGTGGTCATAGTGCCGTGTTCCTGATTAACCAGTCTCTCAAATTTCCATCCCTTATTTCTCTGCTGATTGCTACTCTCACCTTTCCTTCCCCTCTGACAAATTTCCATTCATCCTTTCAGAACTCAACTTCAGTGTCTGCCCTTTACTCCCATCTTCCCTTCTCTTATATAACACCACCATCACTTCCTACAGAGTGTTAAAAGTACTTCCAAATTCTACATTTGGAAGCATCCTTTAAGTGCTAGTTCTCTCTTCCCATTGTGTATAATTATTTATTTATGTCTCTGCCTTGTCATAACTAAACTAACTTCTTAGGACCAGAGTCAGTTTTTATTCATCTTTAAGCCCCAACCACTGAAACAGAGGCTGGCATATACTATAAACATTCAGTGAATATTTCAAGTGAGCAAAATGAACATTATTTAGACCATTAACAAGATTGACTAAATCTTGCAGAATGGGCTTGTGAAAAGATCAAGGCAAAGTGAAAAATCAGTTATGAGTAACAACCATAAAATTAGAGTTTGCAGCTCTAATCTTGTTATGTTTTCACTATCTAAGATGAAGCTACTGCTCCTAATTCAATTTTCCAGCATTGATATTGTACTTGTAAACTTGAAATTTAATATACTAAACCTATTGGAATGCAATTTTGGCGTGGCATGGTCAGATTGTAAAGTATGGGAGTCACTGTTTGCTGTAAGACCCTTTTACCAAACATTCACGAGTATAACTGTAAAACTGTTTACAAGGATGATGTTACATCCAAGCATCCTTTCTTGAAATTCCAAGGAAATAAGTCATCAGCTTTTGATTGTAGGATATAGGGTCATGGACAAGAGGGAATCTAGTCCATCCTAAAATCTCATTTTAGCCAAGTCTTCCAATATAATGTTCCATCCTAATCATTGAACCAGGCTACCTGAATATCACTGAATTTCCATCTTCTCACTAGAGCCATTACCATATGTTGTGAGTTCATTAACTTCTTTTTTTTTTTTAAGATTTACTTATTTATGGATACAAGAACTGGGGTAACAAACCAGAGGTGTAGGAGGTGAGAGGATTCACCATAGACAGAGTGGGAAGCAGAACAGGCAGGTTGAACAGCAGAAGAGGAGAGGTCTTCTGCACCATGTGGTCAGCTCCCAGGCTAGCCAGGGATCAAATTCATGCCTCAGATCTGGCAGAAACTTGGTAGGCTCTGTCTTTAACCCCTACACCACCAGGGAGGCCCAATCTCAACACAATTTAATATAGTAATGTGAAGCATATTCCTCTGTAACTGATCCGTGATAATCAGCTTCACATTCATGGATTTTGTCCTGGAATAATTCCATGTACTGCCAGAACTAACCATTGAGTACTTATCAAGAACCAAAATATATTTGGGTTACACGCTAACCTGGGATTTGGAATTTGTGTGTTTGCATGTGTTATATGTGTGTTTTAATCCTCAAACTCATTATAAGGTGCTAAGATAATTTAGAAGGATCAGTAACAGAAATTGAACTTTGTAGCTCTAAGTTCTCTCCACACAGAAGTGAGCAGACCTTCCCATAATAACCACTGTCACTTTTTTTTTAAAAGACTTATTTATTTATTCATACAGAACTGGGGTACAGGTCAGAGATGTAGAGGGTTAGAGGGTTCACCAGAGACAGAGTGGGGTACAGAACAGGCAGATCGACGAAGCACACTGCTGAGGGGAGTAGCGGGCGGGTCAGGAGAGGTCTGCCACGCCATGTGGTCTCCTCCAGGGCAGCCGGGAATCGAACTCATGCAGAAGAGGCTTTAGCTTCTTAGTGCTGTGCTTCAACCCGCTGCGCCACCAGGGAGGGCCCCACTGTCACTTTTTACCAAGTAAAGTCACCAAATTAAACCGGAGTTGATTTAAAGGCTGGCCAGTACACAAGAAACAAAGAAATCCTAACACCATATTTTAAAGGGCCTTTGAGAGTTATATATTAAACAGTCACCTCTCTCTGTCTCACGTGATTTTCCCAACATTGAAATTATATGTCTTGAACCATGAGCATTCAGATAGATGCTGCTTTGTGCACTTGTGAGAATCAAATCTTCATAATAATAGCTTATAATACATGCCAATTTTAATCCCCAGGAACTGTTTATATGTACTATGTTATTTGACTTTGCAACCTCCTGAGATGTAAAGAGGAAAATGTTTGGTCCTCAGACCTAGTACTGAGATACAAAGAGATAAAAGGACATGGTCATCTAGTAGATCACAAGAAAAATGCCCTCTAATTGGCATTAGTCATTGCAGATTTACAAAAAAAAAAAAATTTTGGACCATTCCTGGTGGCGCAGTGGTTTAAAGCACAGCACTATGAGGCTATCCCCAGCCACTGCAGCACGAGTTCAGTCCCCAGTCAGCCAAGGAGCTAATCCACATGGCATAGCAGCTCTCTCCTGTCTCGCCTGGCTGCTCCCCTCAGTAGTATATTTCAGTATATCTGCCTGTTCTGCTTCCCACTCTGTCTCTAATGAATCCTCTCACCCTCTGCATCTCTGGCCTGTACCCCAGTTCATCTATGCATAAATAAATAAATCTTTTTAAAAAATGAATTATTTGCTCATTGATATACTCCCGACATGAGTAGGCACTCAAATATTTGTTGAGTTCACTGAGAAGAGCTACAAAAATCCAGCTGGATATGTTATATGTCAAAATGGTGTCATTTAACATGAATGATCTTAAAATATTTAAACCCTGTACTAATCTTTTTGGTAAACCATCATCTCACAAATGAGGTGTAGCATCAGAGCTAAATTATGACTCAAAAAGTCATATAAAATATTATGATAAATGCCTAGAGAGAGGAGAAAAGATAGTGTGTTCTGCTGAAATATAGAATTAGATGAAAAGGCTGAAATATTTTCTGAATTTATTTCAAAATAATTCTTGTGTTTTCTGCTTTTGAAAATGCTTATATTGACATATTTGAAGATACAAATATTGTATTTCAAAAGGAATATAGCAAAGAAACTTCCAGAAACAAATTTACCCATACCAACTGTTCTGTCCATCCATTTATCTTTCCTCTATCTGTTACCTATTTTTTAAATATTTATTTATTTATGTATACAGAACTGGGGTACAGGCCAGAGTTACTGGGATGAGAGGATTCACCAAAGACAGAGTGGGGAGCAGAACAGGCAGATAGACTGAAATACACTGCTGAGGGGTGCAGCGGGTGGGTCTGCTGCACCCTGGGAATCAAGCTCAAGCTGCAGTGGTTGCATTAGCTCATAGTGCTGTGCTTTAACCCGTTGTGCCACCAGGGAGGGTCCTGTCATCTATTTTTTTAACCCACACTAGAAGCAGAGATATCTTCTTTCTGCAGAGATATACATACTTAAGAGCCTATGGAAAAGGATAAAGGACTATATACTTTTCAGAAAGAAGACATCGAAGAATTCCATTTCTTAATTAAATAGGTTTCATATTAAATTTTTACCATACAAATACTAGTAAATAAATAGGCTGAGATATACATTTCAGGTAAACTATGTTGAATGCTCACTTAGATTGTTTTTTCACTCCTTCGAGAAACCATCCAAAGCATAATTTGATGCCAGACATTTTGGGGGGTATATGATACTGAGTGGGGACCCAGAGGTTTCTTTAGCTTTGAATGCCTGCCCCACCATTATAACTGGTGGCCTTAGGCAACAGTGTAATTACCTTCTTAAACTTCAGTCCCTTACCTGTGAAGTGATTTAATAAAATTTACCTACTCATAGGGCTGTCCTAAGGATTCAATGAATTCAGCTATGTCAACCTCTTGGGAGAGATAATGAACATTTAATAAATGTTCCTCATTTTTGTTGTTATTGAAAGTAAGATTCCAAAATAGCCCGGGGAACTGTTAAAAATATTTCCATTTATCTAATGTAATTGAGCATAAACAATCATAATTGTGGCATAAAAAGAGAATGTTGGTGTGCCCTCTCTGGTGGCGCTACAGGCGAGGGCACAGCACTGCAAATCAGCCTCAGCCACTTCATTGCGAGTTGGGTACCCGGCCTGGAGGTGACCCACATAGCTCAGCAGACTTCTGTGTCACCCGCTGCTCCCCTCAGCAGTGTACTTTTCGATCTGCCTGTTCTGCTCCTTACTGGCTCTAGTGAACCCTCTCACTGTCCCTGCAACTTTGGCCTATACCATGGTTCTGTATGCATAAATAAATAAATCTTTTTAAAAAAAAAAAAAAAAGAATGTTGGTGAAAATATTTTAAATGTGATATCCATGCTAGAAAAAATAATAAATGGGAAGCACAATCATATGGATGCATAATAGTCTTGAAATTAAAAATATGGTTGCCTATTTACTTGTATCCCCCCCCCACACACACACATACACATACACATACACACACAAAGCCCCAAAAGTTCAGATCAGAGATTAACTTTAACGAGGCTTCTTTCGTCAAAGGCTAAATTTGAACACTGTGACTTAACTTTCTTTCTCTTGACTTATCCTTTTCTCCCTCTAATCATCCGTAATTATCTTGTAAGCACCTTGCACTTTTTTAAAAATCTGACTAGTTTTCCATAAGAACACTCTGCTGCTACAAATTTAAATTGTAATTGTAAATTGGTGCCAGGGTGCGTTTAAGCAATTAGAATGCTGTAATTAAAGTCTGCTGTGTGTGTAATCTTATAATATATAAGGGTAAGTACAGAAGTTGAGAGCTTGATTCTAAGTGTTTAATGATGGTTATTCATCTGTTCTCCACTTGTCTCCCCACATATTTATCAGATGTGGATGCCTTGGATCCTCCATGTTTATTAGCAGAGTCTGACCTAGTTAGACTCGCTGCCTTTCTTGCATTGCATAAAAATTTGTCTGTAGATCACCACACCTCTAATTTTCAAAACTGTCTCATAAACATTTACTCGCTTGCTTTCAAAATATATTGGTGCAAGAGTTTATGAAAAGGATTCAGATATTAGCAGAATGGTAGAGCCAGATATTTAAGCTTACGACAAGACAATCTTATTTTTCTGGTCTTAAAAGAAATAAAGCAGACCTCAAGACCTCAGAATGGGGGAAAGTATAGAGCCTTCCTGGTTGCACAAGGCTTAAAGCCCAGCACAATGAAGCTATCTGCAGCATGCATTGTACCCCCAGCCAGGGAGGTATCCACATGTTGCAGCAGAAATTTCCTGTCTCGCCTGCTGCTCCCATCAGCAGTGTATCTCAGTAGATCTGCCTGTTCTGCTCCCCATGATGTCTCTGGTGAATCCTCTCATCCCCCTCACTTCTGGCCTATATTCCAGTTCTTACATGCATAAATAAATAAACCTTTAAAAAAAAAAAAAGAATGGGGAAGTAAAAATTAAGAAGTAGGGATTAGGAGAAATCATAGCCCTGATAGTATTTTTTGCAGCAACATTTGGTAGAATAGTGTTATCAAGTGGTATTTTTTAAAATATACTTTAATTCATTTAAAAATACTTACTAAATGTCAGCCCTCCCTGGTGGCGCAGCGGGTTAAAGCACTGCACTAAGAAGCCAAAGCCACTTCCTCATGAGTTCGATTCCCGCCTGCCCCGGAGGTGACCACATGGCGTGGCAGACCTCTCCTGACCCGCCCGCTGCTCCCCTCAGCAGTGTACTTGTCGATCTGCCTGTTCTGCTCCCCACT
Organism: Condylura cristata; assembly: GCF_000260355.1. Lineage (NCBI taxonomy): Eukaryota > Metazoa > Chordata > Mammalia > Eulipotyphla > Talpidae > Condylura > Condylura cristata. Next base: position 46,279,174 of record NW_004567105.1, read on the forward strand.
CTGTCTCTGGTGAAGCCTCTCACAGCACCTGCTGTACCCCAGTTCTGTATGCACAAATAAATTATTTGAATTAAACAGATCTCTGTCCCAGGGTAGTTTAGAGTTTTACCAAATTAGTTTCACATTTCATTAATTGTGTATCTCTTATAGTTCTTATTTGGATTTTTCCAATTGTCTCACGTTTGTTTCTTTTCTGATTCGGTATCACATATTACATGACCTGTCATGATGCTAGAGGCTCCATAATTGGGAACAGGTGTCCAGCCTTCTTTTCTTATACTGGTATGTTTGAAAATATAGGTCAGTGATCTTCCAGAGTATCTCAGTTTGTGAAATATGACTAATTCCATGGTGCCAAACACTGTTATCAGTTTTCGCTTCATCTCTTCCTTTTAGGTTTTTCCCTTAGGTAATTAATAACTTGTCAGAAGTTGACTCATTGAAGATATTTGAATATTCTATTTCTAAAAATCTTTGATCCAGAAGTCTCAGGCCCCCATGGCAACCTTGTCTGAATAAGTTATGGTAAATAGTGACTCTTAAATTCTAGTACCATCAACATTTCTTTATAAATTTCATCTATAAAGATGAAAGGGAAGGAAATTTTTGCCTTTTCTTCTACTCCTACCTTTTAAAAATATTTTTGATTAAAAAAGAAATATATATATATACCCATATTTATATAAATTTTAGTTTACTAGTCATGTTGAATTAAAATACATTTTGAAAATTTAAAAATATATTTTTGATATCAGCATATATTCCTTTTAATTTAATGTATTATAATCCATCCTACCATGTATTTTGATGCTCAGAATACTTTCATTGTTAGAACCTTTTTCCTTTCAGTAGAGAATGGTTATCTAAAACCAAGGTCTGGTTTCTGTTTAAAGTAGTTGAAACTTCACTCCAAGAACAAAAATATATGACACCCATCGACCTAAAAATAGAACACATTACATAAATTACAGTTAGCCTGAACCACAGAAAAGAGTAGTCTAGTTAGTCCTTTTTCTGTCCTCATTTCCATATCCTCATATTCACTTGTGTAATGTGCCCAAAACAAAACACAAATTCACAAGATAGAACATTGTCTCTGTCTCTAATTGTCTTTGTCTCTCTCTTCCTTTTCTCCTTATTTTCTTTGCCCATATCTTCATAATGATCAAGTTTCTGAGATACAGTCTACCCAGATACTGCTGCTTATGTCTTTGAAACTATGATACACACCCACACACAGGAAAAAAAAAAATATTTGTTTGCTGTTCCTATAATGCTTTTTACCTTTTCAAAGCACCTTTATACATAGTTTTTCTTCATGGAGTATTTTCAAACTCAGTGAGCTATGTTGGATAGCTATGTTTATTTTCCTTTCACATTTTTAGAAAGTAAGGAGGACTAGAACATCAAGAGGCTTTTGACACCTCATTGTCTTTGGCATTTTAAGTTTGCAAATCTCTTCTTTGTCGCATAGTTACTATGCTTAGCTGGTAAAGCTATTTCTATGACCCCACGGTTCAGAAAATTGGGGTCCCTTACTCTGAGTTGAACATCAAGGCAAGTCAACTGTATAGTGAATTGAGAAATACAACAAGCTTTCTATTCCCTCTAAAGAAAAGATACAAATACTACCTTTGACTTTTTACTTCATTAGTCTTTTAGTTGCTGTTGATGAAAATAATTAGATCCCTTCTATATATCAAACACTATTATTCCAGGTCCTGAAGTTAGAGTTAGAGCCTAAAGAGGTGTAAAAAAAAAATGCCCTTAAGGATCTTATCTAAGAGGCAGAGTGATGGAGGGCAAAGAGAAAAACAATAAATGAATAAGGTATATAACACATTAGAAAGTGCAGATAGTTCAGTTACACAAGTTGCTCACTGTTCAACTCTCCCCATGGTGCCAGGGAGGTCATGGACTCAAGCAAGTGAGGCTGGTATTGCCACTAAGTAAGAAAAGAAATGTTTCAGGGATTTGCTTTTTATCTGTATCTTTCTTAGCTTTATTGAAGTATGATGAGCATATAAAAAGTGTATAGTTCAATGAACTTTTACCAGTTGAGCACTTCCATACAGCTAGTAAAGAAATAGAACATTACCAATACTCAGCCCACCACATGTTGTTTTAGAGTCATTAATCCACCACCATGACGCTTAATAGCATTTAGCAGTTTTGACTGATGTTGTGTATAAAATATTCTCCTTAATGTCTGACTTATCTTGCTCAAATTATGTTTTTTAAACTCATCCATAACATTGTAGGTGGTTTCAGCCAACTCGCTTATTTTCACTGCTGAATAATTGTTCATCATAGGAACCATCATATACCACACTTCATTTACCCATTGGTGAACAATTGGGTAACTTGCAGTATTTGGTTATTACAGACAGAACTTCTGCAGACTTCAATGTCTGTCTTTCAGTGACGATGTTTAAATATGCCTGTTAGATATATACATAGAAGCAGAATTTCTGAGCCATAGTGCATATAGGTGTTGTGCTTTAGGAATCCTTGTTGAAAAGTTAATGCAGTATTAACTTATCTATCAGTAGTACATGAAAGATGTGTTACATAAAGTGCCTGCTTCACTCAAAGCAATCAGATATGCCACATACATTGCAAAGAACTGCACCAAAATACTATTTGATGACAATTTCACCATTTGCCTAGAAAGTGGAAATAAAACAACTAAAATTTATTGGCAATATCTGTCAGTTGGTGAAAAAATGAAATTCAAGTTAAGTACACTAAAAATAGTAATAATCCTATGTAATGTTAATAGCCATATAAAACGTAGGATGAAAAGAGAGGCTCATTTACACAGGGAAATATCAAGTGCTGAGTATTAATCTTTTTATATATGTGTGATCTTAAAAACTTTATGATCGGCCCTCCCTGGTGGCGCAGCGGGTTAAAGCACTGCACTGAGAAGCTAAAGCCACTTCCGCATGAGTTCAAATCCCACCTGCCCCTGCGGAGACCACATGGCGTGGCAGACCTCTCCTGACCCGCCCGCTGCTCCCCTCAGCAGTGTACTTCATCGATCTGCCTGTTCTGCTCCCCACTCTGTCTCTGGTGAAGCCTCTCACCGCCCCTGAGCCTCTGGCCTGTACCCCCAGTTCTGTATGTACAAATAAATAAATCTTTAAAAAAAATAAATTAAAAAAAAAAACCTTTATGATCAATATGAAGTAATTTAATTAGAAACCTACTATGATTCCAGAAAGGAAGAAAGATCATTGAATCTTTTTTAAAAACTTGGCAGGATTATTTTAAATTTAAAAAAAGTAAATGCATATCAAAGATTATTATAAAAAATTAAAGCATTTATCTTCCTGGATTGGGACATTTCATAATGGAACAGTGATTAAATGTTATAAAACTACACAAAATGACCAGTGTCCTAAAGCAAAGTAGATCACCGTAGATAAAATGACATGTAAGAATGTAATAAACACTGTTAAGCATCAGTGCAGAGAAAATGACATGGAGGAAACCTTTGAGGGTTAGACTTTATGGTAAATGCTGTATAGTTGTGCTTCACTTCGTGCTTTAAACAACTTGGTATGATCAACTTCATCAGCTCCCATTTTGCAAAGGAAAAGTGAGTTTCAAAAGAAAACAAACTGCTTGTGCCTTCCCCATTCTTCTAATGAAGATAAACCCCAAGGCATTCTGACTTCTGGGCCAGGAGAACATGTCAAAGGAGAACAGATTGAAGGACACAATTTGTGCCCAATACACAAAACAGTGCTAGTATTGGTAGCTCAGTTAAACATAAGTTCTTAAATAGGTACATGCATGAAGGGTAATTGCATACACAGGCAATAATAAACAATGTGCAATTGCATGGGGAATACTACAATTGGTTGGTAATAAAGGATTGAAAATTGAAGTAATTTTGCAGTATTCCTTTCTACTTTCTAATTAGCAAAAATAACTTTATCTTGTGTGGTTTATAAAAATACATATATTTCCCTATGTTGAAAAAAGTAGTAAGACATTTGATATCTTAATCTGGATAATGGTCAAGTGAGTGTATACACATGTCAAAATTCATTGAGCTGTACTTAAACTTTGTACATTATACTACATGTAGAGCAATAAAAAAATCACTAAATATTCTAAGTGATGAAATCATTTATTTTTAAGAATGCAAATAAATGTAGAAATAATTAGCTGCTGCCCAGATTAAGTTTAATATAAAATAGCTGGCATAAAGCATTTAGCCCACAAATTTAAAATTCAGCTCCTTTCAAGAGCAGAAGCATAGAGAAACTACAGTACTTACACAGCTCACAGTGCCATTAAGATAAAAACAAAGCATCTACTAGAATGAGCATAGTCATTACTGGAAATTCCTCCCAACATAAAGGGATATTATGGGATATAATGGACCATGTCAACAGCACACTTAAAAGTTATTAAAAGAATGAGCTTCTGTGGGTTTCTTATATTGTTTCTATCATAAATATGAAATAATATCTAAAAAACAGGTCAATAGCAGTTTAATCTGATATACTGTGTGGGTCAGTTTTGTAGATGTCTGATGATTCTTGTTTAATTTGAAAATAAAACCTAGTAAAACTAGAGCTGTGATTCTCAACTTGGGCAATTTGGTCATTCCCCCACCCCATACCAGAACATCTGGAAAAGTCTAGAAACAATTTTAATTGTAATAAGTGACGGAAGGCTGCTGCTGGAATAAAGAGGCCAGGAATGCTGCTTAACACCCTGTAATGCACAGGAAAGCTCCCCCACATAAAAAATTATCAACTCAAAATTTTAGTTGTGCTGAGGATGAAAAACCCTACTCTAGAAAAAGCAAATGAGCAATATATCATTGAGACCACCCTCCATAAAAATTACCTCTCACAAAGAGCTGGTACAAGAAAAGGGGAAAGTACTGGTTCATTTACCCATGGGGGCATGAAGGGGAGCAGCTGTGGTGATTGTGACCTGGTCTTTCTATCGGCATGATGACCCCTAGAAAATAGGAGCAAGCCAGGAAAATAAGTTTCTGTGACCTCAAAAGAATTGCATTATAAAGAAGTGGGTAGGTGGTAAATGTTGACTTGGCCCCTTCACCAGCCTAATTTTACAAAAGAGCAATGCAGGGCCTCCCTGGTGGCACAAGGGATTAAGTCTCAGCACTATGAAGCTATTGGCAGCCACTGCAGCACAAGTTCAATTCTTGGCCAGGGAGCTACCCACATGGTGCAGCAGACCTCTACAGACCTCTCCTGTCTCAGACTAGCAGACCTCTCCTGTCTCACCTGCTAATCCCCTCGCAGTTTAGTTCAATAGATCTTCCTGTTACATTCCCCACTCTTACCTCTGGTGAACCTTTTTCGCCCCCTGCATCTCTGGCCTGCACCCCAGCTTTTGTATGCATAAATAAATCTTTTTTAAAAAATAGCAATGAGCCCCACCACTCTGGTCTTCTTAACCTGGCAGATCCCCCCACCATGTATTAATAAATATGTCCTCAGGAGAAATTAGAGAGACCCAAGTAACTGCAGCCACTCACTCATTTGTGTCTTTTATCTCATGTGTTCTTTGTTCTATTTGTTGGCTCAGTGGTAAACCATATTGAGGGTATTTAAGCAGTGTTAAAGGTTTCATTTCAGCCCATTTTTGAAATTTCATCCAGACTTTGAAGTCTTGCTCAGCTCAGTAGTGGATGCAATCAACTATCAGTGCAGAGAACCCATTCTCTCCACCTGGTGCTGTATTCTTTCTTGCTCACATCTTCTCATCTTTGGGTAACTGGGGAAGACAAACTTCTGTGACTTTCCATGGAACCAGTGATTGTGTTTCCACTACAGCCAGTCAGTAGAGAGGAGAGAAGCAGTTCTCCAAATGAATGGGACACTCAACCCAGAAAAAAGGAGTAGGTACTAGGTAGTCAAGACAAATAGATATAGGGCATTTCAAGAAAATGTAAGATTTTTTTTACAAACATCTTACTTTGAAATAAATATAAATTTACAAAAGAACTGCAAAAAGATCACAGAATTCCAATAGTTTTATCAAATCAACTTCACTAGTTATTCACATTTTATCATATTTGCCTCTCTCCCCCCTTCCCATATTATATAATTTTTTCCTGAATCATATGAGAGGAAGTTACGCTGTTTACCCCTAAATATTTCATGGTTTATTTCCCAGGATCAAGGACATACCTAATCTAACCTTATTCAGGACATTTAACTTGACTCTAGACTATATCCTAATATAAATTTCACGACTGCTACGCTGTGGTGGTATAGAGCCAGCTAGTACTAGCTAGTGTCAGATTTCCTCCTAACTCCATGTTCTGTGAAGATATACTGATAGTTTGAAATCAGCCATGTACTGAACTGTGGAAATCAACACAAGCAACAAATCAGGGACTTACCTGTCCTCCCCATTTCCAGTGGTGAAACATTTACATTTCCCAGGACAGTACTGTATACAGGGAAGGCGGTGTTCTCAATGCCTGTTGTTAGGAAGAACAAGATGCTGATCTATCCAATTATTAGTGATACCATCACTTGGTTTCGATGATATCTCAGGTTTCTGCTCTGAAGAGTTACCATTTCCTCTTTTAATTAGTTTTCCTCTATGGAAAGAGACTTTGTGATTATGTAAATATTCTGTCCTGTTTTTCATCAAAAGTTCACCCAGTAGCTTTTATTTATTGAAGACCATTGTCTAAATCAGCCAATAATATGATTGTTGCAAGTAAAAATTTTCCTTCATTTGTTTTCAGTTACTTGTTGATATTTTAGTTCATTTTTTATTTAATCTAACATAGTAATAAACTTGTAAACAAATTGAGATCTCCCAGTTTGTCAAGTACCTCTTAGTCCTAAGACATTGCCAGGGTACAGAGCAAGTACTACATCAACACAGATTAAGCAGGAATTGTCCTCAGAAATAATTTTTCCGTTCTGCTGTGGATGATATGTTTGATGATAACATACTGTCTCAACAATAGCAAAAGGAGCATTTAGAGTCATTTTTCAGTCTTACCTGCTACCACGGAAAGTTAATTAGTGTCTGATAGGGTAGAAAGAGCTTTGGAAGAGTGCAGAGAGGGCACCATATGTTATGGATTTGGGTAGTACACTCCATTTTCCTGACCCCTAGTGCTATTATCTGTAAAATGTTAAGAATCACATTTTCAGTAAGTTTGAAAGCGTTCTTTTATTCTGTTCTCCTACTTAAGAATTAATATTTGGCCCTCCCTGGTGGCTCAGCGGGTTAAAGCACAGCACTGAGAAGCTAAAGCCACTTCCGCATGAGTTTGATTACTGCCTAACCTGGAGGAGATCCACATGGCATGGCAGACCTCTCCTGACCCGCCCGCTGCTCCCCTCAGCAGTGTACTTTGTCGATCTGCCTGTTCTGCTCCCCACTCTGTCTATGGTGAAACCTCTCACTGCCCCTGAGCCTCTGGCCTGTACCCCAGTTCTGTATGCACAAATAAATAAATCTTTAAAATAAATTTAAAAAAAAGAATTAATATTTAGAATTCAATTAATTTAAGTGATATCTTGGTCAACTGTGCCAACAAGTCAATGACGAAAATAACATGTCCATAGCAGAGCTTGAACCCAGTGACCTAATGATTGAATCCACAATCCAGCTAAATTAGCCGTGAGGGAATAGCACCAAGGTCTTGATACTGTTTCATATTACCTTTGTGTATTCAGCCACATCATCTGACTCACTTCTCTGCTTCTCTTTGTTTATCCTTGACAGTCATGGAAACCCACTGAAGGATCCCATTACCTCTCTCTTTGAGAAGATCCCTCTCTCAAGTGTTAGCTTGCCCAGTACCTATAAGATTACTTTGTTGCCACGGTTATAAATGAAAGAAATGTTCGTCCTGGGGCAGACTGTAGTTTCTACTGAGCCTTTATATTTCAGGATTGAAATTCTGGAGTTTGCTGTAAGATTTAATTAAGTCTCACCCTACAAAATTGCTGAGAACTGGGCAAATCGTATTATTCCTATTTGATTTATTGTTTGGTGAACTCTATGTACAAGTCAAGTACTAGAAGACAAAATATTGGCAGTCAGTACTAGAAGACAAAATATTTCCTTGGATTTCCAGAAAAATGGTTAAATGGAAGGTGAGGTGGGGAGTAAGAAGGTGCTGCCAAGCCTTGCGTTCTCTTCTCTCCTTGGAACCAGATTTTGACAAATCCATCCCTCCAGCCCACCTTCTCCTCCACAAGAATGGTGTCAGGGCCACTGGTGTAAGTGGAAATATCTATAGGTGAATTGTGTATTAGTCTCCCCTCTCTTCTGATGCTGTCTGAGCCTGGTAGATGTCATGCTTCAGTTCCTCATTTCAGCATTTTTTTTTAAAGATTTACTTATGCATACAAAAACTGGGGTACAGCCAAGAGATGCGGGGAGTAAGAGGATTCACCAGAGACAGAGTGGGGAGCAGAACAGGCAGATTGAAATACACTGCTGAGGGGAGCAGCGGCTGGTCAGGAAAGGTCTGCTGCACCATGTGGATCACTTCCCTGGCCAGGGATTGAACTCGTGCTTCTGATAGCTTCCTTATGCTATTCTTTAACCCATTGTGCCACCAGAGAGGGCCCCATTTCAGCATTTTTAGTATTTAATTACCTTTCTAATGCAGAGAATTGTACCTTAAGATATCTGTCTAAGGTCTTTTTATCTACTGAACTTTCATTTACTAACTTGAAAAATTGTTGTCTAAATAGTATTTACATAACTCAACTCTGGTTCTGATGAGACAAAGAGGGTCATGGGATGGCAGAGAAGTTGACAATAAAGTTCAATATACTTTACTCATCTTTGGTTTTTCAGTATCATAAATAATCCACTTTTTCTCTTTTATAAGATTTTAGAATAAATTTAATTTAACTTTGGTTTCGGGCCAAATTTCAAACTCAAAGATGTTTTTGAGTTCCTCATCTTAGCTACCCTACCCTGCAGTTTCTTTTTCTTTGTAAGTAAAGAATTTAACCTTTTAAAGATTTAATCTTGATCAACATCCACCTTACCTTTTGGATTAACTATTTCATCATCTTTCACTAGATTAGAAAACCACTGCCTCTTGCCTGAAAGACAGAGTGCAATTGATTCCTACAATCAACCTGGCTTCTCTTTGATTTTATAATCTGTTTCTAGAGATTATAGGCAAGCTTTGAATTCCAAGGCTCTAGGCCTGTCAGTTTCAAAACAAAAAAAACTTCGAAGCAGATACCCTGCCTCAGGTTTCAAAGGGAAACTTAGATGTTGGAGGATGATATGAATTTGTTTTTCTTTTTATAATATATAAGGAAACAAAAATTATTTTCACTGCTGATGTTGTAATTGTCTGAGTTTTTGGTTTGTTTATTTTATGATTTTCAAAAGAATTATTGTTATTAATCACTTGGAAATCCTGAAAGAAAAGCATAATTCTTTCAGAAATCCTGAGTTCATTGCTTTATAAACATATCCAGGGCACATCTACATTAAAGCTACTTAAATACTCACCACCAATGCACTTTGTGTAAGTAGAAAACTCTGCCACATATGTTCAACAGTAGAAAGGAGATAAAAAGAGTATAGGGCAGTTTCTAGGCCCCTGAGTTTCAAGAACTAACCATAAAGGATTCTTCTAAATTGCTCATTGTAGTGTAGTAATGATATTTATAAATATCACTGTATTTCACAAATAAATGAAGCTACATGTGAATAATTCTGATAGAAGCAATACACTTCCACACATCCCTCCTAGGCTACTAAAAAAGCATTCTTATTAAAGCAAGGTCCACAAATCCTATTTTTTCTGTAGGCTCTTGAAGGATGAAAAAATAAAATGTTTAAAAAATGACAAATTAGAGTTCATCAAACTTCAAAATAATGGGAAAATGGTAAGTTAAACTTAAAATGAAACACCAGAATTTTACTCCTGAAAGCATTTGCTGTAACCGAGCTTCTAAACTTTACATTTTATCTGTAACATAAAATTATTAATTCAGCAATGTACCATTGATCAGAAGTAAATTTATATTTTTAATAATAGTTGCATTATACTTAGGCTGAAATAACCATGCTGAGATACAGAGAAAAAAAAATTATCTCAGGAAAATACTGAACAAACTGGTCTCTCAAAATCTGCAGAGCTTAAAAATGAATTTGTAAAGATAAAAATTATTCATTTAGAAGTAACTGAATGTCTAGCTTCAAAGTCATTTCTGTTTCTTTTAGGATACTGCTCTCTAAACAAACATCCCGCCCCCATTAAACACATGCACACAAGATAGGGCTTCCCTTTAACCTTCCGTTTGTCACTCCACGCCTCCCCCTCCCTTTCTCCTGCAATGGTATGATCTGCATTTGTTCATAAACTGGAGGTGCCAAGCTGTGACAGCTTCCCCAACTCCATAGCCGTTTACTATAACCTGGGGCCACCTCTGTTACAGTGATCAGTGATGCTTTCCTTTTCCACCAACAGGGGCAAATTGAAGTAGACAGTGAAACCATCTTCAAGTTAGCAGCACTTGTTTTACAGGTAAGAATTGACAAACTGCCTCTCACCGCTTCTTTTTGTTGGTTTTGTGAACTGCCTGCAACTCTGAAACTTTTGCATGGGTCAGCGACTGATGGATTTTTTAAGCCAGCTGGTTGCTTGCCAGTGAAAAATGGGATCCACTGTTTTCTGTTTTAGAGTAGTCTGCATGTGCTGCTGTAATGAGGCATTGTATGTCTCAAGGGAAAATGAAATTTAGAACTCCTAAAGAGGAAGAGCTAAGGCCATCTACCTGCAAGAGGGCTCTGGGTTTCTTGTTGGGGGGAGACCCAAGTTGTTGGAACATTTATATTTTTTCATTTAAATTTGATAAGTTTTATGTACACTTTCTTAAGATTGGGTTGAAGAGTCCTTTGATTCTTAAAAGCTCTAGTAGCTGAAAAACAATGTGGTTTCCATGTTAGTTTAAAAGTGAAAACTAATAGTGTGTGTTGATTTACTTGTGTCATAGATTAAAAGATCTATGTTCAGACTCAAAAAGGGTGCTGCTCCAGTAGACAATTAATCACGTGATCTTAGAAACATAAAGGAGAAATAATTAGCTGTGCTTTTTCAGCTGTATTTGTCTCTACTGTTATAAATAAACCTAATATTTTTGAGTATTAGGTTTTCTTATCAATGCCACATTCTTCTTCATAGCTACTGGGTAAGTGTGTGCACGTTTTTTTGTTTTTTTTTTTTTAAACAAAGCTCTGGCACTTTAACAGAGGGAAATGATCAAGAGGAATATTTGTTTAGCTTTATTAACATAAATACATATTGATCATCCATCCCTTTTTTTTTTTTTTTATTTCAGGAAGCCAAGGGAGATTACACCAGGTAACAATTCCTTTTCCATATTACTATGCAAAAGAACCCTAACTGAGTCTTTTTATGCTGTTATTTTAAATAACAATGGATGCAAAATCAAAAGAAAATAGATCCCAAAGCCTGGGACTGAGGTCTTTCCCTGCTTCAAATAGAGACCTATTCTTTTTGTGAATGAATCTGGGAAGGAAGCTTTCTTAGAATTTATCAAGCCAGAGTGACAGTGAATTGCAATCAGAGATCTCCCAAAGTTCTTTTTACCGCCATCTATTAAAAATGAAGAAATCTACAAAAAGCTTAGATAGCCTATGTTGAGTTTTTAAAACGTATAATAATCCTGTGTTTAAATAGTTATAACGCATGTGCAAAAAGACTAAACCCATCAGCTGCTTAGTTAAGGGATTAATAGAGGCTTTCTTTTTGCAGCTGCCTCAGAGGGGCCTGACCCTTAGACTCTTGACCTAACTGTTGTATTGCTGCCACCGAAACACTAGTTCGAACTGCCTAAGTGACCACATCACCAAAGGACTGTTTATATTTGAATTCACTCTCTACCTGCTCCATTCTGTCCTTTCAATGCAATACTTGTAGTTGGAGAAGTAAAAGCAGTTAAAGGTGGAGGCAAAGTCTCCAGTTAGAAACAGCTCATAGGCCAGTGACCCGTGTTAATGTTCTACTCCCAGTAAACTTTACCAGTAGATTATTTACAGATCAGCTAGTGCTCATTCCCAGCCAACTCTTTAACAGTGTGCTCTTTAACGGACTGATAACCAAATAGCACCTTTCAAGCTTGAAAACTTGCAGTCATTAATACTTCACTTCAGAAATGACAAACACTTTGCTCATCTGTCTGATTTGGTGGAAAGAGTGGCTTCCAATGAGCACACTGTCCTCCACTCACCACAGTTCCAGTTTTTGGTTTTTTTTTTTAATTTAGGTTAGGAAATATGCTTGGAAGGAATCATGAAAATCAATAAATACCAGTTTGTTTAATTAAAAGAAAATGTCAGGGATAAAAGGAGAATAAATTGGTTTCATTCACATCAGAGCTTCTATGTACTCCGCTATTGTCTCTCCTGGAGGAGCCGCAGTTCCTGGGAAGAGCAGATATTTGAAGAATGCTGGTGTAGAGGGGAGGCTGAAGTTGATTTATAAATGAAGGCTCAAGACCAAAAGTTCACTCCTGGCAGGCCAGGAACGCCCTGTGAGGCTCATTTCCTCATCAGGAAAATGGCAGCTACCCTCAGGACTGTTGTGATATTAAATGTTTATAAACAGTGCCTAGGACAGTATCTGGCATTTAGCAAGTTCTCTGTCCACTTTGGCTATTATTGTTACTACTACTACTACTACTACTACTACTACTACTACTACTACTACTTATTGTTATTATTATTATTATGGTGTGATTATTGCTCCCATATTTGTCATCAACTTGGTGTCTCTTGGCAACTTCTGAAGATATTGAAAGACTTTAGGGACTGAAGTGGATCAGAAAAACTGTTAAAGAAAAATAGAAAAACAAAGGTTGACTCCACAAAACTTTCTTAGGGAAGATCATGTGACTGGGGCAGATAAGACTTCAGGGTTAATGAGGTTGGCCAAGACTAAACCACTCTTTTTCCTAACTTCTGCTTGTTCATCATGGTTTCCTGAAGAAATGGAGAGCACTTTTCTGAAGTTCTACAAATCATACTGAATAGTAAGGTGAGCTGTGGCATAGAAATCAGAGAAACTAGCAACACAAACTTGAGTGAGCAGTCTGTCCTTCCTAGCCTCAGTTTACTCATCTGTAAATTGGGATTAATGAAAGTGACAACTTTGCAGGCTGACTTTAAGATGAGTGATGTCGAAGGACCTTATAAAATAGACACTATATTATAAGCATTAGTTATTGTGAGTGAAGGTGAACATAGAATACGATCAGTAAAACTTTATCATTGTGTTTTTTAAAAAGATGTATTTATTTATATATATAAGAACTGGGGTACAGGCCAGAGGTGCAGGGGGGTTAAGAGGATTCACCAGAGACAGAGTGCACATCAGAACAGGCAGACTGAATGAAGTACACTGCTGAGGGGAGCAGCAGGCAGGTCAAGAGAGGTCTGCCATGCCATGGCTCTGGCTGGGAATTGCTGCAGTGGCTGCGGATAGTTTCATAGCACTGCGCTTTAACCCATTGTGCCACCAGGAAGGGCCTATCATTGGGTTTTTAATGAAGTAAAATTTTGGTTTTAGCTGCCACACCCACCCTATCTGATCTCCTCCAACCTTGAATAACGAGGATTTTTTTTTCTCCAAAGTTTTGTTATAAAACTAATTTAAGAAAACCAGGCAAAATAAAATACCCTGGGAAAATGTTTATAGTGGGTAGAGGAAAATCACTAACGCCAGACAAATCCAGGTTTTTCCACTGTTTCCTGAGTAATCTTGAACAAATTATTTGAACTCTCCAAGTCTCAGTTTCCTACATGCCCCGTAGGATTGCTGTGAGGATTAAGTTAATTAATATTTACAAAACACTTTGAAAAGAACCTGTAGTCACCATTTTAATAATATTTCATCAAATTGGTGAATGTAATTTGCACTCCCTATTGTAATAAACATGAGTTGTTTCCAATTTTTTTGCTAATCTAATAGTGTGATGATCTTCTCTTTGTAGTTAAGATTGATATTATCTGTGATTATTTTCTTAAATTTTTCAACTCTTCAGTCTTCTTCACGCAACCTGACCATAAAAGAATATATGTGTGCACACTGCTTGAATGCTTATTACATTATTTAAAACACCCATGTCTGATTTCATTCCACCATGCAAAAGGATACTTTTTCATCTGTTTTAATCATATAATGTTAGGGGTGCTTAATACCATGCATTTATTTATTTATTTAGGTTGGGTTGGGTTGGATTCTTTGCATCCTGTGTATAACATACTAAAAATAAGTCTATTCCGGCCCTCCCTGGTGGTGCAGCAGGTTAAAGCACAGTACTGAGAAGATAAAGCCACTTCTGCATGAGTTCAATTCCCGCCTGCCCTGGAGGTGACCACATGGTGTGGCAGACCTCTCCTGGCCCGCCCGCTGCTCCCCTCAGCAGTGTACTTTGTAGATCTGCTTGTTCTGCTCTCCACACTGTCTCTGGTGAAGCCTCTTGCCGCCCTTGAGCCTCTGGCCTGTACCCCAGTTCTGTATGCACAAATAAATAAATCTTAAAAAAAAAAAAAAAAGTCTATTCAACAAACTTTCAATGCAGAAGAAAATAATTTCTCCTTGTAATTGGACAAATATTCTGACGTCTTTTTTATTGTACTTTAAGGATATTTATTATTTTTTTTTAAGCAATAACATTATCACCCACCACCATCCCTTATAGTCCTTGTCTTTCCCTCTCCCCTGCTATCCCTAACTTTGAGCCCTTAGGATGATTTGTTGATGTCTAATAGTTTTTTTGTTGTTGTTTCAACTGTCTGCTAAGTGAACATCTTCTTCTGGGGTCCCCAGAGATTTATATTATTTCTCTTTATATTGTCTCAGAGAACTCTTTATAATGTTTTCTTTTTTTTTTTAATTATTTTTCTTTACTTTGTTCTATTATCATTTTCAAATTCATTAATTCTTTCCACTGTCTCTGTTTGTCTATTAAGGACATCCATTGTATTTTTTATATCAACTGTAGTGTTTCTTATCCCATTATTTCTGAATATAATTGCCTCATGTTTTCATTATCTTTATTCTATTGTTTTATATCTACATTGCCAGGACTGTTACCCTGAATTACCCTTCTGTCATGTTCTGCAGCTCCACTGAGTCGGGACTCCTTTTAGTTTTTTTTTGTTGTTGTTGTTGTTCTGTCATTTGTGCTATGTTCATCTGTCTCTTTGGTTTCAATATATTATGGGTTCGGTAAGGATAAATTTTCAGCTGTTGTTTTTGTAATTGTTGGAGTTAGTGGGGGGACTGGTACCAACAAGCTTATAAAAGAGATACTGGCCATAAGCATCAAAGGATCACCTCCAATAGACACAGAACTTGAAATTTTTGTTGCAAAGAGGAGTGGGTGTTTTGAATGTATCAGCCTCGTGTGGAGGGTAACAGGTATTTTAGATATCTCAGCCTGGACATCAGTCTTAGTCTCTCCCATAAATCCAGGTGTTCTGACCTGACTCAGGCTACATTCTGCATTATGAGCCTCAGATTCAAGCCAACTCCTTGCTCTGTGCCTGCATTTCTGCTGCCCGCCTGGAATGCACCCTCCACCCTGGGTGCTTGCTCATGCATCCCCTTATCTAGTGCAGTACCAGGCTTTAAGAGCTCTCATATTGGCCTATGCCCAACTTGAAATTGCAGGGGACTCTTCACTGTAGCTGTGCCTCCCTCTTACAGGTTGAACTCCCACACTATTACTTTTAACAAAGTTAGAGTTATTCCTACCTCTTTCAGTGGGGAAGATGCTCTTATTGTGTATGTGGTGATCGGTTTTTCCTTCAGGGGTTTTAGCTTTGTTTTGCATCACTTTTGTTGTGTGTGTCTGGAGTCTTCACTCTGCCACCATCTTCCCCACACCATGCATTTGAACCTTCATTTCATAGCTGAGGAACAGAGGGGTGATATATACATAACAATTCAGGTAGACATTTTCCACCACAATAGTTATTGTTATCACTTAATAAATTAATAGGCAGGAAATCTAGGTCAAAGAGATCATGACACAAACCCAATGAACAGCTAGATCTGTTCCTTCGTCATACACTACTGCATGCACACAAACCCTAGTTATCTTCCTAAAACATACGGTCATCATTGTTGATTTCAGAAATTTCTTGCAGTTTTTCATTGCACAGAGCCCATCCTCCAACAACCCAACCTGGCATTCAAGGCTTTAGTTAGTGGAAACTATACATTTTAATCTGCCGTATTCTTTTGTTCATGTCACTTAATATTTGTTCACACCTCTTTTCTCTTTTCTCCACACATTTCTCTTGTATTATATTTGCCACCATGGTCTTGCTCAAACTCTTATTCCTAGAATGCCTAAAAACAGCAATCCTCCTCATCTTATTTCACTTCCTGCCATGTTTCCTTAAAAGTATTTTAAGTTAATATTATCAACACCAATAGGAAACCTTGCTTGAAAGTTAAAGTAGTGGAGTGGGGACTTCCATTTTCTTTAAATAGTTGAGTCTGAATCTCCAAGTCAGTACTTAAGCCGCAAAGATAACAAGCTGCTCGGGTAACACAGCACAGACAAACACAGAGAATTCCTGAACACTTGAGGAGGCAAGGAGACAAGCCTTTATCACAAGCCAGTGGTAAATAGTTTGTAAAAGCAAGGCTTTTTTGTTTTGTTTTAAGATCCCGAAAGGTGGAAATTACCTAGTAACTATGTGATTAGGGAGTTCCACTTTAAAAAAAAAAAAAAAAAGTGAGTGATGACAATTTAGAGTGTGTAGTTCCTCAGCTTTAAATGGAAGGACATATTCACCTCTTACAGCCGTGCTACAAAATGCTGCTGTTTCCCATGGGAAAGAAACTTCTTTGGGTGTACTGAGAAGAGCTAATGAAGGGAGAGAAAACATCAAAGACTTTAAAGAACTCCCCCTAGTTCTTACACCTCTCCAGCCCTAAAGGCTCTAAAATATAATTCTGTCTCCAGGGCCTTTAAAATCAGTTACATTAATAAAAATAGCATTTCCTCTGGGCTACTCACCTGAATCTATTGAGCACTTAGTGGTGAAGAAGAGAGCTCTGAAATTTTATTGTTTGGATTCAAATTCAAGCCTAGCCTCTTGCTGTGTAGTTGCAGGTAAGTTATCTAGCCACTCTGAAAGTCAGGTTTGGTTTGGTTTGATAAATATTATGTGGCATTGCTATTGTTACCATTATTAAAATGGCCTTTACACCTATACCTATTTTACAGATAGGGAAACTGAGTAAGTGGATAGCTTTGCATAGCTAGAAAGTGGGATAATTGGGACTTCAAGCCTCATGCTCTTTACCACTGTCAAGAGGGTTGTTGTTGTTTTTAATTCCAACACCAATTTGAAACAGTCATTACCCTTCCTTGCTGACAGAATAAAGATGGCTGTCTAATTTCTGGCTGGGCTTCAAATGCAGCAAAATACTTCTTTTAAAAAAGAACCATTGAGTGCCTCCCAGGTGATGCAAGGGGTTAAGTCTCAGCACTGTGAAGCAATCTGCAGCCACTGCAGCAAGAGTTCCATCCCTGGCCAGGGAGCCCACCCACATGGCCCAGCAGACCTCTCTGTTAGTCTCTACTGCTCCCCTCAGCAGTGTATCTCAATAGGTGTTCCTGTTCTGCTCCCCACTCTGTCTCTGGTGAATCATCTCTTGTTCCTCCCCAACACACACCTTTGGCCCATACCTCAGCTCTTGTATGCATACATAAATCTTTAAAAGAAAAACTGTTGAGGGCCCTCCCTGGTGGTGCAACGGGTTAGGACACAGCACTGCAAGCTGGCTACAGCCACTTCAGTGCAAGCTCGATCCCCCACCCCGGAGGTGACTCACATGGCACAGCAGACCTCTCCTGACCCACACACTGGTCCCCTCAGCAGTGTACTTTGTTGATCTACCTGTCCTGCTCCCCACTATGTCTCTGGTGAATCCTCTCACCACCCCTGTGCCTCTGGGCTGTACCCCAGTTCTGTATGCATAAATAAATAAAACTAAAAAAAAAAAAGCAAAAGAAAAACTGCTGAGAAGCAGCTTTTCTCTCTCCATGTGAAATGAAATGCAAACCCAATTAAAAGGTTTGACTTAAAAATACAAGCAAGTTCTTTTGTAAACCAGTTCAATATATTAATAATTTATTTTTAATGGTTTGTAAATACTTCTAAGTGTTAAACTGTTTTATAGACAGTAACTTGTTAGTCATCATCTCCACACTACTAGTTTACTATAATATCCTCAAATGTCACGTGAGATTAAGAAACTTTGTATAGCATTATATTTATATCATATGGCTCAACATTTCCTCATGGTTTGGCCAAATGTTGAGTTGTAATGTTAAATAAACAAAAAAGTCAACAGCAAACAGGGAACCGTGGACTAATAAGTATGGGAAATACTGGTTAAAAATTAGACTAACTTCAAGCTTTCTTTGATACATTTCCAATCTGTTCATGTAATGGCACATCTGCCAGAAAACACATAAGCAGTATTTCCCACACTTATTTGTCCCTAAAGTGTGACCATCTTGCTGAAGCAGTGTTTTATGAACTTCACCTTGTAAAGTGTGGATGTATTTATTTTTTGAAATGTCTTTAACAGATAAGCAGTTTGTAGACACCTGTTCTTGGTACTGCCTGCCAGGTTCATAACTGCCCTTGATTTTAATTCCAATAACTCTTAAGCAGGGTAAACATTCATCAGCTTCTGAACCTGTTTTTTCTGAAGAAACCTGAATTTGGAAAAAAATCACCCATCCATACTGTGGGCACTTTTCCATCTGCTTTATGCATAGATTGTTAGGGCAGCCGAGTATCATACATTTGAACCTTGGCTGATGAGCCAAGTAGTGATATATCCATGACAGTTCAAGTTGGCAAAGCCA
Organism: Condylura cristata; assembly: GCF_000260355.1. Lineage (NCBI taxonomy): Eukaryota > Metazoa > Chordata > Mammalia > Eulipotyphla > Talpidae > Condylura > Condylura cristata. Next base: position 46,298,103 of record NW_004567105.1, read on the forward strand.
AAACTACAGTCCTCCCTCAGGGCTCCCTGACCAGCTCAGGTTTTCACTTAAATTGAGTAAGTAGGTCTGGATGAGGCCTTGCTGTCTCTGACAGAAGGCAGTGAGGGTTTATTAGGCAGGACTCCACCATGAGAAGTGGAATTATCAGCAGAGGAGCCTGAGTCTAATGTTAGTCACTTGAGATAGTGCAAGAGTGAGAAGGCAGGAAATGAGCACTCTGATCAGCAATGCCCTTGGAATACCTTGCCATTATCTCATTGTCCAACCCCATTCGTTCTTATAGATTAAATACCTGTAGTATTTAATGCAAGGATGGAGGCAGGTAGGATTTTCCTTTGTTATTGCTGAGTCACAGTCATTTTCCATCCTTTATAGGAAACTCAGGAAAGACCTGGATCCAGGTGTTTGGGCTCTGGATTCAGAATAGCAGGTGGGAGTCTGAACCGAGCCCTCCCCTTGAACCCAGATTCAAGCCATCTGGCATGAGGATTCTTATCTATAAGAGATTTGTTTAGAGGATCAAATGAGAAAAAGTACCTTGCAGGGAGTCTGGCCCACAATGGAGAGTTAGTACTTAATACTTTATCTACATGAGTCCTGTCTGTTTTTTGAAGGATGCATTTTTGTATATTTTGTTATCCCTGTTGTCATAATTTTTACAACCATAGCCATCTTTAAGTATACCATTCAGTGGTATCAAGTAATTTCATTTGTCATATAATCATCATCACTATCCATCATTAAAACTTTTTATCTTGCAGAACAGAAACTCAGTATCCATTAAACAATAACATGTCCCCCATTCCTCCTGTCCCTGGCAACCTTCATTCTACTTCTGTCTTATAAATTTGCCTATTTTGAATGGCAAATAGGAGGCTTGTTGTGACTGTTAGTTCACTTAAAATAATGTCCTCAAAGTTCATTCATGTTGTACCAAATGTCAGAATTTCTTTCACTTTTAAAGCAGAATGATAGTCTATTGTATAGGTGTGCTTCATTGTTTCATACAATCATTCATCAATGAATTCTTGGGTTACTTCCACTTTGGGGTTAGTATAAATAATGTAGCTATGGATATACAAATATCTCTTTTGATACCTGATTTTGATTCTTTTAGGGAGAGATGCTTGTTCAAAGAATATTCCAGGTACTTAATTATATTCTACCATCCATTGGAGTAGGGGCCAAGGAGTAAAGAATGATCATCAGATCTTAGTGCTAAATTATCAGAACTTCCCTATCAAAATTCTACTTAAGGAATCCAGTATTTACATAAAAAATATTGCAGGTGAATGTATATTGATATGAAAGATGATTGCAATATAAAATGTGGAAAATAGCAAAACAATAGATGTTACCCGTTTTTGTAAAAAAAAAGATATATTCAAACAACTAATCTGCTGTAAGTTACAGTTTACAGTATAAAGATCTCTAATATTTTTGCTGTCCTTCATACATTTATTCCCATTTACATATGTACCTTTACATATGTATATATGTACTATTTTTATATGTATTTTTTGTTTAGACAACTACACAGATAAGAGCTATACCAACATTATGTTCATTATAAAATATTCACAAGAGTATCACATCCAAAAGAATGAGATAAAAATAAAAATCACTATTAATTCTACTGCTTACTGTCTCCACAGATTTCCACCCCATGGAGACTGTAGTAGAGTGAATTCTGAAGTTAGTCAAGCCGAGTTTAGTTCTAGATTCCTCCTCACTGGGGAATAGATTTGACTAAATTACTGAGAATTACTAAGCCTCAGTTTCCTGTGAAGAGGGATTAATGGCAGTTCTCACCTGATAGACCCCTCACGTGGGTATCAACACAAAATGTCTCCCAGCCTAGTGCTTTAAACACTGCCAGGTTCACAGCAGGGACAGAAAAAGAAACGATTGTCACTGTCACGATTAGCAGTTATATCAGGATGGTAGGGATAAGAATGTTTACAATTTTCCTTCTTTGCATATTAATATGTTTTCACTTTTTAACTATGCAAACAGTGCTTTTGTCAGTTTTTTGAGTTACATTTTTAAGAAACTCAGAGCTTAAAACAGTATCTTACAGCTTCTCCTGCCCTGCACACTCTTCCAAAGTGTATGTAAGATGTGGTGTACTACCTACTTTACCTAATGGAAATTTCCCACACCAAGGCTGAAAGCCTTTTCCTGCCACCATAGAGCAGCCAGACACTGATTTCCCACAGCACGTGGGAGGCTCATCCAGAACCTGTTGGCGCCCAGGCCTGCCCAGTGACTGAGGGCCTTTGTGAACAGGCTCATTCAGTTCTGGGCATAGGCGCATGAGGCTGGGCAGGCAGAAAGGCAGCAATTAAGACAGTGGAAACCTACTGGGGAAAAGCTTTAGGCCAGGCCGATTTCATGGGTGTGTGACCATTCTCTCAGCAAGCCTCTAGCTTGGAAAAGCCTCTGGCTTGGTGCTCTTCTGTCACTGTTTTTAAATTCTTTTTTTTTTTTTCAAATATTTTATTTATTTGTGCAAAAAGAACTGGGGTACAAGCTAGAGGTGCAGGGGCAGTGAGAGGCTTCACCAGAGACAGAATGGGAGCAGAACAGGTAGATGGACAGAGTACTTCGCTGAGGGGAGCAGCGGGCGAGTCAGGAGAGGTCTGCTGTGCCATATGGGTCACCTCCCCAGCAGGGGACCAAACTCCTGGTGAAGTGGCTGCACTGAGCCTTTGGTGCTGCTCTTTAACCCACTGTTCCACCAGGGAGGGCCCACAGTTTTGAAATTCTTTTTTTTTTAAGATTTATTTATTTATTCATACAGAGCTGGGGTACAGGCCAGAAGTGCAGGGGAGGTGAGAGGATTCACCAGAGACAGAGTGAGGAGCAGAACAGGCAGATCAACGAAGTACACTGCTGAGGGGAGCAGTGGGCGGGTCAGGAGAGGTCTGCCACGCCATGTGGTCACCTCCGGGGCAGGCGGTGATCAAACTCATGCGGAAGTGGCTTAAGCTTCTTTTGCAGTGCATTAACCCGCTGCGCCACGAGGGAGGGCTGAAATTCTCTCTTTTTTTTTTTAAGTGATTTTTGTTTTTAAAGATTTATTTGAGGGGAGCAGCAGGTGGGTCAAGAGAGGTCTGCTGCACCATGTGGATCACCTCTGGGGCGGGGTATGAACTCGCACTGAAGCGGTTGTGACCAGCTTGCAGTGCTGCATCCTGACCCATTGCGCCACCAGGGAGGGCCCACGGTTTTGAAATTCTTACCGATGTTTTGACAAGGGGCTCCATGGTTTCTTTTTTCATTAAGCCTAGCAAATGTGAATCTGGCCCTGACTAAAAAAACAGGCATTGAGAAGACTGGATGTTGAGGGGGTTATCATAAGGGATTTTCTTAGAGTATCTAAGTAAGTCCTCCACTGAAAATGGAGGACCACAGAGAATTCTATAAGCCAGTTTTTTGCATGTATGACTGGGAACCTCTCTGCACTTTCTGACTCCAATATGCATGTTTGCCAGTCTTGCAGAACTGGGAGTAACAATAACCGTACTTCGTAGAGCTGTTGTAAGAATGGAAAGAAAAAATGCATGAGAAGAGTTTAGGACAGTGCCTGGCACCTGTAATTCTAAATGCTTCCTAAATATTCAGGCCCACAATCCTAGTATCAATTTTATGAACTGGGGAGTATTGTAGTATTATCCTCATTTTACAGATGAGGACATTGAGATCCAGAGAAGTTGAGTAAGTGGACAAAGTCACACTGCTGTAAAACGCAGGGCTAGAATTGATCCCAGGCCATATGATGACAGGTATCTAGCCTTCATTATGCTTTTACCATTACCTACCAGCTGCCAGGTATTCTTATACATTTTGTACCATTTTATCCTCAAGTTGTAGTCTTGAGATCCTCATTCTGCAAATGGGTGACTGAGACCTGGAGATCAAGGTCTCACATCTGTTTGATATACAGTGGAACTTGGAGCTGAATACTCATCTTTTTCATTTCTCCTCTCCCTTTCTACTTGGTCATTCCTGAGAAGTTCACCAAAGATGCTAAAGGGATCAGCTCGACTGGGCTGATAATGCATGCAGGTAGACACTGGGGAGCTCTTGTCAGATGAATCAGCACAGCTTATCTTAACCAACTAATGTCTTCTGTACTTAGATCCTGGAGCCATGTGGGTTCTCCTCTCAGTTCAGCCTCGAGGAACTGTGTCTCATCACCTCTTTAATTCTCAGTTTTTCAATCTGTGAAACTGGAATGGTCATCTTACTTGTGAAAAGGATTGTTAGGTGGTTTAAAGTCATCGACGTCACATGCTTAGTTCAGTGCTGAACATTTAAAATTCCAAACTGTTAAGCTTATATTGCTCCTTAACTTTTAGCAAAGAAACAAGTTGCTTATGTTAGAATAGGAGAAGCTGCTTTAGTAGTTCACAAAGCCTATTACCAGACTATTATCACAGTTAGACTTTAAATAACCCTTGAGGGCTCTCTCTGGTGGCGTGATGGGTTAAAGCACTGCATTATGAAGCTCTCCAAAGCCGCTGCAGCATGCGTTCGATCCCCTGCCAGGGAGCTGACCCACATGGCATGGCAGACCTCTCCTGACCCACCCATGGCTCCCCTCAACAGTGTATTTCAGTATATCTGCCTGTTCTGTACCCTATTCTGTCTCTCGTGACTCCTCTCACCTCCCCCCCCCAAACACACACACCTCTGGCTTGTACCCTAGTTCTGTAAGCATAAATAAACAAACAAGTAAATAAATAACCTTGTGAGGAAAAGGGTTTCATCTCCACTTGACAGAAAAGATCTTGATCCACCAATTAATGGCAGAATCAGGCTAGGAATTAAGGGATTTGCATTTCACAGCTTAAGTATTTTACATTTTAATATATTTTGCATTTCATTACCTACCTACTTGAAATCAGTATACAAAAACTCTAAACTTTACCTTATATGCCCTTAAACAGCACCTAATTCCACAGGGAAGGTCAATTCCATGTAGGAAATAACTCAGTTCATCTGTTTGGGTTCTCTGTTCCCTTCTTCAGCAATAAATCTGACCATCATCCGTCTCATTGCTACATAGCACTAAAAGGAAACAGCCATTTGGGCTTTTTAGATAGCAGCTGGTTATGACATTAACATGTTTGGGATTCAGCCTGAATAGAAAGTTCATAGTGTGAACTTCCATTCCTCAAGGAGCAAACCATCCCGGTGCCATGGCAGATAAGGAATGGATTATGAGGCCTAGCATCTACCCTTCTTTCCAATACACATTTCAGTGTCTTTTGATTTGGTTCAAAGGTTAACGTGGTTAATCCAGTTTTTGTGTGATTAGGAAGGACACACTAAGATATACCTATAGGAAGAAGGGATAAAACTTTGGGGCATAGTGTTGACTGTAAATAATCTTTATTTGTATAACAGGGAATTTCCCAAGAGAACAGATTTTTAAAAAAATTCATTCTTTTGTAAGAAAATGCTGTACTGATTGATTTTCTTACGCACCCTTTTTTCTAACTCTGTTGTATGAGAGATAATTTTCTAATTGTGATAAAATGTACATAACATAAAGTTGACCATCTTAGCCATTTAAATGCATATTAAGTACATTCACATTGTTATGCATCCAGTCTCCAGAGTGCTCCATTTTATAAAACTAAAACTCTAACTACAAAGCAATACCCATTCCACCAGCCTCTAGCAACAACCATTCCACTTTTCTGTCTCTATGACTTGGTAAAATATTTTCTTTTTAAAAGTTACAGATTTTCCTGTTAACCTGCTTTCAGCCTGAATCATTCTTATGGATTGGATTTCTTCTGAGAGTTAAAGGTTCAAAGTAGACCTGATTGATATCCTCAGCAAGCAGGCTAACATTTAAAAAAATCTCTCAGCATATTATCATTTTTTTTTTTAAGATTTATTCACTTATGCACACAGAACTGGGGTGCAGGCCAGAGGTGCAGGGGTGATGAAAATGTTCACCAAAGACAGAGCAGAGAGCAGAACAGGCAGATTGTACACTGCCAAGGGGAGCAGCAGGCAAGACAGGAGAGGCCTGCTGCGCCATGTTGGTCACCTCTCTGTCTGGGGATCAAACTCATGCTTCAGTGACTGCAGACAGCTTCATATTGCTGTGCTTTAATCTGTTGCCCCACCAGGGAGGGCCCACATTTTCATTTTTATTGGAAATTCTTTAGACTTAAAAAAATAGTTTGCCACTTAATCCCCATCAAGTCTGCAGATGGACAGAGGAATTGGTCTTCTGTTACAGCTAAGGCCACACACACAAATTTAATGGTAAAGAAATTGTAGTTTAGAGGACACTGTGTTTCTCAGAACACAAGAAGTTTTGTAGCTTGCCTTTTCAATAGAGTGCTCACATAGGGCCCTCCCAATGTCATAGACTAGTTTTTAAGACTGAATTTACATGGGTTACTGTGGATTCCATTGAACCAATCTTAAAACTATTTACAGTTTGGGACTTGGCAAGTTACTTCCAAAGTTCTTTTCCCCATGTGGTTAATTACCAACCCATAGGGTTTCCAGATTTAACAAATACAGATTTAAAATTATAGGACAAGGACTTAAATTTGAATTTCAGATTAGCAGTAGATGTTTGTTTGTTTGTTTTGGTGTAAGTACCTAAATATTTAATTTGATAACTCCAACCTAAATCACCCACTGAGAATTCTTCTAGAATTCTTCTCAGTAGGAATAATCCTCCCCAGCCTAATGAGAGTGATGAGAAGAAAACATTTGGTAAAACCCTTTGTTTTCATGTGCTATGCAATAAAAAAAAAAGGAAGAAACACATTTATTTAGGAAGGTGCCTTCATAGCAGTCCACTGTAATCTTCCCCAGAAGCCTGAAAGACAGGTCACTGACCCAATTTTTGTAATGAGAAAATCTGAGGAGCACAATAGTTTATCTAAGACAATGAAACTTCTATGAACCTACAGACTGAGGACTAAATCCAGATCCAAATCTGAACCTGGTGGCTGCAGATCGCAGGTCTCCGGTTGGCTGGCTAGTTGCTCTCATGACTTGTTGCTAAGTACATTCTATACTTTGCAGTTGAATCCTGGATGTCCTTGCAATAGTTCTGGTGGGACCATGGGCAGTTAGGTGTCTCCCCTGAACCTTGATTTTCTTATCTGTAAGTTAGACATCCACTCTATGACTTGAGAGACTTTGAATATTAAATGAGTTCCCAACAACTAAATGCTGAGCGCCTGGTTGCCACACAGCGCATGCCCAGTTGGCTGCCCTTAAGGCCACAAGAATTTATTTTATCCTGTGAACGATAAACTAAGAGTGATGGAGCCAGGTACAAGAGAAGCCTAGAAATGGCTGCTCCTACCAGAATCCCAGGAGCTTCTTTTTGTCAAAACAAAAGGCTGGACACCCCCCCCTTCACCCCCCCACCCCCACTCCCAAACACCAACTTTCTACTAGAGGACATCCCTTACCTCAGTGGAGACCAAAAGAATAAGCTCTCACTTTCCACTCTGTAAATGGCTTCAACCAAATTTTGGTTGAGGTGTGATAAGAAATGTTTAATATGGGTGGGGAAGACATTCCAAGATTGGAATGACCTGTGACCTGCGGGAGGGGAAAAGAGGAGTTCTGGCCCTGTCAGATGCTTCTCCCAGCCCCACCCCACCCCAGCTCCTCTCCACCACAACTTTCCAGTTCCCTTCCTCTTCTCCCCCTCCTCTGAATCAGCCTCTGATCCTCTAGATCTGGTGCCACCTCACCAGGGACTTTGGTAAGTCTTCCAAGATGGGAGGGCCTGTTTCGCTATCTGAGAACTCAAGTTGGACCAGGTAAATTCAGCCAATTTTTCTTTCTGTAAGATTTATTTACTTAGGCTTACAAGTACAGGAGTACAAGCCAGAGGTTTGGCAGGAAGAAGATGAGAAGATTTACCAGAGACAGAGGAGAACAGAAGAGGTGGATTGACTGAAATACACTGCTGAGGGGAGTAGCGGGTGGGTCAGAAGAGGTCTGCCGTACCATGTGGGTCAGTTCCCTGGCAGCGGATCAAAGTCTTGCTGAAGTGGCTACCTTAACTTCATAAGGCTGAGACTTGACCCCAGGGAGGCCCAAAATTCAGCCTGTTTTGTCTGAAGTGGGTAGGAAGTGGGGATACTTCATTTTAGCCTTTATGAAATTATCACAGAACTTTTTCTAAGTTAGTTGTTTGTAATAGTCGTTGTAAATGGGTGGGATTAGACATTGAGTGGATTTGAGCCCTAGTTCTATATTTGTCCACAACTGAATATAAGTGATAATGACAATAGGTTTCCTACTTTCTCCTCATTGCTGGCCTTATTACCATGATAACTCATCCAGAGTAAAGATTTTGCTATGAAGATTTTAAGTCAGTGTAAAAATGGGCATCAGGATTACTTTGTGTATTACAACAACTTTTATTGGGATGTTAGATTTCTCATCCAGTCCATTTTAGACTCCTTGTTTTAAAACTTTCTGCTAAAAATGACTGAGGTCTGATTTTGTAGCTCCTTCAAAACAAAATTTAACATAAGTGAACCTGGAGGGGATTATGCTAAGCAAAATGAAGAAAGCAAATTCCAGCTGGTTTCCCTTGCATCTGAGGTAGAATATAAAGAAACAAAACCAAGGAACAGGCAGAACTAAACCAAAACAAATACTAGAGACCTGACTGTAAAAATGAAGCTCCCAGAAGTGGAGGGTGAGATCTTGGAGCAAAGAGAGGAAGGGCCCAATGAGCTATGCTAAAGAATTATGGTGTTCTGATGATGAATGTAATATGGTAACATCCATCTGAAGAAGTACAAATCATATACAGTATGCTAACCCAATGTTACTTTAGTAAAACTAAATACAATAAAAATACAGGGAAATAAATATTATTCTTTAACTAAATTTGGTATCTTTGCTACTGGGAAGCTGTAGGCTGACACACTGGTCATTTTGATTTTGTTCATTTAACAATGAATAACACCTATTTAGGTTTATTATCTGTGTTAATACTTCTTAATCAGGTTTAATCCAGTTTGGGACTCACCTAGATTAAAAGGCAACATGGCCACATCCAAGAAACAAGCATTTTACTAAAATTAATCAGTGGCCACCATTTTTATAAATTCTGAAGCCCCAAATTAAGTTTATAAAATATTCACTTTTTTTCCTTTCTATTCCTTCCCCATTTTCTGTCCCCTCTTTGTGAAATCCTGAAGGAGTAAGGCAAAGTGTCTAAAGCACAGGTTTGGAGTTACATCTATTCCATTCTTGCTGTCTGAGTTTAAATTACTTAAATTCTCTTAAAATTCAGTTTTCTTATCTGTGAAATGGAGATGCTGATGGTAATAGCATAATAACACCTATAGAGAGAGGGTTTAGCCCAGTCCCTACTTTCTTGTAATGCCAGCAAGAGCTGTTGTTTAAAGGATTTCTTCAGGAGTCATTCATGGCAAAGCTCACTTTGCCTCCATGCTGAGTCCAGAGCCTTTTAAAGTGAATGTCCTCAGCCATCCTCGGATTCCTTGACCTTTCCTGTGTTAAATTGTGATCGTTCTGTCTTGAAAATCTTACATTTTATGAAACATACATTTTAGCTTCCAACTGCAGTAGTTCTCAAGTCATTTGTTAAGCAGATTGCTGGGACATGTTTTTATGCTTCTGATTCTGTTGGTTCGAGGTTGAGTTTGAGCATTTACATTCTAGCAGGTTCTCAGATAATGCTGCTGCTGCTGTTTCATGGACAGTAGTAAGTACACACTTTCTTTGGACTTGTCACCTTTAATATCCCTTTACTCTGAAGTAGAACAGAGAGATTTACTGCCACAACTCCCTTATTATTAAGTAAAGAAATAATAGACTAGATTCATCATTGAAAGCTGAGTTCCCAGATAACTGAAAGCAGCATGAATTTTTTAAAGGTCATTGGAAGGCCATCTGACCAGTGAAAAACTAAGTAAACTGTTAACATGCCTGAAACTGCTCATCATTGAGATATTGATCAATGCCATAGACTAGGAAGAAATTAATGTTTGTACACAGTTACCATGGCCCTTTTAATAATGATATTTACGCAATACTTAAACTGGACGCAGCTCAATTCCTCTAATAGCGAAATTGACACCTATTAAACCATTTAAAGGCTTTCAATATACTCTTTCTAAGGATTCTGATCATTTCCATGTCCTATTCCCTCAGCTAATATAAAACTTGGATGGTTCACTACAGGTTTCAAGTGGACAAGTGGCCTGCCAGCAGTCTGTCCAGAGCTATGCCAGACAACTGGCAAATGTTTCTAATTAGCACAATTCCTAGTAACACTAAATCTTTGATTTGCATGGAACACAATATTAAACAGAGCCCCCAGCTGTGGCAATTCTAGGTGGTTCCTTTTCACTGCCTTCTATTTAATTTCTGATGGCATTTAGGCTACATGATAGGCTGTATCTTGAGAGTTGAGGTATTAACTATAGGTTTATTTTGCAATCATGTGCTTCTTCATGAAATACAGATTGTTGATACATGCTTATGCCTGGCTAAGAAGAGGACACCAGTCCCAAGTTACTTTTTAAATATCTGTTTGTTTCTCTGTGTTGTGAAATTCTGCATATATTTTCACTGGGGCATATTTAAGATGTGCTTTTTAGGCATATGGGCTTTGGGCTTTATGTATGGACAGCTTTGAAGCTTGGGACTTAGGCTTTTTAAAAAACTGTTAGAGAAACTGAGGGATGGCCCCACACCATCCATAAACAGCTTCAAGAACTGTGACTCCTTTGCTCTGGATGTGCTAGTTTGCTAATTGTCTGCACTGCCTTGCAGGCCAGACTCAGAATGGCAGGTGGCTGATTGTCCTTAAAAATGAGTTTCAAGTAGACATAAACAGGTGCAGGCATTTGCTGGGGGTGTCTGTTCCGTACAAGTGCTTCAGCATACACAAAGGGTGGCCTCAGTTTTGATAACCATATGGCTTTCTCAAAAAAAAGAATGAGGTTGGCACATTCCTATAAGGTTTTGAGGTCAGTAAAGAAAAACAACAGCCCATGCAAGGGGGCTTGACTTGAAAAATAGTTGCAGAGACTGAATAATAGTTTATGGACTTGCTTCCTTCTAGAAAGCTGTCAAAATAGGAATCTGGAATACCTAAAGTATATGCCTAGATAATTAGTTAAAACACAAGCTTGTTCTTCTCTGTGACATCAGAATTCCTGAAGTTATGAAGAAAAGCAGTTTCTGGTTTGGTCATTAAAAAGTAGCAAATCTTGTAGATTTATGGGTATTCTCTCTGGCTAGGACTTGGAGAAGCCAACCCCTTTTGGCAGTTCTGGTCAATTGCACCTTTAAAATAACACTTCTATCACCTTCAGAAATGTCAAGATGGGGGTGCATTTACTATCGGTGAAAGGCAGAGACATCTCAATCCAGGCCTGCTCAATCCAGATAGCTTGGGGGGAGGGGGGTGGAAGGAGAGGATGGCTCCTCTGAACTCAGAGATAGGTTCTGACTCATAAAAATCAAGCTTCCTGCCAGGGAGAGGTTTTCTGTGCTGAAGTCGAACTTGGCTGCCCCTACAAGCTCATTATGGTAAATCCACAGGCCTGAGGCTCCCAAGAGCATTCCTAGCCTGACTTCTTCAGAGGAGGAACAAGAACTCAGCCACTGTCCTTCCACTCAAATGTGAAGTCCTACTTAGTCTTAAACTCTGAAAATGATCAAGATTAACTTGAAAATCATGGTCTGGTGTTTCTAACTCCTTGGTGGTTTCACCTTTTTGGTTAGTAAGTTTTATGGTTTGGTAGCTCTTCCCCTCTACATACCAACAGGTTTGCTCTTCAGTACCCCCATGTCTACCCACAAGCTGTGTTTCATTCTGCTTTGATATGACTCATATCCGATCAAAAAATGCATAAAGTGCGTATGTGTGGTATAAAGAACACGTTAGGACCACAAAACCACACATCCAGTGAGGTACTCTGATTCCATGATACTTTATACTTTTTTCTTATACTTTTATCACCTATAAGTGATTCTCACTAGTTTCCTTTGCTTGTTTTGAAACTTTATTTGCATGGTTTTATGACATACACATTATTTGGGGTATATGCCGCTGCTCAGTATTTATGAAATTCATCGATACATAAAATGCATCCATAATATAATTGTTTTATTTTCTTTGCTATATGATATTTCGCACATAATATTCATAAAAAATAATACCATATTATCATTTCTACTGTTATAGGCTCTTGAATGGTTTATTTTATTTGTCTTATTATAAATAACATGTCTGTGAACTTTATTCAGTGGTATAAATTTTTCTAGGGCTCTACCTCAGGAAAGATGCTGGTTCATAGAATTTCCAGAATGATCATGCCTGTTGACACTCACACTAGCGATGACAGGGAGTCCCCTATTGCCCTACTTCTTTATGTAAATTCGTTATTTTCAGAGTTCTGATTTGGCAGTCTGGTGCTACTGTGACGATTCATCACAGATTTGATTTTCATTTCCTCACATTCTTTTGAAGCTAAATGTTTTTGTTTGTCTGTTTTAGGAATTCATCTTTTGTGTACTGCTTCTTGAAAGACCTGCCCTGTTACCAGTTTGTCTGTCTCAATCATCTCTTGACTCCTTTTGTACATTATTAAGTCCATATCTCAAAATACCTCCATATTGGTAGTGGCTTGTTAGAAATTTCCTGAGCCAAATAGTTTTTTGTAGTGAAAGGATATTATGTATTCACAAGAAAAGGATGTCTTGCAATAGCACAAATGACCAAATTTGGAAGCAAATAAGACTTTCCTGTGAATATAATAACCTCTTGGGGTATTTCAGCTTCCACAATTGTCAAAATTATTTGTTTCTCATGTATTCATGTGAAACAAAATCCTGTCAGTTTGCACTATGAATACATTATCTGAAATGAAGAACCACAATGAGCTAAGCAGGCAGTTACCTATCCATTTTTTGCTAAGCATTTAAACAACATACTACAAGCCAGTGGTGATAGTTTACCAGTATGGTTTGTATGGATTGCACAATGTTTTAATTTTGTTGTGGGTTTTATTTTCAGGGATTTTTTTGACTTATTATCAAGTTTGTACATTTACTTCTCAACTTCTTTCATATGGCATATGAAATATGTTAAGTAAAATTTTAAGCCCACTGTGCATGGTCTGATATACTTTTCTACCATCACTTATTACAATTTTTATTTTAATACACATTTAATACTATTCTGGGTAATCTTTTGCCCATTTTATTTCCAATTTTTACTATCAAGAATGAATGAAATATAATCTCATTAACTCTTTTCCATGTATTCCTCTAATTAGGGCCTGCAGGTGAATATAAAAATGGAATTACTGAGTTAAAGTGTGAAAATATTTTTTATATGTTTTCTAGATTTTTTTAAAAAGATGTACTTATTTATGCATACAGTACTGGGGTACAGGCCAGAGGTGCAGGTGGTGAGAGGATTCACCAGAGACAGAGTGGGCAGTAGAGCAGGCAGACTGACAAAGTACCCAACTGAGGGGAGCTGTAGGCAGGTCAGGAGAGTTCTGCTACACCACGCAGGTCACCTCCCTGGCCGGGGACTGAACTCGTGCAGCAATGGCTGGGGATAGACTCATAGTGCTGTGCTTTAATCTGTTGCACCACAAGGGAGGGCTCCTAGATATTTTTACAGATTTACATGCTATTATGACATTACTACATTTTAACTACCTATGATAATTTGATAAGTAAAAAAGATTTTCTGTTATTCTATCACTTGTGTGAAATGTAATCATTTGCAGTATGTGTATTTACTTTAATATTTGCCCTCATCAAATTTTTTATGTGGCATTTGGAGATTATATTGACTTTTCCAATTTTAATTTTTTTAAGATTTATTGTATTATTTATGCATACAGAACTGGGGTTCATACCAGAGATGTGGGAGGGTGAAAGGATTCAGAACAGGCAGATTGACTGAAATATACTACTGAGGGGAGCTGTGAGTGGATCAGGAGAGGTCTGCTATGCCATGTGGGTCATCCCCTGATTGAAGATTAAACGTGTGCTGCAGAGGCTGAGGATAGCTTCATAGTGCTGTGCTTTAACCCATTGCACTACCAGGGAGGGCCCTTCAATATTAAAAAGCTTAACCTGATGGAGGAAAAATGAATATTTGCAGGGTCTCCTTAACTTCATTTTAAAATGCTAAACACACCTTTTTAAATAAAATTTAATTGATTTACCATTGGTTACAATGCTCTTTAATACCAGGGGTGCTGCTTCACATCTCTTTATATCGATAAGCCTCTCTTCACCCCACCACCATTGTAGTGCCATTCCCACTATCAGATTAACCCCCTTGACTTTTCCTTCTCATCCCCTTTTTCTCCCATCTGGTAACTACGATATTTTTCACGGAGCCTAAGAGTTATTTTTCATGCAATTTGTTAACTCAACTGCTTTATTTATATTTCACATGAGAGAAAACATCTACTAGTTGTCTTTTACTTTCTAACATATTGATCAACATATTGATTAACATATGATCACCTCAAGTTCCATCTTCGTTTAATATCTGAGTAGTATTCCATGGCATATATAGAAATACACTGTTGATGGGAGGAGCAGGTAAGACTGGAAAGGTCTGCTGCACTGTATGGGTTAGCTCCCTGGCCAGCTGGGGTTCAAACTCAAGCCACAGTGGCTGGTGATGTCTTGATAGTGCTGTGTCTTTAAACTTTGTGCCATGAGGGAGGCCTTGTTTCTATATCTTATCTTAACTTTGGTGTTTCTATATTTTGTGAACATAGGGGGGCATGTATCTTTTCAAATTACTGTTTTCATATTCTACAGATAAATATCCATGAATGAAATTATTGGGTCAGATGGTATTTCTATTTTTAGGGTTTTTTTTTTTTAAGGATTGATTTATTTATAGATACAGAAACAGGGTACAGGCCAGAAGTGCAAGGGCAGTGAGAGGATTCACCAGAGACAGTACAGGGAACAGAACAGGCCTACTGATGAAGCACACTGCTGAGGGGAGCAGCGGGTGGGTCAGGAGAGGTCTGCCGCGCCATGTGGGCCACCTCCAGGGCAGGCAGGGATCAACTCATGCTGAAGTGGCTTTAGCTTCTTAATACTGTGCTTTAACCCGCTGTGCCATGGGGGAGGACCCTATTTTTAGTTTTTTAAGGAATCTCTACATCAATTTCCATGCAGGCTGCACTAATTTCTGTTCCCATCACTGGTGCATAAGAGTTATTTTTCTCCACACACTCATCAGCATATGTTTTTTGATATAGGACATTCTCATAGGGCTGAGGTGATATCTCATTATGGTTTTGATCTGTATTTCCTTATAATAAATGAACCTGGGCATCTTTTCATGTGCCTGTTTGTCATCTGCCTATCTTCTTTGGAGAAGTATCTATTCAAATCTCTGCTCATTTTTTGATTAGGTTATTCATTTTGCTATTACTGAATTGTGGGAGTTCTTTCTATATTTTGTCAGATATATGATGTACAAGTATCTTTTCCCAATGAGCAGGTAGACTTTATTTTTGTGGTTTTAATTGAAACATTTGATGTAGCATATAAATTATTTTATGAAAGTTTAATGTGACACAGTAAATGAACACCTCAAAACTTTTAGTTAGGTTTGACACAGAGTGGAAAATCATAGAAAAATATAAGACAAAATTGATATGAGCTAAGGGTAATGAAGTGGAGAAACTTAGCAAGGCCCACTTGCTTTTATTCATCTCAGTGATCCTCAACCTTGGAGATAGGAATGTTTCCTCAGGTGTAGGGAGGGTGCTTCTCCATGAAGATATGTGACCTTTCCAGGGGCCTAGGATGAGGGAATGTCTAAGATGACTTCCTGTTTCTATCACTTTCTCAAATTCTTTTAGCTTATGGTAGTAGATATGTCATGGTTTCTTTTCCTGGGATAACATTCTAATTGCTATCAGCTCTAAAACAGTATTTTGTTTAATCAGCTTGAAAGCTCAGGAACATTCAAAACTTTTTGGTTTGCATTAGGTTTTAAGCCCTGCGAATATTCTTAAGCAAAAATCATATATCAAGCAAGATGGAATAGGAGGTCCCCTGCTCATCTCCTCTATGACAATATTTTTCAGCAGCTACCCATGGACAAAAGTGCCTTTATGGGAGTTTTCAGATTTTTGTAAAACCTGGTGAAGCCCAAGACAGGGAGGACTGTTTTACGAAGGCAGACCTCTGCCCTGGTCACAGGCTCAGAGACTCTGGTTTTTACCATGGACCCGGAAATGACCTTGTTCCATTGTGGGCTCAGCTATAACCTTGATCCTGCCACTAGCACTATCCAGACCTAGTAGAAGTCACACCTTTCACCTCTGGTGACAAGCACATTAATCTCAGTCCTGGCTGTGGACTTTGAAGCAGGTGATGACTCTGCCCCTCCCCCTCTCAGATGTAGTATGGGAATGAGTTTGCAGGCCCTAGGGCCTGGAGAAAGATATGCCCATCTGTGCCTTTGGAGGCAAATTTACAGACCTTAGTCTGTCTGCAGATCCTAAAGCAGCCCTGTAATTCAACAGCCATCACTCTAACTGCAATCAGAGAGTTGTCCTGCCTGTCCAGCAACTAGGAGACAAACCTATCTATGTCCCTGGAGGCAGGAGCACTTGACCTCAGTTCAACTGCAGATTTGAAGGGGTCTGTAATCTGGGTCCACTGAGTAGAGGCCCACAAGTTGTCCTGAGGCAATATTTAAAACTCAAATACCTTATGTAAGACTGGGATTTTGTCTTATTTATAAAAAAAAATGTAATGATGCAGCTATAGTGGATCCACATTCCTGCATGATAAGTTACCTATGTTTAAGTGGTGGTTCCCTTCCAGCAGTGGAGTCCGATTGCTCTTCCTAAGGAGCTAATCTCCCTTTGCTCCATATTAGTAGAATTTTTAGCTAGACATGTGGCTGCCAAAGTGAAAACTACGTATCCCAGTGTTCATTGTAATTTTACTGTTCTTGCCAATGGGATTAGGGAAACTGGGCAGCTTTCAAGTTTGATCCCTAATGGAATGAAGTTTACTTTCCTCATTGTTTTTCTCCTACCTAACGGCTGACATGGGGACTTGGCAATAAACTACCATGTGAAAAATCACAGCACCCCAAAATGAAAAGCAACTCAAGAAGAGTCTGAGCCCCTGCACTCTTCAAGCTGCTTTACCTCTGACTTTTATATAAAAAGAAATTAGTGACTTAAAACCAGGGTATGTTATGCTTGTGTAGTTAGAATTACTCTTGTTGTTGGGACCTGTCCTGTGCTTTGTAAGATATGTATAAAGAAATGTCTTAGCCTGTATGCAATAGATATCAGTACACCCCCTTCCTCAATTTGACTACCAAAGAACACTAAAAAAAGTTGCACACAGTAAAATCTATATCCTGTGTCATACTTCAAATGAGGAGTGTATTCTTCTTCATCATCCTCACCATTCCCCACCTTGTCCTGATGTCTGTTGCTTATCTTGACTTACTCTCAGCTAAGAAAGAATTTCTGATGCCTCTCTCATTTGGCCCCTGTGAGATATTTGCATCTGAGGTATATTTTAATTCTACATGTGCTCTTAGCCAAAAGGCTAAGAAGTGATAAGGTATATTTTAATTCTAATACTTACATTCAACAATGACTTGAGAAAATTCATTTAAATCTGAAAGATATGCTTAGGAATTTTAGGGTTTTTTTTTTAAATCAATTTTATAGGAATCAATGTTAGGATTTCACAACACTATTTGGGAGTTAGGATAATTTTTGTTGTTGGGACCTGTCCTGTGCTTTGTAAGATATGTATAAAGAAATGTCTTAGCCTGTATGCAGTAGATATCAGTACACCCCCTTCTTCAATTTGACTACCAAAGAACACTAAAAAAAGTGTCTTAAGACATTGCTCAATGTTCCCTGAGGGTCAAAATTGCTGTAGTTAAGAGTCACTAATCTAAAGTAGATTTTTTTTCTTTTTTTCTTTCTTTGGTATATTTTTCTTTTTAAGAGAAGTTTTAGGTTTCTAGAACCATTGACCAGAAAGTGTAGAAAGTTCATAGGTATCCCTCTCCTCTTCATCCTCTTTCCCCCCATGATTATTAACATCTTACATTAGTGGAAAATATGTGTTACTACTGATGAATTACATTATTAATACATTATTATTGACATAGCCAAATTAAGGTTCTCTATGTTGGTAGAGTTCTATAAGTTTTGACAAATGTATCCTATACCCATGATTACATTATTAATCTCCCCAAACTCTTAGACTCACCTATTCAAGTGTATTCCTTTTAAAGTAGTCTTAACATCTCCTTAAAGTGATCCCAGGTCCTTTTCCTATTAATGCACATTCAGTTGCTTTCCTGTTGTTTATTAGTACCCACCAAAAATAAAGTGTAATACATGAATATTCATTGATTAACCTTTGATAATTTATTGATTTATTCAGCCACCATTTCCAGATGAATAGCATCTTATAGTGACTTAAAACCAGGGTATGTTATGCTTGTGTAGTTAGAATTACTCTTGAAAATTTCTGGGGAAGGTGATGTGTCAAAAACCAAAGTTTATCTTCTAGTAAATCCAACACAGGTAGTATTTTTCTGCAGTTGAAACATGTAATGTTTTCTTCATGTGGGCACAAAATACATAAGTTGCTTGTGCTTAGTAGACCTATATTAAATGCTAGGGAAAATTCTGTGTTTTGAGATGATGGTACTTTCTGGACAGAATTGCTAAACCACCTTAGAAGGTAGCAGCCTTACGTCTCCCATTTCATGCATTGTTAATTATGAACCCGTGGAACAGAATGACCAAAAAATTTTCTCTCCCTCTTTCTTTCTCCTCTTTCTTTGGGCTGACTGCATTTATGTAAGTTAAAAGCTACTCCCTCATGTGACACTTGGTTCTACATGCTAGGCATGCAGTGACCACTTAACATATAATTGCTAAATGAGTAAAAATAAACAGAAACTTCTAGTCTGATGAGGCCTTGATTGCCACAAAATTACCTAATCCTCAGATTTAGCATATAGTTCATATGGACCCAGAAGATAGCTACACACATTATGGATGGTAATCATAACAACAAAAAGTAGAGTCCTTAATCTATCATTTTAAAACATATACGTGGGCCTACCCTCTGAAACACTCAGTGTCAACTTCTTTGAAAAGGAAATGAGATTTGAAGAACAGAGAATAAAAGAAATAATTAAGAAAAATAAATATAGATGGAAGTTGACAGGTGACCTTTAATATGAATAAATTGGATTGTAGTGTATTTTGATTTTCAGGAAGCTCAAACCAGTTTCCCAAGATTCGTCAACGTGTTTAAGCCACACTTCTCAGATTTCAAATGAATAGAGAGATTTATCCTTATGTAAGAAAAGAAATCAAGTGACTTTTTTTATTTCTTGTACTAATTTTAAAAACCAGATATTTTACCTTTGGGAGGGCCATAAACCTGGCTTTGAAATGTAATGTTGACAGTTGCAAATAATAGTGTTTCTGTGTTAAGGGATATTTAACTCTGACCCTCTGTTCTTACTGAATGACAGTAAGTTAACATACAGTTTGTTCATTGGGCTCACTTGGTTGTTCTGTGACAAAGTCAGGAAACTTGATGAGAGATCAGAAAATAAACATCCTATAGATACTGAAAAATAACCACTAAACACCAAACTTGATCAAAAGATGAGTGAACAATTTCTAATATACCACAGTAAAGTGTGAGCCAAACATGTCAGCAGGCCACACTCAGTTCCCTAATTTGTTCTAGAACAGTTGATCTATGAACATTGAGTGAATCCTTTGAGGAAAAAAATCATCTTTGGGTCAACTCCAGTTTGGAGTTCATCCTTTCAATATCGTGACTCATAATGGGATGAACCCAGAGAAGCTAATATAAAAATGCAAACATAATGTGTTTTTGAAACTAATTGATTCAGTAGTTTCCCTTGGAACTAGGGTGGGAGTGAAGAAGACCTGAACACTACCAGAAATGAGATTGTTTACACTGGCTCAAGACATTGCCCTGGCGCCTGTCTGGGAATCTGATAACAGAACAGTGGTTTTGGTCTTGGCCTTTGAAACCACACTGGGTTTGTCTCCTGACTCTTCCATATCATAGCTGTGGGCATTGAGCAAGTGACTTAGCCTTTCTAAATTTCATGCTTTTATCATAAAGTATGAATCATGATGGTATCTACTGTATGTAGGTTAAGAGTTGTGATGAGACTTGAAGTAAATAATGCCCCAAAAGTGTGTTGCATGAGGCCTAGATCTTGGTAACTCTTAGAAAAGAGTAGCTAATGGTAAAGATAAGAATAGAGGTTAGGAGAAGCATTATGAATGTGTTGTTTGATGAACACCAGTCTCATCAGGATTTTGAGTAGTTTTTTCATGTATTTAACCTAGGCTCTAGTATACCTTCAAGAGTCATGTCTGTTTCTTCCAGTACTAATCCCTTAAATACCTGGGACAGTTAGAGAATATTCTCTCTCATATAGTACAGGACCAGCTATGACTGGGTGGTGTGACCTGTTCTCCCTTTGGTTAAGTTTCATGAAGACCGCACCCTTCTCTTTTGACAACTAGAATTTTGCCATTTTATAATTAGGTAATAGCTGACCTTACACAAGATATGTTTTAATTCATATAATGCAATTTGAAGAATAGCTTGGGTTTTATTTAGAAACATGTTTTCAAGCCATCTCCTATGCAAAAGATTCCATAGATGGTCAACTTGGTGCATTTTATTTGAGAGAGTGACAAGAAAATAACAGAAGAGTAACAGAAACATCTACGCAAATTTATTTTTTGGCAATGATACCTATTGTAAAAAAAAAAGCGGTGATACTATGCATGGTTTTTTGATGATGAATATTCTAACTTGGTGACTATTTTATAGCCACTAAAGATAATTATAAGAATGCTGCAGAAACACAGAGAAAGTACGTAATGAAATTTGAAGAATGCTGTGTAAAATTGGAATGTGAAATATGCACAATTATAATTATGTTACAAAATAAATAAATACAGAAAATTTACAATGAAAATGGCTGTAAGATTATGAGAAAAATATAGAAAATGGGATATGGCAGTTTAACACTGTTGGTGAAATATGGCAATAGCTGAATAGCTTTATTCTCTGAAGAATGCACACAAATAAAAATAAGAGATCATTATGACCTAGTAGACAAATGGACAAAAACCTTGAAAAGTCAATTAACAAAAAAGAAAATGGATTTAAGAGACATATGAAAAATAGGAAAGCATTATTTCTTAAGCACTTAAAGAAAGGCAACTTAACAAGTGACTTTAAAGTATATACATACACAAAATTCATAATGTTAATATAGTGATAAAACAGGATTTTATACATTGCTGGTGACAACATATATTGTATTACTACAACTTTTGGACAGCAATTGTAATTTGGCAATGTATATCAAAGGCTCAAAACTATTTATATTCACTGACTCAATAATTATACTTTTGGAAATATTTCCTAAGAAATAGTGAAGAATCAGAACTTAAATATTCACTAGGAGCCCTATATATATTTGGTAGAAAGAAATTGAAACAAGGTATATCTCTAAAATGGTAATTTTGACACTGTTGTTTTAGTTCATTGTATTTGTATGTCTTTTAGAAACTCTAAAATATCCTGACTTGGTCCTAAAACTTAGTTGTCATATTGGGTTAGTTCTAGTTCAAGTTCATAGCCT
This sequence comes from Condylura cristata, assembly GCF_000260355.1. Lineage (NCBI taxonomy): Eukaryota > Metazoa > Chordata > Mammalia > Eulipotyphla > Talpidae > Condylura > Condylura cristata. Next base: position 46,319,869 of record NW_004567105.1, read on the forward strand.
TTAGGTACTGACAGCATCATTTTGAGAGTCCCATGTGCTATTATTTCAGTACTTACTATTGTTACTTCAGTGTTTTTAGTTTTAATGATTCTATATTATTACTTTAAGCATTTCAGATTTCATCTGGTGACTAACTTGGATAACATTTTAAGAAACAGCGACTGACATTACGTTTTACTCTTCTGTTTAGTGATGAAAATGCAAGGAAAGATTTGAAGACACTACCAGTCTTTCCAACCAAAACCCTACAGGAGCATCCATCCCTTGCTTATTGGTAAGTCAAACTAAGAGGACAGTTGACCTCATTATCAGTAGTCTTCACTGACAAATGGACACTTTGCAGGAAACTAAAGTGAAGAAAATATTAAATTTCCATCAAATGTGTCAGAGTAACCATTAAGTAGACCTCAATCCTTTCAGTAAAAGGATCTTATGAAAGCTACTGGAGGTATGTGCCATTTATTTGAGTGTATCAAATCCATAGTGCACATTGGGCTTGGGATAAATGTGCAGTCACTGTGTGAAATGGCCTCAGTAACTCAGAGTGCAATCTAAGTGTTGCAAAATACATAGTTCCTGGGACAGAGGTTTTCTTATGACCAGACATGACCTGAATGACTGGAGATTTCCTTTCTTGTCAAAAGTCATATAGTTTGAGTTGTTTTGTTTATGTTGTAATAAATTCACAAAAATCATTTTCCTTGCTGCATTTTTTCCCAGAAAAGTACTTTTTTCTTAATGAATTATTTACATTCCCATTAAATATATTTTACTTGGTTCAAGTCGCTAATTCTGATGATTTTCCTTTCCATTGAAAAATTAATTATAAACCAATCACTATTGATGGCTTTAATACGAAAGCTGAAATATTTTCCCCAAATTGGGGCTATATTATGCTTTGACTGGAACCTTCTAAAGGAAGTATTGTTATGTCATAATCTCTTAAGAAAAAAAAAACTGATTACCATTAATTATTGGTTGTATAGAGATAAAAATATTTGTTCTTACTTATTTGACTTGTGATATAACTGAAAGACCTACCTGTCTGAAAATAGTCTACAGTAGTTGAAAGGGGAGAAAGGTTGTCAGGCTTTAGCCTAGTTCTCTCTTTTTAGTTACCAAGGTTTATCCTAAAGCAATAATGAAGGGTGTGTCCCCACATAGTGACAATGTATTTGAAGTAGTTTTAATTCTTCTAAATCTTTCTGAAAATTTTATTTTTTTTTTTTTGAAAATTTTAAAGGGAAATTTCTTAGTACTTATCACTTACTGGTCTCTCTTTTTTAACACTTTTCCTTCCTCAACAATATTTCAAAATTTGCACTTAATAACATTACCTTGCATTTATTATGTTCCAATCAGTATGGCAAAGATATCTATTTGATAAGTTGATAATATTATTTTCTAATGAATTAAAATTATTAATATATTAGTATGTATTATGTAATCACTTATGTAAAATATAAAATAAAAATGATAGAGGTAGTTAAAGCATTCATACTTTTAATTTCTTTGTTTTACAGTGAGGACAGGGTAATTGAGCATTATTTGAAATTCAAAGGTCTAACTCGAGGTCAAGCTGTAGTTCAGTAAGTATCTTTTCTTTTGCTATATCTAATTTTAATATCTGCTAATTGAAGGAGTGGTAAAATAATTTCAGTTGTGTACTTTTGGATACATATCCTTCATCTGGTTAGAAATATCTTACCATGAAAATGTCTTAGATAATACCATATATTGGTGTCATCAATTCATGTATCTACCATTGTTTAGTAGATTACAAAAATGTGAAATGCTCATCAGATGTCAGGGAATGGGGAATGGTGGGAACTGTGATGAACTGAGAGCTTTTCTCCTGGGGAGAGGCAAATCTACTGAGCTTTAGAATTCAGGCATAATGTGTTGCCAGATCTTCTGATATTTTCCAGTAGATGCTAGAAATTAAATCCCAATTCTTAAATTTCAATACAGTTTTAATACAATGTGAGTCAAGCAAAACATTACTAAAGGTGATGGCTAATTGTCTGACTTTTTACTCTAATTTAGATGGGGCTCATAGTGGTGGTTAACTAATATGTTTCTTCATGCTGCCTAGGGTAGACAACAGTGATGTAACCTTGTATTTTAAACTTAGAGTTACCATCAATCATTTATTAAAAACAGCCTATAAACTATATTAAAGCTTTAAAATTATAAAATCTCACCCTCCCTGGTGGTGCAGCAGGTTAAAGCACAGCACTGAGAAACTAAACCCACTTCTGCATGAGTTCGATCCCCGCCTGCCCTGGAGGAGATCCACATGGCGAGGCAGACCTCTCCTGACCTGCCTTCTGCTCCCCTCTCTGTCTCTGGTGAATCCTCTCACCCTCCACATCTCTGGCCTGTACCCCAGTTCCATATGAATAAATAAATAAATCTTAAAAAAATTTAAAATCTCAATTTAAAATTATATAATTAAAATTGTAAAAACTTATAGATTATTGCTACAGCAATTGTAGAATAGCTTTTGTGGCCGTAGACGTTTTTAAAAATTGCTGAGTGTAGCATTGACATATGGAAACTAAAATAAGGATTTGGAGATCACTAACCCCCTTGTTTTCCTCCCCCCATCCCTTTCTAATCTCCATTTTATCAGAACACACTGTCGGTGATCTTCAAGGTCGAAATCAGAAGTTAGCAGACCTGAAGTTGAATCCTTGATGTTCTAATTGTGAGCAAGGAAACAAAAGAAAAATAAAACAAAATAATAAAGAAAGTGTTTTGGTTAAGCAAGTGAGCATCTTACAAAGTACCATTGCCTAACAGAATCCTTACTTGCTTTAATCATTGTTGTGGCTTCAAATAGGAGGCCATGGAACTTGGTAGTTAAGGCTCTAGACTGGAATTCAACTAGCTGTGTGGTTTAATTGCTACATGACACAATTGCTACATGACACAATTACCTAACTCCCATGTTCATATTTGTATAGGCCACTTACTTTTTCAAACTATCAATTACTAAGTGTAGAGCAATTGATCTTTAATATGTCACTAAAAAATTAATTTGTATAGAATAGGAACATCAATTCTTTATGGACACAGTGGTAGTCTTATACAATTTAGTCTACTCCTTAAAGATTAAGAGGTACACTAGGGCCCTCCCTGGTGGTGCAGTGGGTTACTGGTGGTGCAGTGGGTTAAAGCACAGGACTAAGAAGCTAAAGCCACTTCAGCATGAGTTCCATTGCTGCCCACCCCAGAGGTGACCCACATGGCGCAGCAGACCTCTCCTGACCTACCTGCTGCTCCCCTCAGCAGTGTACTTCATTGATCTGCCTGTTCTGCTCCCCACTCTGTCTCTGGTGAAGCCTCTCACTGCCCCTGCACCTCTAGCCTGTACCCAAGTTCTGTATGCATAAATAAATCTGAAAAAAAAAGAGGTACACTAAATATTTATTGAATTAAAAATAGCAAATAGTAACCATTGCTTTAATGTTTTTTGTTTTGTTTTGTTTTAAAGATTTATTTATTTATGAATACAGAACTGGGATACAGGCCAGAGGTGCAGTGATTCATCACACACAGAGCAGGGAGCAGAACAGGCAGATCGATGAAGTGCAATGCTGAGGGGAGCAGCAGGCTCAGGAGAGGTCTGCCGTGCCATGTGGATCACCTCCTGGGCTGGCAGGAATCAAACTCATGCTGAAGTGGCTTTAGCTTCTTACTGCAGTACTTTAACCTGCTGTGCCACCAGGAAGGGCCCACTTTAATGTTTTTAGAGGACCATGTTTTAAAAACTCAGGTTTATATGCAATAACATTTACCCTTTTAAAGCATATATTTCTAAGTTTTGAGTTGAGTTAAATACATATATTTCTAAGTGTTTATCATGTCAACATGGAATAGCTTTATTTTTTACTTAATATGAACATAACCCAAAAGTTGACGCTCATTGCTTGTATGCATATGTGTTTACTTTTCAAATGCTTGAAATTTAGGATTATAATACAGTCTAGTATGTTCTAAGCTATAGAAATCTTAATATGCGTAAAATAATATTTACTGTAACTTTTTGTTTGAAGGTTTTTCCAGCAACTTCCTAACATTTGGATAATGTAAAACATATTACTCCCCAGAGTGGTTTATTCTATATCAACTTTAGTCAGCAACATTAATTATGTCTATAATGAGGAAAGTAGATATAAACTGTGCTTATTTTCATTTCCCAATAATATCCTCTGATTATTTTAATAAGAGATTATAATGTATTTCATTTTCCATAGGTATATGAAAATAGTAGAAGCTCTACCAACTTATGGAGTTCATTATTATGCAGTAAAGGTAAAATACTTTTACATGACAAAGATTTCATAATGCCTGTTTTATTTATGAGTTTTGTTTTATGAGAATACTGAACAATACCAGTGTCCTAAAATCAGATTCAGTCAATATGCATTTATATGTAAATAACATTGGAACTTTCAGCATTTAAAATTGTATTGCTTGCCTCAAAAAATAATATCTTTTCATTTTTAGCAAGTTATACATTATAACACATTATTTTTAATAAATATTTGATATATTCAGATGCTTTCGCAAGACCTCGATTAGTCCCAAGAGATTCAGATGGTTCTTCTTTGGTACACCTATTCCCTTAGTTCTTGCTCATCATCTCTTTTCTAGTGTTTTTGCTGATGCTACCACATCTTCATTAATAATGTGTTTGTATGACAGTCATGCAGGCTTCAATGTCACTTTCAATACTTTTGGTAAATCCTCAAATTTTACCATTTTTCAGTCAGTATGTTTTATATTTATGCAGTATTTTTAGATGTTTATAAAGCATAGACAGACTGGCTAAGAAATATTTTGATATGCTGAGGAGAAATACAGTGTATGTGAAAAAGGGAGTGTTGTCTGAAAGAGGAAATGTTCCATAATTGATCTTGAGTGACTGTTCAAGTTAAGATAATAAACTAATTCACTTTGAATTTCTACTGATTCTAAATTTGTTTGCATATGGGTATATATATAAGCCTAAGTTTTTCCTACGATAATACATCATTTGCTTTGGCAAAACCTAAAAGATAATTTTATGAAAAAAAATTCTTTCCTCCTATACAAGTCTGAAAGTGATTACTCAGATATCTTCTCATTGAACCATACAGTTCTGCAAAAGAGTTTTTTAATTTTCTCATGTTCTTTGATAAGTGATAAGTATATTATAAACATCAAAGATTAGAACCACTTTTCTCATCTTTGTAATTCTTTGGAAACCTCCCTGACCTTTATAACTGGTTACTAATTAAGAGAACAAAGAACTTTTTTCCTTCCTTTTTTTTTAATTGGTAACTCGCTTTAGACTGTGTATTAATTCTTAGCTGAATTGCTTACATTGTATTTCTTCTCACCAACTATTTAATCAAAATAATATTTCATCCTTTTGATAGTGTTAATAATATTGGTCTGTTTTGACTTATATATCTTAGTTGAAGACACCCTAGGAAGGCATTTTAATAACAAGTTAGTTCTTTGACTAGTGTTTTGTTTACCAAGATAGCTTGTTTTGACTTGCTAATATTTGTTAAAGGATGAAATTGGTAAATATTTCTTCACCTCTAGAAGACTTAACATTTAAGATTTGGTTCTCATGTCTTTCTCTCTTCCAGGATAAACAAGGACTTCCTTGGTGGCTTGGAATCAGCTATAAAGGAATTGGCCAGTATGATTTACAAGATAAGGTGAAACCTCGGAAAGTAAGTAGAAATCATTTCAGATTTATGTGAACCTTGAACTGTTCCAGAGTTGGCCATATCATTTTAAGGGAGACCATATCAACATTCTTGAACAAAAAATTTTGATTAGTGAATCCACGAGATCAGAGAAGACTCAGGTTAGGTGTAAAATACTTATATACATAAATTTTCTGCCATTTACAAGTAATTCCATATCTGACACATGTGATCATTCCAAGGAAATAAAGTTAGGTACAAAATTTTAATTACAAATATGTTATCACAACATAGTTTACAAATGCATGCAATTAGGTTTTAACTATAATTTAGGATGAACACAATGATGTTTGTTTATAGTTATTTTATTTTTTAATATTTTATATATTTATTTTATAAATATATGCATACATATTTCCACTGGATAAGTAAGTAAATGGGCAAATTATAAAGATATAAGCCAAAATTTTTACTCTGTTTATCTCTCTGTGGTACAGTTACGAGTAATCTTTCTACTATTACTGTTATTTTTACTAATATTTGTTTCATAATTTTCCACACTAGCATGTCTGGTTTTTGTAAAGAATACTATGTGCTATTTATTCAAGGGTTACACTCTATTTGGATTTGGACTGTCCAGAGTTAATAAGTTACATTATATAAAAGCTGAAATTTGATTAGGATGCTGTTTCTGACCCAAGCCCAAGTACACACTACTTTGTTGCCTATGTAAGAATTGATGAGTCCATACAGATAACCATCCGGCTCTCCAACCCACTCGGTGTTATAGTCACATCAAGGCTGACTCAACGCTTCCCTTGATGGTTTTGCCACCTTCTTCCTATGTCTGCTGCCTGCTTATCAGTGAGAGTCACAGCCCTGGAACATTGTCCTGTAATAACAGACCATGGTCAGGCTGCCTGCCCTATCACACCCCGACATCGACATTGCAGCCTTAAATAATTCCTATCACTTCCATCTGTCTCTTGCTGTAATGTATATTAGCAAAGCAACCATATTCTTCACAAAGCAGTCAAGTAATCATACCACAGTGCTGTGCAGTTTGTAAATGTTCTTCCAGCTTCAAACATGCTCACAATCCTTCTTTGATTAAAGAAAATAAGTAAAGCTCCCCATTCACCCCAATTTATTGTTGTGAAACTGACACAGACAATACAAAGGGTGTCCTAGAGCAAGCTACAGGTCCTTCTACTGCCATTCTGGCTCTTTTGGATCACACTAGCTGGGTATTAAGGCTTCTCATTAGACAGTATCAATTAAAAATACAAAGCAAAGATGTTCTGCAAGGGAGGGGAAAAGAGAGGTATGAACAAGGGAGGGAAGAACACATGGGACTGTGGTGATGGTGCATGGGTGGGTTGGTCATGGAAATTCTGTAGTGATTACACCTGAGAAAAGAAAGCAAATATTGTTTAAAAATGAACAATTAGGGCCCTCCCTGGTGGTGCAGTGGGTTAAAGCACAGTACTAAGAAGCTAAAGCCACTTCAGCACAAGTTCAGTCCACACCCGGGAGGTGACCCACATGGAGCGGCAGACTACTTCTGACCCACCCACTGCTCCCCTCAGCAGTGTACTTTGTCAGTCGCCTGTTCTGCTCCCCACTCTGTCTCTGGTGAATACTCTCACCGCCCCTACACCTTTGGCCTGTAACCCAGTTCTGTATGAATACATAAATAAATCTTTTTTAAAAAATGAACAATGATATAAAATATAAATCAATTTAAAATGTTTAAAGAAATAACAAAGCAACATTTAATATTCATAGTCTTCTTTGTGAGGGATGATAAGAGAGCATACACATAACTACATAATTACAGTTTTGTCTCCCTAAGCCCTATGACCAACATCAATTGAAGTAGGAATATTTAATTTCCAGGGGAAATATGGGTAAAATGGCTTGTACTTGAAGATTTGCTTATACGGACATACAGTTTTTCAATTGTCAGAATAATTTTTACTTGTAATTATTTATTACAATACTTTACCAAAAGTAGCAAATCTCATTGTAAAAACAAACCAAAAAGCAAAAGCTGCAGAAACATGTCAATTAGAGCAGAAGTCTTTTTGTGCCTCCGTTCCTTCCTTTGTGTTATGAAAAGTATGAAAACCAGTATGAAAAGTATGATACTGGGCCGCCCAAGTGGCCTAAGGGTGAAGTCTCAGTACTATCACCATGAGGGCCTGTGTTTGATCCCAACCTGGGAGCTACCCACACATGTCCCAAGCAATTCTTCTGTCTCGACCGATTCTCCCCTTAGCAATATATTTCAGTAAGTCCACCTGCTATGCTCCCCATGCTGGCTCTGGTAACTCCTCCTACCTCCGTACCTCTGGCTTATACCTCAGTTCTACACTCAAGTAAGTTAAACATTAAAAAAAAAAAAAAAGAAAGAAAGAAAGAGGGCCCTCCCTAGTGGCCCAACGGGTTAGGACAAAGCACTGCAAGCTGGCCACAGCCACTTCAGTGCAAGTTTGATCCCCAGCCCTGGAAGTGACCCACATGGCATGCAGAATGGCAGACCTCGCCTGACCCTCTCACTGCTCCCCTCAGCAATGTACTTTGTCGATCTGCCTGTTCTGCTCCCCACTCTGTCTCTGGTGAAGCCTCTCACCACTCCTATACCTCTGGCTTGTACCCCAGTTCTGTATGAACAAATAAATAAATCTTAAAGAGTATGATACTGATTCATTTACACTTTGTCAGTACTACATCTCATTATCACACTGCCCCATACTGTGTCATAGGAAACCATCATCTTCCTTATTTTCCTAAAACACAGTTCACATATGTTAATATCCTATTAGTAATTTATTTCACTCCTGCAATTTCCTTTAAAAAATCACATTTAGGCGTCTCATGTTTTCTCTGATTTTTGCATAGGAAAACTGACTTCAATCAACAAACAAGTAATTTCTTAGTTAATGTGGCTAGATAAAATTGAGATTTCCATAGAATAGAAATACATCCACTTAAACAATAGATGGCTTTCTCCCAAAGTACTGGTGAATTAAAATCTGCATGGAATATATTACTAATTTTCTCTCAGTTGCTCCTGAGACACAAGTGTTTGTGTACACTCACAGTCTCCTAAAAAGTGGCAAATATTGTTTGATACTGATCATAATAATGTTTGCTTGTTCATTTCATAGTCTAGACAAAGCTCAAAAGCCACTTTTTCTTTTTCATTTACAGAGTTTTTCTATTTCATTTTCAAGACATGCCATTTAATTTAAAAAGAGCCATAAAGAGGCCATCTGTGTTACCACTGTCAGCCTCCTCCTTCTTGGTTATTTTAGCAGGCAGCCACTCTGTACCTATGGTGCCTACCCTTGCTTCTTCTGTTAAATCTAACTATGGATTTTGCTTCTGAGTCTTTATTTTTCCATGTCTAAACAACACGAGGGGTTAATTGGAGAGAGGATGTTCTGTAATTCCCTGTCCTAGCCCAATTGGCTTAAGTGAAAGACTGCATAGTTCAGAAGATCATGAGTATTGACTTAGAAAGGAGGATCATCCTCCTTTTGTTTACATAAATCTGTGCAGGCAGCAAGTAACTGACAACCTGGCAGGAAAAAGGTCAGATTGGCAAACTCTAGTGAACCAAAAGCTGGACTGGAAGTCCATATAGATGCTTACCTCTTGAACCATATGCTTGCTGTGTGGTAATTATGTGGCTTTAAAACAGGCCAGAAGGAGGGAGATTAGCCAGTGATAACTGACTGACTGAGACCAAAAGGCTGTTTTGATAAGGAGTTGATCCAAGATTCACTGACTGAGGTGTCCCCTTGCCACATAATATCTATTGGTCATAACCGGTGATTGTGGGGGATGTTAAACATAGTGCTCCCAGGATGCCCAGCTAATATTGTTCATGTGTTTTGGCTATAAACCTTTGCCTGTCAAGAGGGCCAGGTATTTTTCATTTATGTGGTATAATAATGCAAAGCAGATGTTTCAAAAGTAGCCCAAACTCTGATGTTTGTGTACTGTATGATCTTGGGTAAACTGTTTATTCTCTGTCTAAATTGTTTCCTCATCTACACAATGGTAACGCCACAACTAACTGCATAGAGCATTTGTATGAATTAATTGAGATTGCATTTAGCATTGTGCCTGACACATAATCATCACTGGTATTTGTTCATTGGTAGTGAGGGTGTGGCACGCTAAAGAAGGATGTGAGAAATATTCTTGGATCACTGCTGAATTAGGAAAGAACCCCAAATTGCTACAAACCTATATCCTTCAGGTTCCATCTAAGAATCTACACTCAAATTTTATGTTTCCAAAGAATAGTAAGTTCTCTCCCTTCCTAATTTCATTCACCATAATGCAGTAAAGCATGATTCAAATTAAGAGGGAAATTTTTAATTCTGAGTTACAAAGCACAAAAGTTGAAAGTATTGAAAATTTGTATCAAAAGCAGTTTTTATTCCTTCCTTTGTGCATGAAATGTGTCATTGCAAACTCTTATGGAATGTGAAAACATACCAGAAGTCTACTTCATTTCAAATTATAGGCCATTTGAACTTAAAAACTTTGAAGTTCTCTTTTAAAAGAACTTGCAAACTTGTATTTCTTCAAAGTTTTGTAGTTCATTTAGCTTTTTGAGTAGGGAAATGACTGTTCTTCAAAAAGAAGTAGCTAATAGGTCAGAGACTGAGGCAAGTATTACTTTAAGTCATGACTGATTTGTACCCCCTGGCAAGATATTTCCCTGAGTAAAATCAGAACTTGTCCAAGATGATAGAAGTAAAATGGCATGCTACTCAGTATGATAGGTAGGTCAAAATGGATAAAGGGCCTTTCAAGATTAATATCTTTCTATATTATGTAACAGGCTAAGAAAGTCTTGTGATAATGTCACCCTAGGGCATCTTAGACTAGGGAATGGTCTTAGTCTTTGGTTAACCAATTTTAACTATTGCCATTCCAAATGCCTAGAGAGCCAAATGAATTAACTCACAAGCACAAGAGTCTTACTTTTCCCTTGTCATAAAAGTGCATTTCATATAAACACAATGACTTATTTTTCAAAGCACAGTCTTCTCAGTCATTTTTATCCCTGCTTGTTTTCCCCTCTACTTCCACATCATCATGGACCTCAATTAATGTTACTTCTCTAACACTACCTATTTAAATGCTAGGAGCAGAGATCATGTGCTGTCCAGCCCTATGTCTACATCAATTCAAAATATAAAATGTAGTGTGGAAGAAAAATCAAATTACAAAATGTCAACCTCTCTGGAGACTGGTCCATCCTGTTTGTAAAGTATATAATTAAGCTTCAGCCACACCAATAATCAATGTGGTTGTTAAAGCTTTCCACCGAGTCAGTGGGAAGAGAACTCAAATTCTTTACCATGGATTTGAAATGAAACCTGTCCTGTGCTCCTGCTTACCTCTGGCCTGAGGCTGTCACTCAAGCTTTCTGGGCTTGTATTTTCTCAGCTATTAAATTCAAATAATTCTATCTACCACACAGATAATTGTGAGGACTCAATGAGCTAGTGATTAGCTGAGTAGATATTTGTCATTCACACTATATTCTAAGCATAGAATGTATTGATTGGTGTCAGCATCTCTCTTACCCTCCTATAGTTAAACACAATTAGAATTTTTTTTGGTCATTATTTTATTTTATTTAAATATTTACATGAGTATATTTACATGAGTATATGTTTGCTCATGATCCCATTTTGATAACACAAAGAGCAAAACAATTAATAAAAATAGACAAATTGTTACATAATTTTTTCTTGATTTTTTTAATAATGTAATAGTTTATTTTTTACATCATCTTGTGTCTTTTTCCACCTCAGTTGTAATCCCCGTGGCTTCCCACCACCAGTTCACCCATGTGCCATCACCATAGTCCAGTGCACTCTCCCCCCTCCATTTTTTTATCCCATTCCCCAGCCCCCTCCATAAAATGTCTCTGGTATATAGTTGTTCATTATTATTTTCTCCCCTAGCCCTTTATACTCCTGCTATGAGTGAAACCATCGGTATAAATGCATGTGTTTATCTTTTTTGATTGCTGAGAAACACAATTAGAATTTTAAGACAAGGAACTCTCAGGGAGTTGTTTGGTCATTGGTGAGTCTCCATTTCACAACCAGGAAGCAGAAGAACTATTCCAATGCAAGCAGTCTAGCCATTCATAAATTTACCAAGCCTAATAGCAAAGGGAGCTGGGAAGTATTTATCTAGATGAGTGATCATGGGTAAAACTATAATTCGTGGTGTTCTGTGACTAAACAGAAGGAAGAAAAATAGATCCTGAGGGTGATAGGTAGTTCCTGTCATCCTGTCTTGTTTTCTTTGAAGTGTTTAAGGGAATGACAATGAGAAATAAACACGTAAGCAAAAGCCGTGAAGACATAATTATAAATTCTGATAGAAAAAGGATGGAGAGTCAGTAATGAGATGGGCGGGGAACTTTCAGTGTGTTCAGGAAAAGCCTCTGTGAGAAAGGTGACATGACATTTAAGCTGAGACCTTGACTGGCTCATGAAGAATGTGTTGGCAAGTTCAAGTCTGAGACATGGCGTTATGGTGATAGGCAAGTGGTAAGCATATTATAAAAATGGAAAGGAGACACTAAAGTCTCAAGAATAAGAATGCTCACTGTAGAAATTGAAGATGCTAATCAGGTAAGAGAACCAGAGATTCTTTATTCAATCTATTTATGTTTCTAGGCAGTTACCAAATGGCTAACTTGTTAGCACAATATAGAAAAATGAAATAATTCTCTCTAATTGGATTGACTATTCCAAATGCAGAGAAAAACAATGCATAAAGCAAGCGTTGTGGAAAAGAGTCCTAGGAAGTAATACACAGTGAAGATTGCTTCAGTATATACATGTAACTAAAGATTGGTATGGTTCAAATCATTCTTCAGCAACAGATTTCCAAAAATCTAGTGCAATGTACCCATTTTTATATTTTTCAGTATAAAAGAATTGATTGAACCTGTTCAATCAACCTGTTCAAGGCCCCTCAGCAGGGATTTAATATTCTTGATGTCATTTAAGGAAAAAGTCACAACCCAAGTCATCAGAGCCCTGACTGTCCTTCTGGAAAGTCCTGGCTATATTAAAAATTTAGAGATTTTGTTGAAAAATATTTATAACCAGACTGGGTAGCCATTTGATCCAAAAGAGCCATCCAGGTACAGCAAGTCAGCCATGTGAGCAGCAAGTCAGCCCTGGTTGCACCAAATACATGTGCTGTGCGTTCTGATTGGTATTTATAGGTAGTTGAGATGTGGCCTCTAACCAAGGAAATTTGAGATGGCCTCCTCTTAAATAGGTCAGATTTTCATATTATGTATTTCCTGATATTTAGAACTTCTTATCTAAACTTTCAGAATGCTTTACTCTTTACATTTAAGGACTTGATGATTTTTGTGTGGAAGGTTTTGCCATCACATCTGAAAAAGTAATTTCACTCCCATTTGCATATATCATGAAATTTTACCTCAGCACACCTGACATTATTAGCAAGACCTCTTCTAATCTGCTGTACTGTTCTAAGTCTCTCTCTGGTAGATAACTTTTGCATTTAAAAAACAATCTGAACAACTGTTCATTCCTTAAGGCATTACCAAGTTGAAATAAATAGTACTGCAAAATCCATTATTTTAGAGAAAAATTTTATCTTCTTCATCAACACATTTCACCTATCAAGGACTAAGTATTACTAAATACTTTTAAGTTTTGTAGTCTTTGCACTATTGACATTTGGGGCCAGATCATTCTCTGATGTGAGACTGTCTTGAATCCAGTATGATTCAAGAATGCACCCCCAGCATCTACCCATGAGGTGCCAGAAGCACCCTGCCCTCCTGTGTGAGAAATGTCTCCAAATGATGTCCTGGGACTGTGTGTGAAGGGAAGGCATGGTGAATAATCATGCTTGATTGAGAACCACTAGTCTAAGAGCCTTTACTTAAGTAGAGGGCTATCTTAATCCCTGTTGGTGGTTGTTGTTGTTACTGTTTTCTCCCTTGTAAGGTAGAAATGGAAATTGCTCCATGTTTTTCTTTTCTTTTATTTTCTTTCTTTCTTTTCTTTCTTTTTTTTTTTTTTTTTGTTAACATAATGTTCACAGAACAAATGTTCACAGAACTCCCTTCCCAGGTGAGGAAGGCAGAATGCTGTGCTGTAGCAGGGCCCTGAGGTTTGGGAAGCCCTGCAGTACTTCCCAGAACTATCCCTATTTAGAGTTGAGACCTTAACCTATTTGCACAAACTTTTCTGACCCTCAGTTTTTCATTTGTAAAATAGGACTAAAAGTTGTTCATCCCCATAGGGTTATTAGGAAGTTGCAATCTCAGTTGTATAAGCTGAGGTGGATAATAAAGGGTGAATAAACCATTAGGTAGGTAGAAGAACTGCTCTTCCAACACAAGGTAGGTCAGTTTGATAGTTTTTTTTTTTTTTAAGATTTATTTATTTATGCATACAAGAGCTTGTGTGTAGCCCATAGATTTGTGTTTGGGTGGGGGCAAGGGGAGGTAAGAGGATTCACCAGAGACAGAGTTGGGAGCAGAACAGGAGATCCACTGAAAATTACTGCTGAGGGAAGTCCAGGCGAGACAGGAGAGATCTGCTGCGTCATGTGGGTCACCACCCTGCCAGTAATCGAACTCATGCTGTAGTGGCTGAGGAGAGCTTCACAGTGCTTTGTCTTAACTCTTTACACCACCAGGGAGACCCAGTTTGATATTTTTAAAGTCCATTAATCATTGATAGCAAAATCCTGTTTTTTGTGGAAACCAGCAAGAAAAACAGATGTACTATCTAGGGCATGGGTAGTAACAGTATAGTCATTAAGTGCATTTTTTGAATTAAAAAAAGGCTAAATCAACAAGATAGTGATTTTATTTTATGTCAGATAATAACAGGGGATCCCCTCTGAGTCATTCATTGACTAGTGTACAGTCATACATACCAGCTCTGACTAGCTATATTTAGTCATTTCCAGGTGAATTTGCAGGTAAATGATTAACCTATATTTTAAGTACTTTTAAAAACATAACAAGCTTCTGATTTCTTGGCCTTAGCTGGTATTAACATTCTGGTGATAGTATCTTTCAATTCATCAAGTTGCAAAAAATAGTTTGATCCATTCTATTCAAAGCTTTCCCTGTGTATGTGTGTGTCCCCAGACAGAAGGGAGCTTGCTGTCTGAAGTCTCCCTGTGGGCATGCCTTTACCCAACCCCTCCCTCTTCCTCTGTGACCTCCATGATACAGCAACACTGAACAGATTTCCTACCTAGAGGGTGTATCAGGAAACCACGAATGACATCAACAAAAACACAGCAGTTTTTACAGAGGCTGAAACTCACAGAATTGGAAACCTGAGTGACACAGATGTGTCAACAGAATAATCTAGCTGTTCCTCATCAGTGGAAAGACAGATGAGAAACCTGATAACTGTGGTTAGTTCTGCTAGTAAATGGCTGTCCTCCATTTTGACAAAGATACAATAAAATTAGGGAACTGGACTGAAAGTTCTTCATAACAAATAAGCTGCTTTATCACTTACTGAATGTTCCTGCTGAGCCTAGCATGAGAGTAAATGCTTTACAGTATCAGGGAAGCTTTCCTAAAACCCACCAGGTAAGTGCTGTTGATCCCATAGTATAGATGAGGAAATTTGCTAAGATGTTTTTCTGTCAGTTTTTAAATATTTGACACTTTCCTAAGCTGGAATTAGTGACCTGAGGATATATTCTCTTCCTGTGGTAGTTTTTTGATTATCTGTTTGTTAATATCATGGTTTATATTGTTCCTCTTTTACTTCTTCTATCTTATCTATATTTATTTACTGTGCAATATCAAAGTTAAATCCAGCTCCTCTTTTATCTATTACTATCTACTTTCATCTTTTGATGCTAATGGGCACAGTTAATCATTCATCATTCTAGATGAGCGTAGCATAGTAAGAAATCCGGAAGTCCTAACTCACAGTTTTATTTTTGTTCTACAAGCATCCCCTTTCATTATTAACACTATAGATTATAAAAGCAATACAACTTCAGCTTGTAGTTTCCAGTGAGTACCACATAAACAACCATAAATTCTAATTAATGATTATTATGCTTATTTAACAAGCATTGTAGAAAGCAGCCCAGTTTCATACTCTCAAGTCTATATTGCAAAGTAAATAAGCCCCTCTCCCCTTTTTAAATCTCTAAGTATGGGAATTTTAGCTTGGGCATAATTTTTCTGTTTTAACATGAGAATTCAATTGTGTATGTACAATCCACATAGTAATCATACCTCTAAAGTGTCATACCCTATTCTAGTCCTACCTTGTGTAGGCGCTAATGTTCTGCACATAATAGAAAATGTGAAGCATATTTTGCTACCTTCAACCTTCCTTTAAACTTTGATTTATTTTTCCTTAACTACAGAAAGGTCTCCTTGCAGCCCTTCACCTCTAACGCATCAGGGGATGGAGACCATTTCTTATTATATAATAGGGCATTTCTCTAATGTAGACGCCTTTGCAAGTCAGGGCAGCCTTGCAGGGGCTTCTTTGCCCAGTTTCCTCTTTTCTTCCCATTGGCGCTGCCTGCTTTTGACCATAGGAAGGCCTCCTATTTATCCTTTAAGGAAAATACTGGTGAAAGGGAGGAGAATGAAGATTGGTGAGTTCCCTGCTGTGTGCCAGGTTCTGTCCTAGACTTGAGGCATGAGCAATATTTATAAATGAAGTCATTTCAACTCAGTGCCATTGCTATTCTTAAAGCTTAATCCTATCACTTTGAGAGCAAGAACATCAAAATAATTTGCAAACACAATAGAACAATGATTTTAGAAATTTCATAAGAAAAAATAGTCACCACCTAAATCAAAGGCCATTGCAATTAGAAGTTTTTTCCTAGCAACTTCAAACATTGATAAGAATCAATGGTAATGATTGAAATGTCTAAAATAGATACAGATGGTTAGGAGATAGAAATCTCACTCCTGTATAAAATAGATCTACCTATGTTCATTTTATATATATTTCTATTATTTTAATTTTGGGAAGTACCAAGAATATGACATCTGCATCACCACTTAATTAACCATTGCTATTTATTTTATCACACATCATCCTATTTTCATTAATATAAGAAATAAACTATTACAAGTAAGCTGAAGTTTTCTGTGCCGCTTGCCCTTGACACACCCTAGAAGCAACCACTGGCATGAATTTTCAGTTCACTTTCCTACCACTACCAGAACGTATTTGGAATCACATCTTGCACCAACTTTATGATATCGGGGGAAATGATTTGCCTTTCAGACTAAAAAACACCACCTCAGTCCCATAACTTCTTCTGCAAGCATAATTGACATCCAGTTATTTCAATGTGTTTAAAAACACTAAGCAGGGTTTTTGCTTGCCCCAAGTAGGTTCACTCTTAATGCACCCTGTGCTGAATGAGGCAAAAGTGCTAGTGTTTCATGTTTGTAAGTGATAAGAGGAGGAGGTGGTGACTTTCAGAGATCATGTTTCAAGTTCAGCCCTGGTTTTTATGTGTGTGGGAATGGACGCAAAGGAAAACACAGCTGAGCTGCATTGTGGCTCTTCCTGTTGAACCTGTTTGTGGCCAGGGTGAGTAAACCTAGGTCTAGAAATGTCTCCTTCAGGCAGGCAGCCTCCAGTGAAATTTGTGCCTGGATTTAAGGAAACTTACTTCCCAGGAAGTATCATCTGAATCCACATGTTTTAAAAATGTGTCTCTCTTATGGGAAAATCTGTGAGGGTGACATTTGCTTTCCAATTCCTGATGGATAGAAGAAGTGAAGTGGGAGGTGTCGCTGTATGGAGTTGCTGATGTCAGTAGTGTGTCAGACGTGGGAGGTTCGGTTTGTGAAACTGAGTTACACCTCAGTGTCTTATGAAACTGAGTCCAGAATTCACTGGAGCTGCTGTCTGGGAATGGGGAGATAGATCCATGGGGTTTTCCCTTGTATTTCTGTCCTACTTTTGGAACCTCTGGATTATAAGGAATTAAAGCCTCCAGTCTGCAGACATTTTAGGAAATTGGTATGTAACTTTAAACGTTCAATAACTCTCCTGTCAATCTGTGTCTAGTATTAAGTAGTTACAGATGATCCTTCAGATCATGAAGGAGTATATTCTTAGTGTGTGCTGGTTTTTTGTATGTGTTTTTTTTTTTTTTTAACTCTATTTGGGGCTGGGGTTCCAGTTTGAATGCTTTTACCTCCTAGCTGCCTATGAACAGGAACTTTAAGCTTTTGCTGTTTCTTTACACGAGGATTACATGTAAACTTGTAAACTCAAAACTCTTGGGTCCGGTACTTCAGGAAATGGTTTCTGTTGATTGTGCATTGCAGAGAAGTTTTATTTTGCCAATTAAAGTATCCATCTATGATCTTTTTGAACTTCATTTTAAAATCCAACCAAAGTGCATTGGTGGAATAAAATTGCTGTGCTGCTGTTTCCCAATCATCACGACTGAGGACAGAGATAAGGGACTCAACTCTGAAGTTGGAGTGGATAGGACAAGTGGAGGAGCAAGAGGTTGGGAAAGAGCCCAGGAAACAAAGAACACACTCTTTTTTTTTTTCCCACAAATTATCTTATTTTTAAATGCACTTTGCTGGGAAAGTTTGTTGCTCCCCAGAACTGGCAAATTACCCTGTGTGCAGCATTAGAATGTCAGCATTGGGAATAGAGAAGTTGGGTTCTGTTTACAAAAACTGGAGGCTCTAGCTTAGAAAGCAGAGGGTATCACTACTGTTCCACTGCTGCCCCCGCAATTCTTGCTTCCGGGTTTCTCTGAATTTAGGGGAACTCTCCTTGCCACTTTGTAAGAGGAAACTGGTGGTTCGGAGACTTACCCCTGTGTGGGGATCTGTTTTACTTTCACTTTACATTCTTTTGAAATTAGTCTGTGTCCTTATTGAAATACCCTTTAGGTTATCTTTCCATTTAAATAAGAAAGCAACAGCTTTGTTCAGAGGGCATGTGCTTACTGGAATCCATGAAGATTTTCTTATTAAATTTTATCTTATTGAGTCAGAGGAAAAATAGTATGCATGTTCGCCACAGTCACTGCCTTTTATTGTTCGAGGAGGATTTATTGGTGAGGTGAGGATTACTGCCCAAAGAAATAAAAAGTGTTCAGGTTGTAGTTGATTTGACTATATTCCATATTCATGCTTAATCTTAGTATACCTTCTTGATTATGATTATGAAGCTGATTTTTAGTACACATTCATAATAATTAAAATTGTGTGTGTGTTTTTTTTTTCTGTTTTCTGAATTGTTTAGTTATTTCAGTGGAAACAATTGGAGAACTTATATTTCCGTGAGAAAAAATTTGCTGTTGAAGTTCACGATCCACGGAGGTAAGAATCACAGGCTTTCTCTGTCAGTCTGGGTAACTACATGAATAATGCTACTCTGAACATTTGTGTGTGTGGATATGTGTATTCATTTCTCTTGGATTTATAGCTTGAAGTGGAATTGCTGGGTCAACTGGTAACTCTCTGAAACCTTTTGAGGAACCGCCAGACTATTTTCCAAAGTGGCTACAACATTGTACATTCCCAACAGCAGTGGATGTGGTTCTAGTTTCTCCAGTTCTTCCCTAATGCTTATTAATTTTAGTTGTGTGTGTGTGTGTGTGTTTAATAGCCATACTTGTGTGTGAAGTGGAAACTCATTTTGATTTTGACTCGTATTTCCTTCATGACGAAGATGGCTGAGCATCTTTTTATGTGCATTTTGGCCATTTATAAATCTTCATTAGAGAAATATCTAGTTAGATCTTTTGTTCAGTTTGGTCCATGTTACCAGTATGAATTGAAAACAGGATTGTAAATTCTCTAAGCTTTTCAGAGGAATTATTTATCCTTGTTCAGTGGTTGCTTTTTAGATACATTTATGGGTGTTTGGAGGGATGTGACAAAAGATTCAACCAGATTCCTCCAGGGAACATCTGTATCCTCCCCAGCCCCTGCCTCTACCCCACACAGCTTCTCTCTGCCACCCCTCTTTTTTCTCCCTTAGCTCGCTTCTCCTCTCACCCTTTCTCCTCTTTTTTTCTGAATCATAAATAGTACTCCAGATCAGTTTTGAGCCTGCAGATTTTCAGACGATATTGTGGTGTTCATCCTCTGACAGTGTCAGAACTGATTGCTGACATATCTTGCACCTTGAAGAAATTGTAAATGCAACAAGCTTTGGTTGCTTTGTCTTTATTTTATTTACTTATTTCAATGTTATTGCAGTTATAATTGACATGTAGCATTATATAAGTTTAATGTGCATAGCATAATAGCTTGTGTTACATTTATTGTGAAATAATTGCCACATATTTAATTAATCTCCATCTTGTATGGGCACAAAATAAAATTAGCAGCTAAAAAAGAAGTGTTCTTTTTCTCCAGATGAGAAGTTTTGGGGCCTATTCTCTTAGAAGATTTCAAATTTACCACACAGCAATATTAGCTGTAGTTACCAGGCTGCTCATTACATCCCAGTACTAATTTATTGTATAATGGAAGGTATACCTTTGACCACCTTCATTCAATTCTCCCATCTCCATCCCCACCCTTAGTTGCTTTATCACATTTATTCCCTACATTGTTTTTAAAGATTCATTTATTTATGCTTATACAACTGGGGTATAGGCCAGAGGTTCAGGGGCAGTGAGAGGATTCACCAGAGACAGAGTGGGGAGCAGAACAGGTCAACCCTGACACTGCTGAGGGGAGCAGTGGATGAGTCAGGAGAGGTCTGCCATACCATGTGGGTCACCTCCAGGGTGGGTTTCGAACTCATGCTGATGTGGCTTTAGCTTCTTACTGCTGTGCTTTAACCCGCTGCGCAACCAAGGAGGGCCTCCCTACATTATTTTTTTTTTTAAGATTTATTTATTTATGCATACAAGTGCTGGGGTATAGGCCAGAGGTGTGGGTGGGGGATGAAAGGATTCACCAGAGACAGAGTGGGGAGCAGAACAGACAGATAGACTGAGACACACTGCTGAGGGGAGCAGCCAGTGAGTCAGGAGACGTCTGCTGCACCATGTGGGTCACCTCCCAGGCCTGGGATCAAACTTGTGCTGTAATAGCTGCAGCATAGTGCTAAGACTTAACCCCTTGCATCACTAGTGAACTCCTAATCCCTACCTGTGATGGTCATACATACTTATGATTTTCAAGTACAGTAATTTTAAGATATTTTAGTCTAGCCTCTGATTTGACTAATTCTTATCTGCTTTTTACTATATCTTTTTACTTAACTGCCTTTTTAAATATCTTTGTTTAACACAGAAAGATATTATCTTGATCTGAGTGACTTTGTCATAAAAGGAGAATAATCAGAAGGTTGGCCCCTCTCCTCACCAGTGTGCTGCAGCCACATAGTAATTAAGATGCTTTGTGACAACATTACTCACTGGGCGCATTTTCTGTTGTACTGGTCAGAGGTGAATAATTTGCGTATTTTCCTTAACCTTTCAGGATTTCAGTATCAAGAAGAACCTTTGGGCAAAGTGGCCTTTTTGTGCAAACATGGTATGCAAACTCTTCTCTCATCAAGTCCATCTGGGTAATGGCAATTAGTCAGCATCAGTTCTACCTGGACCGGAAGCAAAGCAAAGTGAGTTACAAGGACAGCCAACTGCCACCCCTCACTTGCTCTCTATCCTGAAGCTAAGCCTCCTCAGAAAATATGCAAACAAGGAGTTTTGATCTTGAAAGTGTTTTTAAAATTTCACACTAACTTTTAATTTTTCTTATATTTTAAATCTGATTTGAAGCTGTAAGATTTGTCAGCTTTTTGACACACATGTCTGTTTAGACTGGTGACACTTTTCGGTTTTTTGTTGCTCTATACCATGAGAGAGAATCTCACACAGTTAAAGAATTTTAGCTACCTCTTGTACTTTTTCCTAAAGAGTATCACTTTAAATATACAAAAAGTCTTAGTTGCCCTCGTGCTAACTTTATTTTATCATAAAAATAATAGTCATTTTATTAATATGATGTCATTTTATTAATTTGATGTCAGATTAATTGAGTTCATTCCATTTTACTGTTGTATACCTCTTAGGCAAAAATTTCTTCAGCCAGGAGTTTAGACGATATCGCAATGGACTTAACGGAAACAGGAGCACCGAGGGTCTCCAAACTAGTGACCTTGGAGGCAAAGAGTCAGTTCATCATGGCAAGCAATGGCAGTCTAATCTCCTCAGGTAACATTTTTTTAAAAGATTTATTTATGCATACAGAACTGGGGTACAAGCCAGAGATGCAGAGGCAGTGTGAGGAGTCACCAGAGGCAGGGTAGGGAGCAGAACAGGCAGATATAAGAAGTACATGGCTGAGGGGAGCAGCTGGCGGGTCAGGAGAGGTCTTCCATGCCATGAGGATCACCTCCCAGACCAGGGATTGAACTCACTCTGAAGCAGCGTGACTAGCTTGCAGTGCTGTGCCCTAACCCCTTGTGTGGCTAGTTTGCAGTGCTGTGTCCTAACCCCTTGTGCCACCAGAGAGGGCTCTCAGGTAACATTTTATGATTAGAGAAAGGGCAAGCAATTTTTGTTTCATTTCATGAGCTTTTCCCTCAGGTTTGTTTCTCAAACCTCTTTTCAATGCCTCTTTTACTCCATTAAGTAGGGCATAAGTAAGCATAACAAAACCTACAATAAACAGTAGTGTTAAATAAAATCTTAAAATTAATTTTGAAAACAGTATGACATTAAGTTATAAATAAACTTTATATAAGTAACTGTAATGCAAAAGAAAGTGCTTAAGGATAACTTGAAAAGACATTCTCTTCCCCTAAATTCCACAGCTTCTTCCCCCAATATTTTGTTATTGATGCAGAATGTTAATCCATTTAATACAAGGATGAACATGATTACAAACTCAAATCCCTTCCCCTAAACCTGATTGCTACTCCTAAACTCTGTCACTAAAGTCCTGAAATCTCTTAACACTAAGAACATGTAACTTCACCAAAATAAAGTCTTCTATCACATTGTCAACTTATGTATTGGAAGCACAGAACATTCCTTTGACTTGTATTAAGAGAGAACATTCACTTTGACTTGTAACAGAACACTATAAGCAATTATCTCTAAGAAAATTTTACCCTCTCTGCTCGAAAAAATGAATTTTTTTCCTTAGGAATGCCTGAAACATTAAGCATTTTATCATTGCTTCTAAAATAACAGAGCCAAATTGCAAAGGGCACATTACCAGGCTCTGTTTGATGCCCAGAAGTATGAGAAAATGTTCTCCAGTTTCCTTTTATTATGTTCAGAAACAAGGAGAAAAGAAATAAGCTATTATTTTATAACAGGTTTGGCTGTAAAGTCCTTTGTCTTTTAAAAAGGAAGGAAACATGGCTTGTAAAATCTTTCTTGCTCCCCTCCCTTCACCGTCCCAGGTTCTCAAGACTCAGAAGTTAGTGAAGAGCAAAAGAGAGAGAAAATCCTTGAACTTAAGAAGAAGGAAAAGCTGTTGCAAGAAAAACTCCTGAAAAAAGTCGAAGAGCTTAAGAAGATCTGTTTGCGGGAGGCCGTGAGTGTCTTCAATTTGGGGAGGATGACGGTTTCAAATTGTGTTTGACAACTCCAGCCAGTGTTAACTATCACTCTCTGGACTGCCTTGTTTTACAGGAGCTCACAGGCAAAATTCCCAAAGAGTATCCGCTGAACATAGGTGAGAAACCTCCCCAGGTCAGAAGGCGTGTAGGTACCACGTTCAAACTGGATGACAGTTTTCTTCCTAGCGAAGAGGTAAGTGTACCAGCTCTGAGCATTTCTATTAACAATTAACAGAAAAACTGTTGGTTGGGTGTGATTAATTTGTTCCTTGGCTTGAATACATTGCTGTGCTTTCTTATCTCACCAGTTGAAATAAATAATGTAGACCAAATAGAATTCTTTCCTGCCATGTACAGTCCCATTAAGATTGAGCTATTTCCTACTTTATTTGTCCCCAGTGATAGAGAACATTCAATGAAACCACACAGCAATGTTTATTAGTTGAGAAATATCATCAGACTTAGGAAGACATCATTAGATCATTCCACCTGAACCAAAATAGCTGTTGACAAATAATTTGCCTCTTGCTTCTCAGGCCTCAGTTTCCTCATCTGTAAAGTCGGGATTTATTTATATTTCTTCTCTAAGAAAGGGAATAAGTATCCAGTGAGATAATACATGTATAGCCAACGGGTATAATAAAGGTAAAAGATATGTTAGCCAATATAGAGTATACTTTTTCATCTGTATGACATCAGACCCTAGTTATGTTTCTTGGCTTTACAAAATGATAACAGTTTCATTCAGTAATAGAATGACATTTGCCATTTATCGAATGCTCATTTTATACCCAGCTAAAAACAGTGCATATATGTTATAGTGTTTAATCTTCACCATACTTTTATAAGGTAAATGTCATCTCCATGATATAAGTAAGTAGAAGAAACCCAGAGGCATCCAAAATTTAAGCAGCGTGTTCAGGGTCATCCCACTAGGAACCACTGCATCGATGAATCAAGAATTCCTTCTTGAAAATATGTGCTCTTCACCCAATAATGAAAGGATAGAGGATTGGACTAATGAGAGTTTTATGTAATGAATGAGAGAGGTCTTGTCTTCTAGAAGATTGTTTGATGATACCTATGCAGTAAAATTTGAGAAGATTCAGGCAAGAGAAGAAAAAATAGATAAAATTATTTGCTTGCCAGTTGAAGTGATGCTTTGTATACCATCATGTACTACTGCTTTCCAAATTATTTAATTATTAAGTGAGAGTTCCCATGACAAAGTTTCCATTTATCATAATTAAAAGTCCTTTTTAAGAGTACTTCTATATGAATCAAACTCATGACTAGTAACTCTTTCTTTTAAAAAACTGGGAAAGATTATGTTCTCACACAGAATCTGATTTGAGAATACACAAAACATTGTTTTTTAACTATTCAGTACATGTGAAAGTGATTGTGTTACAGGTAATGGTATTATTTTATAAATGCAGGATCCTGCTTTGCAAGAACTGGAGAGCAATTTCCTCATACAGCAAAAGCTGGTTGAAGCTTCAAAGAAACTTGCCAGTGAGCCAGACCTTTGTAAAACTGTGAAGAAAAAACGAAAGCAGGATTATTCTGATGCAGTGAAAAAGCTTCAGGAGATTGAAAATGCAATAAATGAGTACCGAATTAGATGTGGAAAGAAACCCAGCCAGAAAGCAGTTACTTTACCAGGTTAGTAATATGTAAAGTATTTTGAATTGCATAGTCAATACTCTCAATAGTAAATAGCATTTCCAAAACATTTCACTTGGTCTAAAAAACAGGATTGAAAGTAAGTTTTGTAGGATAATAGTTTGAATTTCAGACTTACATGTATGTAAGTTTGATGGTCTCTAACATTCTTACTAGTGTACTAATATACTATTTCATAGCTTTAACTTTTACCATAAAAATTGGTTCACAATAAGACAGATTCATCTTTAACCAGCCTAATACCATTGCAAAAATAAATTTGACCATCCAGGGAATTAGTAGAGCTAGGCCTACCCACTAGCTTCCTGAAGGTTTCTGGTTCAGAAGACCAGATACTTTCTTTTTTAATTATTTTATATATATATTTTAATAATATAACAGTTTATTTTTACATCATTTTGTACACTTTTTTAAATCTCAATTGTAACCCCCATGGGTTTCCCATCACTGAGTCACCCTTGTGCCATCAACATATTCCAATGCACTTCCCTCCCCCCCTACCTCCCTTTTTGATCCCATTCCCTACTCCACCCCCACAACAAAATGTCTCTGGTATATGGCTGTTCATTATTTTTATTATTTTCTCGCCTAAGACCAGATACTTTTAAAGGACCTGTCCACACACATGGAAAGAAGATAACTCTTCTATTACTGTCATTTACAGAGGCTATTTAAAGATATAGGTAAATGATCTTGATACAACATAAAAGTAAAGAGTTAGGATACAAAGCTGTAACCACAAGATAATAGGGATATTGTATTTATTGAGCAACATATAAGCACTAAGTTTGGTTAGAAAGATTTAAAAATACTAATTGTCTTAACATTTCAAGTAGCTTGATTTTCTTCTTAATACTCTTCTGTATTTTCAAATTGTCAACTTTATACATTGAAGACTTTTAATATTAAAAAAAATACCAAAACATTGCATTTAGATAAATTGCAAGTCCATCTGGTCTTAGATATCTTTTGGCATTATTTTTCAACCTTCATCATCAGTTGAAATGCAATTGATTTCTTTTCAGGTTAAACATGAGTAAAATTAGGTGACTTCTTATTCTAGTGGTGTATTGCACTTAAGGTTGGCAGTATTTTTCTTTTTTTACTATCTCATAAAATAATTAGTATCTTAATTTGACAAATATGGTGCCTGGTGCCTAGGTTTAAATTGTACTCAGGTTTAGGCCAAATAACTTATAGAGCAACAGTTTGGCTTTGGGAAGTGAACGCACAGACAACAACACAAAAGTGTTAGTCAACTACAGTTGGAGAATTTTGGGTAGCTTTGACTCTGAATGTGAAATCCTTTTGGGCTTGGCCATGGTTATTTTCAGGACCAACAGAAATGGGGGATTAGCAGTGCATTTAACTTTCATAGCCATTTGTTGTGACTTATTCATTCCCAATTTGTGCAAGATGCAAGTGTTCTCCCTTACAGGGACTGACAGTTGGGAGCAGATGGTGCCAATGGTTGAGCATGTATTGGGTACAGTTTTTTGTGAGTCTTACAGCTGTCTATACTGGCACCTCATTTTCAAATAATACTATGTGTCCAATTAAGAGCTGGTCTGCCTGGCTCTGATAGAGATTAACATTGAGATTGGATGGAGAGATTCTCTTCATAATGACTTTGAAGCTTACGCTGAGGATTCACATTTGCCTATAATCTTGCCAGTAAAAAAACACTAAATATGGAATGCCAAAGCAGATCAGCACATCTGAGGTGTCTCGTTTTGATAAATACATTTTTAAAGATTATTTGATGGGTGCCTGTCATGCACAAAGCATTATGGGAATTTCCAACCACTGCATTTCTTTTCATGAGAATGTTAGGCATGGATAACAAAAGTAATAATTATAGCTAACATATGAGCATTTGCCCTGTGCCTGGAGCTGGGGTTAAGGATTTACATCCATTGTCATTTAATGATTGTCTCAGCACTATTCACAGAGTACTATTATCCTCATTTTAAAGTTGGCACTGCGTGACCCTAGAGAGATCAAGTCATTTACCCAAGGTTTCAGAACCAATAAGTGACAACACCAAGATTCAAGCTCAGATCTGTCTAATTCAGTTTTTCTCAACCAGGGACAATTTTGCTTCCCAAGGAATATTGGGCAATGTCTATAACATTTGGGATTCTCAAAACTGAGAGTAAGGATGCTGCTGACATCCAGTATGTATAGCCTGGAGATTCTACAGTACAAAGGACCCCTAAGTGTTTAAAATGCCACTGCTAAGAAACCCTAGTCCAAAGAAAAGTTCAGGATCCCCATTAAGGGGCTCCATTTAAAAGAAAAACTGATATTCTTCAGAGAGAGGTCCAAAAAATATTGTACTAATAGTAGATTCTTAAATAAAGATTCAATGTATTTGGCATAACATTTAGCATTTTTGACATGACTGGCATAATTTTTCTTTCCAGTTTAGTTGGAAGCACTTAATGTATAGAGTACAGTTTTCATCCACTGTAGAAACTAGATTAAAAACCAATTGGGCCAAAAGGCCCTTGAAATATGTTTCATTTTTTAAAATTATCCAATGTAACATTTGTATAATATGTAAGAAGTGTATATCTTCAGTCGGAACTGAGTCCATTCTTAGAATTCTTAATGCACAGCAGTTACATTTATCTGAAAATAAAAAAATAAAATATATGTAACTGAGACTCACTTCATTAATCACTATAGGTGTGTAAATGCACAATTATGCTAAAGGCAGTTCTTTTTGTTCACAGAAGACATAATCCCATCAGAAAGCAGTTCTTTGTCTGACACAACCACCTATGACGATTGTAAGTAGCTTGATTTTTGTGGTTTAAAATGTTAAAAATTCCGACTTTCTTAATTAAGTAAAGCCTATTTGTTATCTTTTGGGAAAGAAAGTAGAAATCACTACTTTCATTCAAGCAGAATGGTTGGGAACAATTGTGATGAACTGCTGTACCAGATTACAGCATTAAATACAGCACATACAAATCAGATGACCTCAGGTAATCAGAATACCAGTAGCATGGTAAGTCCTCAATAAGGATATGCAGGATTCTGTAAGATTTTATACTTTTTTTCATATAACTTTTTTTTTGAAAGATTTATTTATTTGTGCATACAGAACTGGGGTACAGGCCAGAGGCTCAGGGGCGGTGAGAGGCAGAGTGGGGGAACAGAACAGGCAGACTGACGAAGTACACTGCTGAGGGGAGCAGCGGGCAGGTCAGGAGAGATCTGCCAAGCCATGTGGTCACCTCTGGGGCAGGCGGGAATCGAACTCATATGGAAGTGGCTTTAGATTCTCAGTGTTGTGCTTTAACCCGCTGAGCCACCAGGGAGGGCCTCATATAACTTTTTTTAACTTTATTTTATAGATTGACAGGGAATTGCATAATAATAAGAGCCTTTCACTCCATTTTTCACTATGGTGACATAATAAAATCCAATATCAAAGTCAGGAAGTGATAGCATGAACTGATTTTCACTATATTCTAGAGTTTATGTTCCTTAGGTATCATGCATATTATAGAAATTGGGTTTCATGTTGAGTTTCATAGAGGTATACTTTATTGTGATTGTTTGTTTTTTCTCTACACATTTTATGTTGGTATGGATTTTGTTTTAATTGAAAGAACATTTTTTATAACCCTCTGTTTAAGCAGAAGGATAGTTATCTATCTGATATGATTTCAAGATTTGGGGAAAGTCTTTAGACCCTACTCCTTTATCTTCCCCCAAGTTTTATGGTACTTGAAATTCCACCAGTCCAAATTTCTTCCCTTGAGCTAAGGTTTTGTAGTGTTTGCCATACCTCATTTAAAAATACGAATATTGGTGGGAGACAGAAAGAGTCTTTAATGACTCAGCATAAATCAGTTTTATCACTTTCATTGACAAGATGAGCCTTTGGTCAGTCAAAAAGTTGAAGACCTTTCAAAGTAAATTGAGAAATAATGGTCCAAGAAATCCTCCTCCTGGTTCCATATACACTGGCTTTTTCTCTAGAAAAATCTAAAACTCTAGAAAATCTAAAAAATTGCATCTGAGTGACTTCTTTGCTCAAAGCCACACCTATTGAATTGGCAAAAATTGGGTCACATCCCTCAAGAGTATTCAATAATTTTTTTTCCTAGTGTATTAAATTTAAAATAAAGAAAACACATTTTCTGTAAGTTGCATAGTTCTGAAAACATCTTTGAAAGAATACATTGTTCATCAGATCTCCCAGTTTATTTGGGGGGAATGTGGGAAAGTATGTATTTACCTACTTATTTACTCATGCATTTATTTACTTACAGCCAATGATGCCTTCACTCTTGCTGGACAGCGATCAAGTTCAGTGCCTCATTCTCCAAGAATTCTTCCCCCCAAGTCTCTTGGAATTGAGCGAATCCATTTCAGAAAGTCATCCATCAATGAACAGCTTGTGGATACCCGGCAGTCCAGGTAAGAGGTCACAAAATATGAGATTTTTTTTCTCCAAAGTGGTTAACCCATTATTGTATTATTCTATTTCCTACTTTTAGAGGAGTTATTTTGTAAAACCATAGCGTAGTTACTTGTAATTGAAAGCAAGTAGAAATGTTTCTCAGAAATCTTTTAAAAAGCACTGGCTATTTCCTTGATTTTTAAATATATTTGATCTATTAAATTATAGGTACACAATCTGGATTTGGTTTTAGCATCCAAATTTCAGTTCCATAAACATATTATCTGGAAACTGTTATTTTAATTACCGCCCTACCAGACCAACTGAGAGGACTAACTTATTTTTGCCTAGTCAGAATATTCAAACATAGTACCATGATATTGGAGGGAAAAAATGACATTTAAATATCAAAAATACAGCTTTCATTGTTATTATAATAATAGTAATATAAATTTGACATTTGTTGAGCACAAATGCTAGTTAAAATATGAAGTAATAACAAAGTTAATCCTACCACCTTTCCTGGTATTATAACTACTATCATTACCATTTATCGAAACAATGAGGGCCAGAAAGCATGAATGACTTGCTGGGTACATTTACTAGTAAATGTCAGAATCAGGATTTGAACCTAGGTAACCTGACTCGAAAGCCTGTGATATGATTTCAGTCAATGTTAAACACTATCTTGGTCAAAATGGAAATTAGTGCCAAAATTAAGTATGCTCATTTAGAGTAAATGATTTTACCATGAAAATAAAATTGATACTTTGTTGTATGACTAATTTGCCAAAGACCAGTAAAAATTAATCTCACTACCAGCCTCAGTTTGTGAATGAGCACTTTAATAACAATTGCCTAAAACAATAGAGATCCAAGTGTGTGAAACTGTGCTGTTAACTTAATTAAAAGTAAATAAAATAACATAACATTCCTTCCTCACACTAGCTACACTGAAGTACTTAACTGGTACACAGCTAATGGCAATAAAATTAGGCAGCACAGACAGAGCTCATTTTCTTCATTAAAGAAAGTTCTACTTGATATTGCTTACTAAGTGTTTGTTTTTGTTGTTCTTAATATATATTAGGGGAACAAAATTATTTCAGCCAAAGGGAGAATTATTACTGGGAATCATTTTAAAACTATTATATCCACATTCCTGCTGGCTTAAGATGGGCTTGATCTTTGATTCAATAAGTTTCACTTAAGAAATGTTTCCTGTTGAGTTAATGAACTACAAGAAACTCATCACAGTATTTTCTATACTAATAACAATGAAAGTAACCCAAATGTTTTAGCAGTTGATTGTTTAAATAAATAAATTCTTATAAATCTTTACAATAGAATGTTGTAGTCATTAATATAACTTTATAGACTAATAATAAACAACATGAAACATTAGATACAACTCAAGTTTGTTTTTTGTAAAGAGTGTTTTGAAAGAGGATAGATACAAAGATTTCATTTAGAAAGTGTAAATGCTTGCAAATATATGTTTATAAAAATCTCCAAATATTTAGTGTTGACTGGTTATATTTGAGGCATCAGATTATCTGCTTTTTAAACATCTCAGCAATGGACTTAATGTGCTTCTATAATCAGTAAAAATGAAACAAACTCAGTGGAATTAATAAATTAACTTCATATTGTGATCCCAGTGTAGTAGGAGGTGGGGTCATAGTGTTTTAAGGATGTTGCCTTCTACACCAGGGATCAGCAAACCCCAGCCCATGAGCCAGATTCACCCTACTCCCTACTTCTATATGACTAATGATTTTTTCTGTTTATAAACAGTTGAAGAGGAAATAAAAAGCAATAACACTCTGTGACTTGAAAACTATATAAAATTTCATTGTCCACTGTCAATTTTTGTTGGCATATGGCCATGTGCAACATGGACTTACATATTGTCTCCCCTGCTTCCACAGTTCAAGAGTAGAGTAGTGAAACAGATAGCTCACCTGCAAATCCAAAGACCTTCAC
This sequence comes from Condylura cristata, assembly GCF_000260355.1. Classification (NCBI taxonomy): domain Eukaryota; kingdom Metazoa; phylum Chordata; class Mammalia; order Eulipotyphla; family Talpidae; genus Condylura; species Condylura cristata. Next base: position 46,351,293 of record NW_004567105.1, read on the forward strand.
TTTACCCTCACACCCTTTCTAGAAAAATGGTTTGATGACTCCTACTTTACTTATTTTCAATTGTTTTATTCTGCACACTTTTAAAAAAAAAAAAACCTTTTTTCCCCTTCATATTTATGAATAAGACCACTTATGCTTAATCTCAGCTAGGACATACCAAGGGATTAAACCAATAAAGACACCCTTCCCAATTGCTCCCGACACTCCCTGTCTTCAGCTTCCAGTATGATCCACTTATGACAAGTCTGCCACAGATATCAAGAGGCTCATCAACTCTTGAATTCTTCTTGCCTCCACAGAGAAATGCTGTCGACACACAGCAGCCCTTACAAAACCTTGGAGAGGCGTCCCCAGGGAGGCCGGAGCATGCCCACCACACCAGTTCTTACCCGCAATGCCTACAGCAGCAGTCACTTGGAGTAAGAGCCCTCACGCCAGTTGCTTTACTCTGTTGATTTTACTTTAAGGTGTTGTTTTACTTTGTTGTGTGTGTATGTGTGTATGTGTGTGTGTGTTTTAAACTCATTGTATGGGACTTTCTATAGCAGAACTGACTATTTTATAGAACTACATTTTACTACTCAGTTTCAAATATGTTGACAAATGCACTTTGTTTGGGGAGAGACTGTGTTCTCTTATACCTTATTTTCCCAGCCAGACATTACCCTTTATTATTCAGCAGTGAGAATGAAGCTAATGATAGAGACATTTTGAAATGCTTACTGAGTGTTGTATTCATTATTTGGTGTGTGCTGTATTATTTCATTCCCTAACAAAACTAACTGTAGATAGTAGATGCTGATTTTGTCCCCGCTTTTGCGGAGGAGAAAGGTGGCTCAGAGAGGTTAAATATCATGCCCCACCCAAGTTTTACTGCTTGGAAATGGCAGAGCCCGTAACTCAGTTCAGTTATCATCCATGTCAGTGTCCAGGCTTTTCCCACACACTGAGCTGCCTCCACCTTAGTGTACCCACCCCCTAGCCTGTGGAAGAGAGGATGCTTCTAGACATGCTCAGGCTTCATTTCAGTTTTGAGTCAGGTTATACATACTACTTTGGTCTTTCCTGTCCTCAAGAAAGAATGTGATTTGCACTATTGACAGAACCTAAATATTTTCTCATTTTAACCATGAAAATGAACTTACCTATGAACAAAAATATTATGTGGACAAGTGGATTCTGTTGTGCAGTGAACTCTGGAAACCTTAAAGCCCCTACTGCAGTTCAAAAGTTACTAACTCATTAAGTGCTGTGTGTGTGTTGTTTTTCCTTATTTCGGTCTGCCGCTTTCTCTTTCTCTCTCTTTTTTTAAAGATTTATTTATTTATGCACACAGAACTGGGGGTACAGGCCAGAGTTGCAGGAGTAGTGAGAGGATTCACCAGAGACAGAGCTGGCTGCAGAGCAGGCAGACTGACCGAATACACTGCAGAGGGGAGCAGTGGGCGGGTCAGGAGAGTTCTGCCGCGCCATGTGGGTCACCTACAGGGCGAGGGGTCAAACTCTCACCAAAGGTGCCTTCATCAGCTTCTCAGTGCTGCATGTTAACCCACTGCGCCACCAGGGATGGCCCGCTTTCTCTTTTTAAGTCGCTTTTGTCATCTCATAGGCCCGAAGCTTCATCTCAGCACTGCCGCCAGCGCAGTGGAAGCCTCGAGTCCCAGTCCCACCTCCTCTCCGAGATGGACAGCGACAAGCCATTTTTCTCTCTCTCCAAATCCCAAAGAAGCAGCAGCACGGAAATCCTGGATGACGGGTCATCCTACACCAGCCAGTCGAGCACCGAGTATTACTGCGTGACGCCAGTTACGGGCCCCTATTACACCACCCAAACTCTGGACACTCGCGCCAGAGGTCGGAGAAGGTCCAAAAAACAGAATGTTACCACGTCGAATTCAGGAAGCATGCCCAACCTAGCCCAAAAGGACAGTTTGAGGAATGGCGTGTACCCCAAGGGTCAGGAGCAGCCTTCTTCCAATTACTACATCGCTGGATACACACCGTATGCTGAGTGCGACATTTATTACGGCGGTGGCTATGTGTATGAGAATGACACCGAAGGACACTACAGTGTCAATCCTCCTTACCGTTCCTCTGCCCACTATGGCTACGACCGCCAAAGGGACTACAGCAGGTCTTTTCACGAAGATGAGGTTGACCGGGTACCCCATAACCCATACGCAACTCTCCGACTGCCCCGGAAGGCTGCTGCCAAGTCAGAGCATATCACCAAAAACATCCACAAGGCCTTAGTTGCAGAGCACCTGCGTGGCTGGTATCAGCGGGCCTCTGGGCAGAAAGAGCAGGGGCACAGCTCACAGACTAGCTTTGACTCAGACAGGGGTTCCCAGAGAAGCCTGGGGTTTGCAGGACTGCAAATACCCTGCTCTCCAAGCAGTCGGGCATCCTCCTACTCCTCAGGTAAGAATGCTCTGGAAGTACTTAATACCTGGAGTTATTTTACTCCTGTACTTGCCCATCCCAAACCACTTCCCTCAAGCATCATGAGACCAACACTCAAGGTCACGAGTGAGGTAGGCTTTAAGTAGAGCTACAGCAGAAAGAGAGTACTTGAAAACTGTTCTCTCCAAATTTCCAAAGAGCATGGGCCATTCCAAAGAGCAGTGATCCAAGGCTGATGAAACAAGTTGTAGACTCAAATCCAACAGACACTCTGGAGCACGTTGTGCTGACCATGTTAGGGGCTTTTACATAGTTTTTTCTTTTCTGAGTCTTACATTAATAGTCACATCTTTTAAAAGTGTGTTCTCTAGAAAGATCATTAAGGTTTGCTCTATGAAAGCAATAGAGTAAACCCTTTGGCAGATTCAAAAGGCAGGAATCTAGAGGCACTTTGTGTTTGATGCCTGCATAAGGCTTCTACTGGTTCTGACAGGAGGTGGCATTTACTGAACTCTGTTCCCAGCCCTGTTCTAAGTACTTTACATGTCTTTTCTATTTGCTAAGTACTTTACTTGTTTTGCCTCAGTTCACTAATCATATGTACTCCACTTTATGGTTCATTAAGGGATTTTTTTTAAAGGATTTATTTATTTATGCATAAAAGAGCTGGGTACAGGCAAGAGGTTCGGGGGGGGGGAGAGGATTCATCAGAGACAGAGTGGGGAGCAGAACAGGCAGACTGACTGAAATACACTGCTGAGGGATGCAGCGGGTGGGTCAGGAGAGGTCCACTTTGCCATGTGGGTCACATCTCTGGCTGGGAATTGAACTCATGCTGCAGTGGCTGCACTTCATAGTGCTATGCTTTAACCCATTGCTCCACCAGGAAGGGCCCAGTTAAGGAATTTTTGAAGATAATTTTGACTAAAGTGTTCCCTTCCTTTGACTCTGGTCCCTAACTCCACTAACATTTGTGATAGACATAATGCATGTCCCCTAACTGTGCAAGTACTTTAAGGGAGACTAGAGGAAGGCTATCCATGGCTTCATTTATTCAGCAAACAAGCAGGTGCTTCCAGTGTGCTCAGGAGCCAGTGTTGAACCAGTAACCTGGCTTAACAAGTCACTGTTGTTAGTGGCCAGACATATATATATATGAAAACTAAGCAATTTTATTTTTTTTATTACATCATTGTTAATTTGGGGAGAGTATTTGATTTCTCCCCTCAGGTATAGTTCCCATAATTCTCCCACCACCATAACACCCATGATCTGTCACTACAGTTCCTGTGCTCTTCCCTCCCCTGTTTTGATGCCTCTCCTGCCCTCTACCCTGCTGGAGGAATTAGATGTATGGTCAGCTTGCAAGTTTGTCTTTTTCCTGACCCTTTGTTTAGTTTCTCTATATTCCTCATCCAATATTTATCTTTTCCCTTCTGACTTATTTTGTATAATCCTTTCTAGGTCCATCCACATTGCTGAAAATAGCATGAGTTTCTCTTTTTTGATCACAGAGTAGTATTCCATTGTGGTACATATACCATCTTTTTGATCCAGTCAACTATCTTGGGGCATATCCGTTTTCCATATCTTGACTAGTGTAAATAGTGCTATAATAAACATAGGCATGCAGGTGAAAACTAAGCGACTTTAAAGCTCTAAGAAGTGAATGAACTCTTGAAGAGCATAGAAAGGTGAGATTGTGAGTCATGTTCCTTCTTCCTACTATGACACCTTCATGAGACATAGGACAGCAATGCCCGGTCATTCAGCAATAGTCAGTGAAAGCTGTACCTTTAAAAGTTTTATAGGCTTGTTGACAAAAGATATTTCCATAGAGATTTCTATTTGAGCTCAAGTTCTTTTACATTTGTGCAGGACTTTGGACTTCCACAAGGGCTTTCCCATCTATTACCACATCTAACATATGAAACGCCTCCTGCAATTATTTCTTGTTATTTATGCCTCTGTTCTATAACACTCCTTTTCCCCAAACACCAAGGCATTGCATGGGAAACTTTCAGAAACCAAACGTAGGCAGAGTATGATTAAAAAAAGAAAGAGACAAGGGGTGCTGAGACATGTGAATGGTTATCAGGGCACAGGGCTGAGGTTATGCTCCTTTAAATAGAGAGGCTTTGGACAAGCAGGTATAACTCGGAAAACCTGGATGTTCCTGGCAATTGGTTCAGTGCCTGGGGCAAAGGGGAGAATGGAATTGATGCTTCCTGATGAGGCCCAGGGAAGATTTGGCCTCACCAACCAAACACATTTCTTTTTAAGTAATTAGGATGAAACCCATCCTCCCAGAATCCTGTTGTGGTATTTTCCTCATTCTTTTCTGTATTTTGTGACTACAAAGATAGATTACAGGGCAGGCATCATTCTGATGGAGAGATACATTTCCAATTATTTTCCAAATTAGTCAGGGGTTTTGCAGTCCCTTCTAGCCAGTAAAAGTTCACTTGGTGACTCAGATTTAGTAGTAATGACAGCAGCCATTTATCGGCAACTTACTGTGTGTTTATGTCATGCTGAGCCCTTTTTAGGCACCATTCCATTTATTATAGGCAGCAGTTCTCAGTGGTGAGTGATATTCTTATTATTATCCTAATTTTGCTGCTGAGGCAACTATGGCTTAGAGAATTCAAATGACCTGCCCGTTGCCTTGTCGGTGGGTATGGGGTGATGACAGACATCTGAAGAGTTTTGAACCTGTGCCTCTGAATCATGTGTGGTGTTGTAGACCTGTTTTCAATAAAAAAATAATATAATTTTTGAAATTAATCAATAAATGATGCTGGCCTAGTTTCAAAGCTACTAAGTGGTAGAATTGAGAACTTCATCTCTGCCCTCACATCTTAACCATCAGACCTCCAAGCCTCCTTCTTAGAGTTTTGAAACAATCTTGGCAGCTCAAAGATGTTACATATTTGAGTCAAAACATGCAGCGTCCAGATGAGTTTTGAAATGTTGTTTGTCTCACACTCATCCTAAGTGCTTTGTAGGTGTGAGAAAGAACACACCTTGCCTGCTTGCCTGGAACAGAGAATGGAAGAATGCTGAAAGATTCATGAACAATTCTGGCTTTGTGTTTCAGGTGACTGGCACACAGCATTGTGTTCACCATGTGCACCTGAGACATGGAACAGGATTGTCGCTTCTGTTTGTTTTTATTGTTTGTATTGAGGCAACATGGGCTTATAACACTGTGATGACTTAGAGGCCAAGGTTCACACCTCTTCGATGTATATAGCCATACCACACCCACCTCAAAGTCCCTGTAACCTTATATATAGTCCACTGTGTTCCTTCCCCCTTGAGCAGACTGATTTTATTGAGAGGATAACTGCCGAACAATGAAATATTTGTTGGGCTTTGCTCCAAAATTGTACCTTGGTCTTGTTCTGGTTTAGTGTCTCAGTAAAACAAAATCGCTTTTTTTCTGAAATCCTTCCTGTATTAGTTGCCCTCCCTCCCCCTAATACAAAAATAGTCCTTTACACTGCTTGTGGCTTGCAGCAGACATTGCTTTTGGCTAAAAAACAATCAAGTCTACTCATGGAATGCTTTTCCTTCAAAGGCCTCCAAGAAACAGATTTGCACCTTACCTTTATAGCTAAAGCTTTATGCACCTGCCACCATAGCCCAAGTGAGAAGATTCTCTAAATGTATCAGAATTTCTTTTTATGTCTTGTCTTTTGGGTTATTTTTACCTTATGTTTTTGAATTAACTTTATTCTTCTTACTTATAATTGTAACATGAATGGCTATTTATCAAGTATATTACATATTTGTATTCTGTGTTACATATTTTCAAATGTTACCTTATTTAAATCTCGAACATTATCATCCCCTCTTTACGAAATGTAGAAATGCTCCCTGAAAGTATAGTCTTCATTATCCCCACTTTGCAGATGAAGAAACTGAAGCTTACAGGGGATAAATTATTTGCCCTGATCAGTATGCTGGTAAGTGAGGTATTATGTTGATTACAGACATTGGTTCTTAAACTCTACTCTGCACACAGCTCATTATAAAGTACATCTAAATGGCTTAAACAGATGTCTTTTTCAATATTCCCACTAATTTCATCTCTTTTTCCATTTTTATTTCTAGTGTCTTCTACAAATGCTTCTGGGAACTGGAGAACACAAATAACTGTAGGACTGTCTGAATACGAAACCCCAGCACATTCCTCTTACACCAGCTGCTATGGCAACATCTATAATCCTTTGCCCTCTCCAGGCAGGTAAGAAGCAATGCTCCAAAATTCTAATAGTGTGTTCCTGGCCAAAGGAATTCAGGGATCCTGTTTCATTTTATGAATGCTAAGTAATCTAGCTCAAGGATTGCCAAATTATAGCCTCTGTGCCAAAACCAGCTGCCACCTGTTTTTGTAAATAAAGATTTATTAGGAAACAGTCATCCTCGTTTATTTACATATTATCTATGACAGGTTTGTACTACATGGACAGAGCTAAGTAGTTGCAACAGAGACCATATTGGCTAGCAGCCAAAAATATCTGAGCCTTTAAGAAAAATTTGTTGAGGGAATTGAGAAGGAAAAGAAAGATTTGTTGACTTCCAACCCAGTGCATTCAAATTTGACCCTGTTGTTCTGTGCATTAAATTCTGTGCAAAACCTGTGTCTGACAGGGTTTTTTTTATTGTATTACTGTATTTTTATTATTATATCCATTTAAGATTATTATGGAGCCTTCTGAGAAAAATATCTCTACTCCAGAAATGACTGCTCATACCAAGATTCCTCATGACATTTGGTGGGCTTAATTTTAAACATTTGCTGCCTTTTTGTGTCTGACCCCACATTCACTAAGAAGCAACAGATACAGCCAGCTGTCCCGTGTGTCAATGAAAGCAATTCTTTGTAAACATTTAGAGACAATATACAGGATGCTATATAGGAACAATTTGTTAAAATCTGAATTTTTAAAATACTGCAAATTTTGAATGACATGTTTTCAATTCTTTATGTACACAGGAAGTGTTAGGTTTGAAGAAGTCCTTTTTCCCTTATCACTTTCTCTCAGAGTATAATCCATGCCATGTGGGCAAGAGCAAAAAACATTTTCTGTTTGTTTTTAGAAATTTTTATTTTTTTTAAGTCAGTTTGCTTTAGGTATGGGAGACTTGCACGGACTATGACTTATAAACGTGTCTGTACAGGTGAATGTGAAAGGTTAGTTTCTTATTAATATTTTCAGTATTGCAAACGAATTTAAAATATTGAACAACCTAAAGCTTTATTTTTCTTCTTCAAGCTCAATAGGAGTTTTTCTTGGCTTGAAATATTAGGCCAATTGTCTCAACTAAACAAAGGGTGTGCTCAAAATAGAATTTTAGTGAAAATATGCCTCAGAGGATGTCAGATAGCTGAGACTTTTGTAAATAATGCTTGCAAATGAGTTAGGAGCAAGATCTAAAATTACTTTGGCCCACAGTTTGGGCTGAGCTTTTCCAGTTCAGTTCAAGTCTTTTTGTATAATGTATTTGCAAACAGTTTTCATATTGTGTATTTTTACTTTCCTTAGGGTTACTTCAGAAATGATAGAAAACATTCAGGGCCTAAGACAGTGCTAATATCCTTAGCACCATTTTCATTGGACTCACAGAGTGCTAAACGTTTTTGGGAAAATTCAGTTTTTACCAGTCTGCCCATCTATTTCCGCCAGCCCAAGATGGCTTGATAAGGAACCTGATGTCAGGAGGGACACAAGTACAGGAAATCAGAAACTATTGAATGTTCGTGTGTGTGTGTGTGTGTGTGTGTGTGTGTGTGTGTTTACGCACATGCTCTGTGTTCATTGTGGAAAATTAGGAAATTCAAAAGAGTAGAATGAACAGGCTAAATTGAGAAGCATATTTTTAATCCCTTTCTTCTAGAAAGATTTGCCAGGTTAGCCCCCCATCCATGTAGTTAATTGTTTATTTCCACTTGTTTCCTTATCTAGGATTTTTCATTATGATACAGTCTGATCAATTTAATTTGATCTGATAATAATCATCTATAAAACAGATTTAGAAATCTGCTCTAAAATTGCATGTTTATTTAGAAATTTGCTCTAAAATTGCATGTTTATTTTTGACAAAACATAATTTTTCAAATAATAGAGAAATCTGGTTTCACAAAAAAATGGAAAACTTCAAGTAGTTCCCTAAGTTAAGGCATGTAAATGCCTTGCAAAAGCTCAACTTTTTCAAATCATGAAATGTAAGATTATTTAGAGAACTTTACCCACAGTGTCCAGGTTTTAATATTACAGAAAGATGCAAATATTTATCAGTAAAACCTTTTTTTTTCCTTGTCTGATGTGGTGTAATTGTCAGTGGTGTAAACTTTCCAAAGTCAGAAATGTTGTTTCAGATGCTACCTACTGTATAGTATAGTCAAATTATGTGGTTCCACTGCTGCAAACTATGTTTTCAAATAACTTTGTTTCTTTCACTTCCTGTTTTCCATTTCCCATCCTCTTCTTTGTCTAATTCTACCCATTACTTACTAGGCAAAACCCAGGGCTTCTATCCAGGAGAATGGTTGTGTCTCCAGAAATGAGATCAGTTTTAAATTCTCTTTTGCTAAGTGTAGCCAGCTGTAGTAAGTACAGCCCCTTGAATGTGTTTTGCTTCTTGCATAGCAGAGTTTCGCTTGCTCTGACTAGTGGAAATCTGACTTTTTAAATCTGATTTTACATTAAATGAAAACACTAAATACCTGATTTCACATAGTATTTATTTCCAAAGATCTTCCAATGAGTTTTTAATCACCTTTACTAAAGACATTACAACTTAAAAAAAAAAAGCAAATCTACTAACTATCTAACCAATGTTAACAATCTATTTCAAGACAGAGGTTTTGCTTACTGGAATGGTTTGTAATTAGGATGTTGTCATTTGGCTAGACCCTCTAAATATGCTTATAATTTATATATATGATGATGTTTCCAATTTACACTTAACCTATATGCCCTAGGCTTGTAAAATATGTCTTTGAAGCCCTCCCTCCTAAACATACTCCCTTGATCCTGAGGAACATTTATATATTTTCTTAATTTGAAGAATATTTAAAATTCAAAACCACTTTTACAAATATGACTTTCACACAAAGCAAAATGGCCATGGATTAAAGATTTATTTCACTCACTAAGAAAACTAATGGAATGGTAAAACTGGTTCCAAGAGGATTCAAGACTGAATTCAACACACTGAAAGAGGACTGTTGGAATAAGATTACTAAGTTAGACATCAAAACCAGTTAATGTCCTACCAGAGAATGAAACCATTTCCATAATCATTTTTTTACTAGACAAAAGTTATTTATATTTTCTCCAGACAAAAAGTTCAACAAATTAATATGTAACTTGACACAGTCAGAGGCCTAAGCAAAGTAAATGTAAGTTAGACAAAGGAATGTCTCTCTTGAGAATTAAACACTCCTTGCATGGGCTTCTCGACAATGCTCCGTTGTTACTGAACGAGCATGCAGTTCATCATTTGCCTTATTTCCAAGCTTTGGATCATTTCCTTAACAGTGCTTTCTACTAACTTCTTTGAGTGAAATAATCTGTGTACTCTGGGAACACAATGACCACAAGTAGTAAATGTTCTGGTTTCCTTTACTAGACAGTACACAGAGGCCAGTCAACTGGACAGCACAGATGGAAACCCGCTGGAGGACAGCCTGGGGAGTGGCGAACAGAGGCTTTTCTGGCACGAAGATTCAAAGCCTGGAACGTTAGTCTGAACTGCATGGACCTCTTGACCAAGCACTGCGTTCTCACACTGGTGTGCCTTGCAAAATGTGTTTGTCTTCCCAGAAAGCTGTTGGCTTTGGAGACATAAAAGCATCCATGGTTGAAGACATGACTCACTTTGCCCTGGAAGTGAATCACATTCTAAGCCACAGGAAGTCCCTGCACAACGACTAGCCTTTCAAATTCCAGGCGCTAACTAACAGAGCAAGGTCAGATCACTTTGAACCATTGCCAAGAAAGGACTCAGCTTTTACCAAACAAGCACTTTTTAAGGAAAAAAAGTTATTGAAGGCAAAACTCAAAACAGCAAAATGTACATTCAGGGTCTCCCTTAGGAAGGAAGGACAGGAGAAATTTCAGAGCACAGTTCAGAATGATGAGAAGAGCTCCTTAGTCCCTGATCACCATCAGACAGTTTGAATTTGTGAACTGGCAAAGAATAACATGCTTTTTCTACAGATATGAACAATTTAGACAGTATTGGAAAATTACTTGAAGACAAGATGGATTTTCATGAAGTTCTGAATGAGTGTAAATGTTTTTAGGATACTATAAAGAGTGATGGTTTTCATAAGCACCATAAAATGGGTTCCAGAAAGACTTACTGCTGTAGCATCCTGTATTATAACGTTGCGGTAGCAAAATGGGGAAAATGAAGCAGTCCACAGAATAATTGACAGACAATACTTGGAGAATTTTCTAAGGTACCATATCATTGAGCTCCTTTTTTCTTTCTACACCAATGACATGATGAGCTATTGTTCAGGCTGGCATCTCTCCACTTTGGCAGTCATTTGAAAAAGCAGATTTGATATGGAACATTTTTATAATCAAGAGTTTAAAAAAGTATTTTAAAGTGATACAGAAAGAACCCAAAACAAGGAAAAAAACTCACATCATTTTACATGAATTGTGTGCCTTAAAATGGTGAATATTAGAAAAGTTAAGATATTACCTGGATCCTATAGATACCAAGTGACAAAATATAATCAGTCTTAAAAATAAAAAAACCCTCCAAGCTGCAATAGATTCATTATGAGGCTAAAACTACCTCATATTCTCCTTGCAAAAAGTAATTAGCTATGGTTTATTATGGGGTTTTTTGTTTGTTTGTTTGTTTAAGCAAATGTTTCCATAGTCAAGATTGATCATTTTGTCATCTTAATTTCAAAATTTCATAAAAGGTGCTTCTCCTCCTTCCCCCCTTTTATACAGGATTCTTGTGTATAGAGAAATTTCTAAACAACATTTTTGGAACATTTTCTATCTATATTCCAAAGCATGTAATATATATATAAAGAAGATTTGTTAAACTGGTCCTTAGTCATTTGTATCACTGAAAGGAAGTTTGGGGAGGGGGGGAATTGGAAAACAAAAAGACACAGAATAAATAATAACTTATTCCTTTTTGCATATTTGTATAGCCTTCTAGAAACAGAAATACCCTTTTTCATATTCTTTTACTGTTCTGACTTTTTAAGACCTATTATTTTTTTACATAGGTCAATAAACTCAAGGTGTGCTACTGAAAGTGTTGACGTTTTCTTCCACTTATATCCACGGATCACACAGCTTATAGTGCTTAGTCAAGTAATCATGTTGGAACAAATTGTGTATTTTCAATTATAATATTACCGTATTTTATTGATTCAAAAAGGCACATTTTTTTCCATATTTATGTCTATAAAATCAGAGTGAATCTTTCAATTGATGGCCTGTTCCAATTAATTTGGCAGTGTTTTTTCTTCTTTTATTGACATATAAAATAATGTTGTGCCTTACAATAAAGTTGTCTTAGAGTTGATGAAATACGGTAGTTTATTGCTTCACCGAAGATGACTAATGAAAATGTTTAGGCTTCCTTGTCTTCTAAATGTGTTTATAGGTTCTTTAGATTCAAGAAGATAATTCATCTGGCATCTTTCTATGTACAGGACAGCACAATGAGGAAATGAAATGTAGAGAGGCCTAAATTTTTCTGCACCAGTGTCTTAAATGACAATTACTTTTTCCTAACAGGAATTCAAGAAATTCCTGTTAAGAATTGCCCCTGCATCTTGAAAGAACAAGCAGAACTTGGAGCTCAGGTGGGAAAAGAAAGTATAGACGTAAAAACACAGCTGTCTGCTGTATATTTCCAACTTTAAAAAAAAAACAAACTACTCTCAACCACATTATTTGTATGTTTACTAAAAACTAGAGATAAATTATGCAACATATCATATTGCTATTTCTTATTATAAAATATATTCTCATGATAAAAATGTTTAAATTCAACCACTTAGCAAATATGTAATATGAAAGTAGAATCATTTCCTGTAAGCCTAACATGAGCAGATATTACAACTGTTAATGTCTTGTTTATTCAGGATTTTTTTTCTATGACAATAGGAATTTCTTTGAATCTTTTACTTTGAGAATTTCCCATTTCTTAATCTGAGAATACAAAAGTTTCAATAATTTGCCAAAAGTCACAGAACTATTAAATGGAGAAAAGCAGGACCCTGATTTGTCAAATCCCAAATCCTAAATACTACCACCCTATTCCATTAATAATTTTTCTACAGGAAGGATAGCAAAAAGGCTTTTTTTGGTAATTTGTTAATGAAAATTGAATATTCACTGAGGACAGGTTTCCTTGCTCATTATATCTTAAAGGTAATGGACCTAATTTTCTTTCATTTACCATTGGCAGAAAGGCAGAGTCAGCTGCAATCCAAACCCAAACCAAGATAATTCTTATCAAGGACACTACCTGGTCTTTGGTGGCTGCTCACTAGACTGCATTATTTATTGCTATGTGAGCTCTTCAGTGGACCAAGTGCATTTCTTAAATTGTTTTCTAGTCAATAAAGTGTTTCTCCCACTGGTGAATATACTTGTTACAATCACACTTAACCATAATGAACTAAATATTGATTGGTAGCACTAAAAATATCTATTGATTCTCCCCCCATTTCTGGTTACATTGACCAGTATGACAATATGAAGTTTATATGCTCTTCGACCATGGCCTTGCAGAGACTGCTCCAATTTCAGCTTCATCAGGTATATGTGCTTATGAGCTTTGCTTTTGATTGTTTTTGGAAATAGTGCCTCTGAGATTAATGTCCTGTTAAGAGTCTGAGCCCATGCCAGAAAATACTTATCCCATTCCCATCCTTTATTTTTGATGATATACTGAGTCTCCCCTACAAAAAAGGAAACATGCACTAAGATCTGTTTTGAAGATATGAATGTATTCTTAGTACACACACCAACATGTTGTCCCCATTTACCCCAAAAGGAGGAAGGGAGCTGATGTAACTTCTGAGTGTTAGATAATTACCTCTTCTTGGATGCTTGTAACATTTATGAAGTTGCCAAGGTTTAAAAGGTCTGTAATTTTCAACTCAAGCTATACCATTCCCTGTGAGCATTTGCAAATATGTTGCTGTGTTTTGAAATCTCCCAATGATTTGGCATTTAGGGACCAGGGATATTAACTATACTGCAAGGCATGAGATGAGCATACAGCAAACAGTCCTTCTCTCCAAGTGGCCCCATGACTGACTCACTTATGAAAAGGTTTTCTATCAACTTTATCATTGCTTCCTTCCAATGTGGAACAGAGATCTATTTTAGAAGAAAGAAGGAGGAAATGAAGATGCCAGTTTTTGTAAGGTAAGGAACCAGTTGTATGTGATTTGAAAACCACATATCCAACAAATATCAGACATTACCCTTGGACAGCTAATCTCTACCCTAAGCATTGAGGATACAGAGTTTTTCTAAAGCTGTTCATCCAAATAAGGAATAGTCAGAGTTAAACAGTAGGAATAACTTAAAATGATGATTAGTCCTATGAAAGTAGAGTAGTGAGACTGAAGGAGGGAGACTCAAAGCCTCTAAAACACAAATGACATTGTAAATCAATGTCACCTCAAAAAAAAAGTGAGAGAATAAGGGGGGTGTAGATAACACTTAAATTGGTGGCACACCATGAGGTCCTTAGGGGCAGTAACTTGTAAGCCTAGACTAGGTTTTTAAGCAAAAAGAAGCAGCTTAAAAACTAGTATTGTGTTAATCAAGGCCCTCGAGCAGTGAGGTTAGCGAATTTAAAAATAAGACAGATTATGCCAAGATTAAAGAAATGTCAGTAATAAGAAAGTAAGTCTCCATTTTTAGCCCGTCGTTATAGTTCCAATGGGCTAAGTGCTATCACCCATGACCTTTATTGAATCTTTCCTTCCTGACAAAGGTGGTCTCATCCTACCCCAGGATAGGAACAGGGGGCTTAGGAGGTCATACGTTCTTTCTGAGACTCGATGACATGACCATGAAAAGTTGTAAAGCTAAAATTCACAACTCAACTTCTATATAAAAAAAAAAGAAAGCGATTGCTAAAACAAACAAAAAAGGGTGATTGCCCACCAGATACCTCTCTCAAATGGAAACCAAAGAAAATGAAAAGGTGAGAAAAAGAAAGTCAACTCTGGAGGAGAAAGAGGAAGGGACAGTGGGACAGGTGGAAATCACATCAACATGATGAAAATAATCAGGGAAAAGGACCATTCAGGGCAGCCTGCAAATTTGTGGGTTTCCAAAATGTACACCTCAGACACTTCTGATTTGCACACAACTTGAAGATATTGCTAGTGAAGAGCCAGTTAACAGCCAACTGGGCTGGAATTATCTTTGCATGAAGTCTGGAGAAAAGGAGCAAAGGCATTTGAGGAATGCCTTCAGTCCATGTAGTAAATTAGACTCGCTTCACACCCCACAGCCTTGCTCCCTTCCAACACAAACACTTCCAGGAAAGCCAGTTTTTGTGTTATCCTCTCATTTTCAAAATAAAATGATTCTGTAAGGAGATCAAAAATTGGGAAGCCAGAGTGAGAAAGATCACATCAGGGATACTGACAGCCTAAGACTGGGAAGGGCATTCTCAGTGCCCTTCAATTACCGTGGCAGAAGCCTTTCTGGGAGTTGATAGTGGGTTTCTGAGCAGATAGCACCATGTTTATAAAGTGGTGGTTAAATGTGTGGGCTTTGAAGTCAGGAAGACCTGGAGACAGCCTGCCTGGCTAGGAACCAGTCCCAACCTCAACACTCTCTGCTTCTATGAACTAACATATGTTTTCTAACTTCTGAACCTGTTTTCTTACTAGTACATGTCACACAAGGATGGGGTATTTGGGCTGAACAAGATAATGCATGTAAGTAGCTGAGTACAACGTCTACTTCCCAGCAGGTGATACAAAACAATTTTTTTTTTCTGGGAAAAGAGGTGATAAATGAGGGAGATCTAATAGGCTGAGGTTCTGAGGACTAGAGTACAAGCCTTCATTTAGCTACTGCAGTGATAACCCTATTGGAATAACACGTCACTGTCATGATTATGATTATGTCCCCACAGTGGAATCCTTTTTTTCTTATTTAATCATCACAGCAAGTTTGCAATTATTAATGTCAAACAAAAACTCAAGAAGACACAGTGGAATGCCCAAATTACTACCCAGAAGTTACCTAGGCCTAGATTGCAATACAAATGCACAATACAGGGTCTTTGTAAAGTAAGAATTTGTACCACTCAGGAGTCCATCAATAAAGAGAAGTTGCTCCAAGGTTTAACCCAAAAAATGGAGCCAATTAAGGAGTTTCCCTTACTTTTCTACTGGAGCGCTCCTGCAAGGCCAGAACTGGAGCCAGGTGTACTAGGGGAAGCTGAGAGCAAGTGAGTGGCCTCTCTGCTCCCTTGCTTCATCCTACACTTGGCTTATTTCTGGCTCAAAACTGGTGCCTGCGATTTTGTTTTGTTTTGTTTTTTAAGATTTATTTATCTGTGCATACAGAACTGAGGTACAGGGGCAGTGAGAGGATTCACCAGAGTCAAAATGGGGAGCAGAAAAGGCAGACTGACAAAGTACACCGCTGAGGGAAGTAGCGGACTGGTCAGGAGAGGTCTGCCATGCCATCCCTGCCCAGGGATCAAATTTGCACCAAAGTGGCTGCAGCCAGCTTCTCAGTGTTGTGCTTTAACCCGATGTGCCACCAGGGAGGGCTAGGTACCTGCATTTTTTATGTACATAAGAATGCATACAAGTCAGCCATTAAGGTGATCAAGGTTAGCAAATGAAAATACAGGATGCCCAGTTACATTTGTAAAATAGTTTTACCTGTCAAGTTTTGTAATTTATTAGGATGAAAAAAAAAATTACAGGATATTTAGGGCATCCTGGGAAAAAAAATCAAAAAGAAACAACAAACAAAAGCATTACAGAGCATGTCCTATGCATACAGGACACCTGCCAATCTATGTACTAGGCCTCTGCCCAGGCTAAGTGGTACCCCCTTCCCAACTTCCCATCTATGTACTAGGCCTCTGCTAGGCTAAGTGGTACCCCCTTCCCAACTGTGGAGAGTTTGACCCTGCTCAATTCAGAACCCTACAGAAAAAGACCCTTCAGGTTAGGTCCAACCTGGCCTGTAAGAATGCACAGAATTTGCAGATGCTCTTCTGAAAGAGCATGACAGAAAATCTTTCCAGAAAGGTGGATTTCCCTGGCCTAGATTCTCAGCACTTACAAAATTGGTCAATGAGGACACCTAGAGCCCACCTGGGTTATTGCAGGCAGGAGGTTTCTGTTGGTCAGCCCAAGATCCTGGATTCCTCCATAAGGCAGGAAATAAGCTTCACTGGCCCTACAGAAAAAAAATAATAAAATCAATTTCATATACTTGATGCCACCAGTTATTTTCTGTGTAGTCTTGGGAACTTTGTTTAAATGTTTTAAAATATCACCTACAAAATAGATTTAATAATTGTCACAATCTGATAGGATTGCACTGAAGGAGGTTAGCACTGAGCCTGGGACCCAGTCAGCCTGAACAGTTGTCTTTGTTGTTATTAGCTGGCATTGCAAGAAAGTGGAGTAGAAAAGATTAATGATTAACATTAGTATTAAATGCAAACAATAATAAAAGTAATATGTGAATAGGAGTAACATACTCATTGAGATTAGGGAGATGTGAAATATTTACTCAGGGTCAGAATTTAAGGGGCACCAGGGCCTCCCTGGTGGTGCAAGGGGTTAAGGTTCAGCACTATGAAGCTATGGGCAAACACTGCAGCCTGAGTTAGATCCCCTGTCCCAGAGGTGACACACATGCACAGCAGACCTTTCCTTGTTGCCTGCTGTTCCTCTCAGCAGTGTATTTCAGTCTGCCTGTTCTGCTCCCCACTCTGTCTCTGGTGAATCCTCTTACCCAGCACCTCTGGCCTGTACCCCATTTCTTGTGTGCATAAGTAAAATAAATCTTTTTTAAAAAAAATTAGAGGCCCTCCCTGGTGCTGCAGTGGGTTAAAGCACAGCACTAAGAAGCTAAAGCCACTTCAGCATGAGTTTGATCCCCACCCCAGAGTGATCCACATGGCACAGCAGACCTCTCCTAACCTGCCCACTGCTCCCCTCAGCAGTGTACTTTGTCAGTCTGCCTGTTCTGCTCCCCACTCTGTCTCTGGTGAAGCCTCTCACCTTCCCTGCAACTCTGGCTTATACCCCAGTTCTGTATGAATAAATAAATCTTTTTAAAAAGAAAAAGAATTTAAGGGGCACCAGAACCCCCCCAATAATATTTTAATCTCTTTTTAGAAACATCAAAGCTGTTTAAAAAATTCTACAATGAGCAAAATAACACAGCTTTAAACAGACAAGAATCACTACAGCTGATTTTCTCTTTTGTCTCAAGCTCCCACATGACTCTCTACATTGCACAACACTGTGCTAACACTCAACCTCACCACTAGAGAAAACAAGTGCTCCATGCACCCATTTTACAGATGAAAGAAAGTAAACTTGGCGAACTGCTCAGAAACACTGCACTGGGCCACATCTTCAAATATAGGGCCAGAGACTCCCTCGAACAGGAGCAATTCTATAGTTCCTGTCTTGCCCCTTCTATCATGTTTATACTTTCCCCTCCCAAAACTACACAAGTCAATGTTTTTCTACCCCAGCATGTGATTTCACTTGTGTTTTAGAGCTGCCAGATTTAGCAAGTAAAACAGAAGGGTGCCCAGATAAAGTCGAAGTTGAGATAAACAGCTAATAATTCTTAGTGTATGTATGCCCCATGTACATCTTTGATTTTATCTAACCAACCACCTCGCTACTCCATCACCAAGGCAACCAGACGTTTTAGTAAATAGAGCTCACAATTTCAACATGAAATAGATCTGCTGGATTAAGCCTGCCATTTCTGGACTGAGCACAGAGCAGGGATAGTAAATGAGTTTGATAGAATAGCAAGGACCAAAATACACAGAATACTGGCTTAGTATTTTAGGCTTAAAGACAAAAGGACAGCCTGAGTTCCATCCTGCTTCACCAAAGGCTCATTTGGACCTTTATTAAAATGTTTTCAGATTAGGAGTTATAAACCTTAGTCAGAAAAAAAAATAAAGAAAATGTATAGGTGTTCTGTGTTGCATGTCCTGCAAACATTATTTGTTATTTTGAGATCTCTAGCTCCAAGCAACATAAATTATTTCTTTGGCAGAACAATATTCTGGAGCCCAGTGATTTGCTTCCATTAAGAGTGCAATGAAAATGATTGAGAACATATGAAATTCAATTTTTTTTTAAAGAACTGGTAATCATGTTGCCCACCTGGAATTGAAACATAACCAAATTTCTGCTCCTGGAGCTCAGTAAAGTAACCATATTGTCAGCAATTATTTCTTCTAATAATGTTGCTGCATGCAGGTGGAAAAGGGGAAACTCAAGACTAACCTGAATTTTAGGCACTACTTGAGAGATTAGGTTTTTAATAATATGAATAAATCATTAAGGTATGTCAATGGATTTTGTAAAGAACTGCAAAATTTGAACAATCATTTCAAATTCTAGTCCACACCCTACCTACCCAGGGAAATTTTCCTCAATCTCACTCAGATAAATGGAAGTTTTCCTGGGCATATCCAGATTATTACGTATTTGTGTGTGTGTGTAAGTGTGTTGCAGATTTACACTCCTCTCCCAGTAATCTGTGAATTCAAAGAAATCAAGGACTATGTCTTATTCAAACATGAGTTCCCTTTAGGATCTAAAACCAATTTCTTACCTAAAAATTGATCATGGAATTGCTTAGTATGGATACATAGCTTTTGTTTGCAGTTAAAAAAATCATAAAAATAAAACCTCCATGACTTTAACACAGTTTCAGTAGTGGGCAGGCTTGGTGGCTACTGTCAGCTGAGCAGGGATCTGTTTCATGCTTCTCACCTGACTTCTGGAGTTGACTGGCAACCACTGGCATCCTGTGGTCTGTAGCATCATCACCTGGATTTGCCTACCTGTTCATGGGGCATCCTGCCTCTGTGCAAACTTCCCCTTTTTGTGAAAACACCAGTCACAGTTGTGTAAGATCCAGCTAAATTTGATTATATCTGTGAACACACAACTTGTAAGTCGAATCTCATTCTTAGAACTCCAACCTGTCTCTTTTTTAGGTAGCACAATTCAACTCATAATAAATATTAAAGGAAAAAGAAAAATTGCATAAATCCAAAGAATGTGTTTGGGGTTGTAATAAATTAATTTTATAGATTAACAGGCTGCAGTAACTTTCAAATTACATACTCAGCAAAGAGTCTTGAGGAGCATTTGGGGATATAAATTCTCACTCAAATGACACTAACAATACTTCAACTAGATCCACCGTTATTGATCAGTGCAGACCCAATGTACCCTAATCTGCATTTGCACAAGACTCTCAGTCAATGCTTAGGCCCATTAATAACCAAGAAGCCGGCTCTATTAACTTCCCCTTCTTTCATTGCTGAAATATTAAAGTCATTACAAAGACACACCCACTCCCTATATTTTTCACAATGAACTTCAACCCGTGTGTTATATCCACTAGGAAGCATTACAAGAAGACATAAAGATTCCCCAACCCAGCTTAACCACCTATGTGAGGGTGAACCCAATCATCAGTTTCAAAACCCCCAAGTGATCTTACTATGTAAGTGTAGGGAGTGAAAGCTGAGAACCTGCCTTTTTAACATGTTCCAAGACATGCCCATTTTTCTTTCCCGTAGCTCCCCACTTTAAATGACATCGAGCTAACATCAAACCATCCCTTCTGATCCCAGTTTTATCTGCTCTATGTACTGTACATACGTTGGTCTTCTGCATGACACCTTGTCCTTTTTCTGATTTGAATGAAAGAAGGGCATTATTTATTGGAGAAATCATAAAACTCCAGAAACCTAACTAGTGCTCACCTTTGTACCAATACACAAGTACTAATATAGTGCCTATAGAGTGAATCTTCTAAGGTACAACTGTCCAGATGACAATGATGCTTCTTCCTCTGGACACTAATCCCCCACAATCACAAGATAACCCCCTCCCCTGCCTCATAGTCAAATCTTAAAGCTGATAGAGGACGGGGCAATGTGGATTTAAAGCCTGACTCTGACACGTACTGGTCATGTGATCTTAGCATCTCTAAGCCTCTGTGTTCTTCCCTCACTTCATAGGGTTGGTGTGCATATGAAAGGAGATAATATGTACGAAATGTAGAGCACAGGTCTGGGGGAACACTCTACATGCTAGTGAGAGTGGTCTCTATTTCATGCCCTAACCCCTGAGGCATGGCTAATGCACTAGAGCAACCATGTCCCCTAGTAGGAATTTGGAACTGAGAAGTTAGTGCCTCTGACACTGAATAGAACAAAACAGCAGTGTCTGTCTCTTACTGTTCAAAGAGGCAGCAGAGACCAGAGAATCTGCATCACCCAGGATGATTATGTGACTCAGTGGCCATGTGGATCTCATCACCCACCCATAATCTCAAGATCTACTGAATATGAAGTGCACATACAACTTGCAACACACTTAGAGGGAAGTTGCCTAGATTTTTTTTAAAGATGTATTTATTCATGCATTCAAGATTTGGGAAACAGGCCAGAGGTGATGGGGGTGAGAGGATTCCCCAGAGACAGATTGGGGAGCAGAACAGGCAGATTGACTGAAATATACTGCTGAGGGGAGCATCAGGCAAGGCAGGAGAGGTCTGCTGTGCCATGTGGGTCAGCTCCCTTGCAGGGGGTAAAACTTGTGCTGCAGTGGCTACAGATAGCTTCATAGTGCTGCACTTTAACCTGTCGCACCACCAGGGAGGGCCCTCTCCTGTATTTTTAGAAGGAATTCACTGTGATGTTTGCATCGTCATACTCTCAAATACAGAAGTACATTTTTTATAAAATACCCTCAACTGTTGCTTAATTTTTTTCACAAACAAAAATTATTTTATTTTATTTTATTACATTGTTCATTTTTTGTGCAATATTTGATTTATACCCTCAGGTATAGTCCCCATAAATTTCCCATCACCACGTCTCCTATGAAACATCATCATAATCCTTGCTGCTCTCCCCTATTTTGATCCCCCATCCCTTCCCCTGCTGTATGCCTCAGATCTCTAATTTGCCTGCTAGTTTTGTCCTTTTTTTTTTCCTGACCCTTTATTCAGGCCCCCTATATTACTCCTATAAGTGAAACCAGCCAACAGTTTTGTTTTTCTTTCAGACTTATTTCACTGAGCATAATCTATTCCAGCTCCACCCATGTTGCTTTGAATTAATGCCTTAATTTTTTAAAATCTTGCTCTAACTCTAGCTCCTTTCTGCTACTTGCAACAACAAAATCTCATAACACCGCAAACTACATTTAAGAAACTTCACAAGAGACTATCGCTTTTCTGCCATATTCTCTGGTGACAATGATTCTAGAATCAAAGGACCTACATTCTAACGTCAGCCCAGAAGGTGAAAACTGTCTGGTCAAAATGATGCCAGAAAATGTAGTAGTGAGTGCAGTGTGTCTGGCTTTGGAATTCACGGACACTTGAGTACCAGATGAAGTAGTAGCTTCTCTTTCACAACCATGTTAAATGAAAGTACATATTTTTAAACCCGAGACTCACACTCTATTGCAACAAGATCACAACGGGAAATAAGGTGTGTGTTTCTCAGCTTACATCCCATCCGGAATAAGCTCATTGAGTAAAATGATAGTAAGAATCACTTGCGCAATTTACTTATTTTTCCTTCCTTTCACTATCGCTCTCTTTTGGTCTTCTCATTCTCTCTCTAGTTTTATTTTTGGTTCTGTCTCTCTCTGACAAGTAGGTGACTTTTCACAAATTGAACATGAGCATATTATGGATCCCAAATCTTCTGCATAAAGGGCACATGCTCCAATTCTAGCATTTTTGACAGGCACGGAACTATTAAAGGCTCCATGTGATAGTAAACAAACCAGCAATATTACCACATGACAATATGACCACATAGCACTACTGCAGCTTGATACACTTGTCTCCAAAGCACGCACAATTTCCACACCATTCTTCCCTTGCCTCCCTACGTGATGCCCACTAATCCTCTCTTTTTGCCCAGCAAATGCATCCCATGTTTGGTCATGTTGCTCTAGTAAGTAGCACTGCCTGATGGCTCTTCTGTCAAACATGTATGCCTTAGGCCTAACAAATATGAGTTCTATATATGGGTAAAAATTGGCAGCACACTTAAGACATGTTTAGGTTCTAAACTACTAGTAATAAGTCCACAACAATAAACAAGAAACCAACTCAGCTGGGGACAGGGTGCAAGAGAGGAAGGCTTCCTGGAGGAAGTGACCTCTGAGTCTATGTGTGCCAGTCTGTGTGTGTTTGAGATTGCCATTATCTTGTTAAATTTTAAAAAGGAAATGTATATTACTTTTGTAATTATCATCCTCAAGTATCAGGCAGTGTTGGGTAGCTATCCAAGAGCGAAGTCAGCAGTGAACAGCTTGTGTGTTATCATCACAGGACACCAGCCAATTAATGATTCTTGTCCAGCAACCAGAACTACAGAGCCATCCTACTGATACTAGACCCTTTATCTTGCTGTAATCTGAGTATACCAGACTAAAATAATCATGATTGTCTTAAAATCTGAAGGAAAGGATACCTTAAGTCTAGAGGATGACCTGTATAAGTTGCTTGGCTTAAGATTTTTTCCTCCGCTTTTTTTTCAGGAGGGCTTTAGGATGTTACAGAAATCAAATAATAACTTAAACATAAGAGATAGTAAAAGATAAATGTGTATGATCAAGCTCATATTATATGTAATTAACTGGGGGGAAAAGTGTGGCTCCTGTGTGGTGTCATGGAAAGAACAAAGCAGTGCGGGCTACTTTCTCACACTGTGCTCTTATTCGTAGAAATAATAATGAATAAAACTTAGCAATAGTTAAACCCTTGTCATATAGTTTCCATAGTTCTCCCATTTAATTCCCACAACATATCCATGAAATAAATATAGTATTCCCATTTTATAGATAAACAAACTGAAGCTTTATTAGTTTATTAGTTATTAGCCAGTCATTTTCTAATCCCGCAAAAGGGAATGAGAAAACTGATTTGTTGTGTGAAACTGGGTAAGAAAAACGCATGCCCACTACTTACCTGATGACCAGCATAGGATGTGTCCTCTCCCAGAGATGAATGCCACCAGGACACTTTAGGAATGAACCCTCCCTCTAAAGATGCCGTTAGATAGCGTAAGTAACCATATCATTTAGCTTGGTCCAATAGGGCAAGCCTCATCGAATACAAGTCCTTAATAAGTTTAAAATTCTTGTTTCAGCTAACATAAGTGTCTTGATAGTCAAGTGATGATGTAGAGATGTGATGCATAAGTAATGCCAGGCTACCAGAGAAAGTTCAGTCTACTCTTCAAAAATTGTTGGCTTGATATACTTTGTCATGATGTCAAAAGAGCAATATTTAAGCTGAAAATCTAGCAAGAATTGAAGGATAGGGATATCTTCAGTCAAGTGTGTATGTGGGGACTGTGTGTTACTATGCCATTAGGCTTGACAAGTAATCAGATAAACCCTGAAGGAGAAAGAAAAAGGTTCAAAAGAAAGAAAAAGTTCAAATTCAGAATCTGTAGATTCTTTACATCAATATATTTTTAGCAAGTAGAATACTGGCCCAGACCCAGCTTTCTGCTCTCATCCATTAGCAACATCAATAATAAAGCAAGTATTACTTCTTCCTTGAAGGTAATCTGTGAAAAGAAGATTATATATGTCATTCCAAATAGATTGATCTATGAATTAACATTTACCAAAGAATTGGCCATTCTTTTACAGGTTTTTCCTGAGTCAACAACAAAGGGAATCTGAGAAGATCAAAACATGTGTGCCCTAAGGATTCATTTCTAACACAGAGAATAACACTAGTGTAAATCCAAAAGAACCCAAATAGAATCTGGTAGGTCTCATAAATATAATTTTAAGTAGCAAATTTACTTCTCTACATATTCTTGATTTTAGCAAAGTTCTAAATGATACCAAATTCATTGGATACTTATTGCTATTTATTTACACTACTGGTGCTGATGACTGTTCTACTTGTAAACTCTAAAATCTCTTGGTAGGGCCCTGGTCTCACGGGCTATAAAACATTGCTGGCCTATCTTTCACTTTTATTTCTCCTATGTTGTTGGAAAAGTTAAATATACAAATGTAAGTAAGAAAATAGCATAGGATCAGTTCTACTCGGTGCATAGATATTAGGAGGTTGCTTTCCCATACATCTTTGTTCAAGCTCCCTCCTGGATTTTGGGGAGCATAAACTAGGGAAACCTCTTCCAGATTTCTCCATTTTCTCTACAATGCTGTCATATGTCAATCTGTCCTTCTGATCTAGTGGCAAAAGAACTCTTCCATAACAAACCATCTTATATCCTGGATTGTTCACTTTATTTCTACCCCCACAATAGGCTTGAGGGTGCCAGGAAAGCTCAGGTTGACTTAGAGTCATCCACATAATTTCTTTCTTTTTTTTTAAGATTTATTTATTTGTGCATACAGAACTGGGGTACAGGCCAGAAGTGCAGGGGCGGTGAGAGGATTCACCAGAGACAGAGTGGGGGAGCAGAACAGGCAGATTGACAAGTACACTGCTGAGGGGAGCAGCGGGCAGGTAAAGAGAGGTCTGCTGGGCCATGTGGATCAAGTGGATCAAGATGGGCGGGGATGGAACTCATACAGAAGTGGCTTTAGCTTCTTAGTGCTGTGCTTTAACCCGCTGCACCACCAGGGAGGGCCCCATCCACATAATTTCTAACTAACTAGCTTCCTAGAAAAAGTTTTGATTATTAAAAGAGATGCTTCAGTCAAGCTTAGCACAGTGCACGCCATGTAATGATAACTCAGGAAATAAACTATTACTTATAAGAAAATGTGATTAAATCAGTAAGCCATTCAGGACTCCTCTAAGAGCTTGACTGCCCTATTCATTCTTTCTTTCTCTTTGAATGCTGTCTTGTCATTCTCCTCCTTCTCTTTCTCTTCTCTCTATCCCTACCCTATAGATAGGGCCCAGTTGTGCAGGATCTAGGATCTAGATCCCTGAGATAGAGTAAGAACAGTCCTACTTTGTCTCTGACACTGAGCCAGGTTCAGGGGCTTGCCTTAGAGTATAGTGCTGTCACCAAGCAATGAATAAATTTGCACTTTGCCTTTCTTTTTGTTATGGATCCCTGTATATCAAGGTTTCAGCGCTCTAAAAGAGATAAAGAGTACATTGTTCCATATTCCTAACACTAGCTGCAAGGAGCAAAACCCTAATTTCTCCATAAATGTTTCTCCTGTTTTACTGAGATGAAATTGACATATAACATTATATGTGTTCAAGGTATAGGATATAATGATTTGACACACATATACATTGTGAAATTATTACAAAAGGATTAAATATATCCATCATCTTACAAAATTACAAATTTGTGGGGGGGGGGCAGAGCATTTAAGATCTGCTCTCTTAGTGACTTTCAAATATATAATACAAAACTGACTGTAGTCATCATGTTGAGTATTAGATATCCAGAACATTCATCTGATCACTGGAAGATACGCTTGGTACCCTTTGACCAACGTCTCCCCATTTTTCTATTCCCAACCCCTCACTATCTCCTACTCTTGCTGTAGAGTTGACTACTTTTTAGATTCACCTATGAGTAAGACCAGACAGTATATGTCTTTCTCTGTCCGATCTCTCTGTAAGTATAATGCCCTTGATGTCCATCTATTGTGTTGAAATGACATCATTTCCTTTACTCATCTATCTGTGAACACTTGGGCTGTTTCATGTCTTGACTACTGTGAACAATGCTGCTGTGATGAGTAGGGTGCAGATATCTTCTGGAGATCCTGATTTCAATCCTCTTGAACATAGACCCAGAAATAGGGTTTCTTGTTCACATGGTATTTCTGTTTGTAATTTTTGAGGACTCGCCATACTGTTTTCCATAATGGCTGAACCACTTCACATTTCTATAGAGAAAACACAACAGCCTTGTCTCCACATCCTTGTCAGTGCTTGTTAGCTCTTATCTGGTATTGAAAGTGATATTGAAATCCCCTGTTATTATTTTATTGCTGTTCCCCCTCCAGTTCTTCTGACTTTCACTTTAAGTATTTAGGTGATCTATGTTAGGTGCACGTATATTTATCATTTTTATGTCCCTTTGATAGGTTAATTCCTTTACTATGATATATAGCCTTCTTTGTTTCTAATGACCAATTTTGAATGAAGATAGACTGGGAGGTGATCAGAGGTGACCATAGGACCCTTTCAGGGCCTCCAGTGGCACAGGCAGTGGTGTCTCCTACTAGGTCCCTATGCCAAGCAGGTCAGCTCAGGACTACAGATAATCAGGCTGGGGCCCAAGTTCAGGACCGCTTAAGAATCTGGAGCTTGAGTTTGATAGATTTGCTTCTAGAGCCTCCCAGATCACAGTTGAGAAGGGAGTACAGTCAGTTCACAGTTTCCCTCAGGGGCCACAGCCAGTACTATGTGCTATTACAAGGCAAACAAGTGGTTTTTGCCCCTTCTCAGTTCTTAGTCCCTTGGTGTCTGTTACTGGTGACAGAACTAGAGTCAAATGAGTTGTAGCTGAGCCCTCAGGGGTACAGAGCTACTTTTGGGTCTCTATCTAGAATCATAGCCTATAAGTCAGTCTCCTGAGTGTAAACCTATCTTCTCAAAATTATTTTCCTTGGAAAACTATTTGGAGGTTTCTCAAACTGCTAAAAATGGAGCTTCCATACAAACCCAGCAATCCCACTCCTAGGTATCTACCCAAAAGACACAAAAACACTGACTCAAAAATACACTTGCACCCCCATATTTATTGCTGCTTTATTTACAATCAGAAAGACATGGAAACAGCCCAAATGCCCAAAAGTAGATGACCGAATTAAAAAGATGTTATACATATGCACAAATGAATATTACTCAGCAACCAAAATAAAAAATAAATGCATGCCTTTTGCAGCAACATGAATGGTGCCGGAAAGGATCATGCTTAGTGAAATACGCCAGAAAGAAAAGGAAAAGTACTGGATGGTTTCACTCGTAGAAGGAGTATAAAGGACAAGGCAAGAAAATAATAATAATAATAATGAATAGCTATATACCAGAGACATTTTACAGGGGTGGAATGGAGAATGGGATCAAAAACGTTGGGGGGGGGGCGGTGCACGGGACTGTGGTGATGGCACATGGGTGATTTGGTGATGGGAAGCCATGGGGATTACAACTGAGATGGAAAAAGGCATAAAATGATGTAAAAATAAACTATCATATTATTAAGAAAATATTTTCCTTCATTTTGGACTACACAAAGTTTTCAAACTCTCCCACCTGGCTCCTTACCTCCCACAAATGCAGTTTGTCCATGGATTTAGGACAATTCATTGTTGTTAAGGGATGATAGGCATTAGAAGCGGCACTATAAAAGGTTTTAATTAAGAGTTGAAAATAGATTCTTTTCAGATACCAGTCTGATTAATATGGCTGCCTGGTGTCAGATTCTGTAAAGGGTTCTGAATTTATTCTTGGGCTTAGAGAGAGTGCCATGATCAATTAATGTCTGCCATGGACATGTCATAGGGAAACAGGAAATGCATGATTTTGTTATCCCAATATGTAATATAAGTCTTAGTTCTAGTTAAAATTTTCTGCTGGTTCATTCACTGACATGGCTTTGGCAAGCTATTTAGGTACCTTGGTAGCAATTGGGTAGTTTTATTGTTTTTTTTTTAATATAAAAGGCTCTAATTATAATTGAGTTTTAACTTAAATATCTGACAAACCAACTTATTATACACAAATATTTGAGTCTAATAAGTGTTTGAACTTTTTACATACATTTGGATACTGAAAAAGGTGAAAAATAAATTAGGCTGAATGAGAGAAAAAAATAATCTTAGATTAAAATACAATAGTAATTACCTTATTTTTATTCTTTCATAAGACTTTAGCACGTTACCTTAATCTTCATTCTTGAAATATACATTTTGAAAAAAGAATATCGTATTAGTAGAAATCATGCCTCAAAATTTATTTTAGTAAAAACACAGCTGATCATTTCTTTTCCAAAATTATTTTCTGCGCTGTTAAACATTCAAATGCTGTGTCCCATTGCCTTGCCTCTTTCTCAGAGCTTTTATTCCTCTAGTTACTGGGTTAGTTGTTATTGTAAAGGCACCATCTGACCCTCTATAATCCCCAGATTGCATTTCAGTGGATTGCAGTTGGACAGAGGCAGATAAATATTTTTTTCAATTTTAGAATCCTCCATCATACCTACAAGTATTTTTTAAAGTGATATTAGTTTGAGTTACATAGAAATATTTGCTGAGCAAAGTCAGAGACTATCTGGCAACCAAAGACAGTGAGTGATGGTTAGATCAATCAATTCATGATATTTATGGGGAAATATTAAAGCCAATGGTATGAAACTTGTTCTGAAGCATTTCACATGTGACATTTTTCATTAATTTTAAAAATAGAACACAGTATGTGAAGTGCTTAAGGAA
Source organism: Condylura cristata (assembly GCF_000260355.1). NCBI lineage: Eukaryota > Metazoa > Chordata > Mammalia > Eulipotyphla > Talpidae > Condylura > Condylura cristata. Next base: position 46,380,403 of record NW_004567105.1, read on the forward strand.
TGATATTGGGCACAGAATTAAAGAGACAACCTCTCCATAATTTTTTTTTAATGGTCATGGTGGTTTTGGGAGGATGGGGGTAATCACAGATCAGAATCAATCCTAGTTCTCCTCATAGACTTATGGTAGTTTCTCCCTTTGGATGGATCATGCTTCTGAGTTCCTAAAAGAAAACAAATGTTTTCAAATGTGAAATTCTGAAATGAGTAAGAATCAATTGCCAAAATTGGTCATCACTCAATGAAACAGTGTGCTGAGAAATGCAGTATGACTGAAAGCTATTAAATAATCCTGTGTATTAGCTGGACCTTAAAAGCTAAACTATGGTTTACTTTTGATTATCTTTGGCAATTTTTCACCTCTAATTCCACAATTTTATTTAGAATAACAAGAACTCACAAATCACAATGATGATAATGCAAAATGGCACTGAATTCCATTTTTTAAATTTTAAATCATTAATTTTGTCATAGGATTTTACCTCAATAAAACAAGTTAATTTTCAATGACTAGTTTGGAAAATTGTTGGCTAAATGGACTCTAGTGTCATGGCTGTTGCTAAGAGAATAATATAAATAAATATAATGAAAGGGTAAATGGATTGAGACTTTCAGTTGCAACTTGAAGATCTGCTGTAGTATGGTTGATTATTTTGGATGATGGTTGGTTATTTTTGGTTCAAGTTGTTTTAAAAGTTGTCATACACCCTCCAACACCCTTGCTTTGTAAAATGATACTCTCTTTGCTCTCCAGGCTGCATACAATTGAGGTGATGATATCTGTGTCCTGATGGACTAGGAGGCAAAATCCCCTGTGTAAGTGCCCCTGCACAGCAGAGATTTTGATGCAAAGGTTGGTTTCAAATATTAGTGCAGAGACAGGGATTTGTGAGTTATGGTTTTCTTTGTGTTTTATTGATTTCATAAATTTGCCAAATTATATTTGATAAATGCTTTTTACATTTTTAATGAGTACCATACATAGGATGTACTTCTCCCTAATCACCTACGTGACTCATATTCATATTCTTTTACCCAAAAAATAAAATAAAATAAAAGCTTGATAACTCCTTTGGCAAATCTTTTCTTGTACAGAAAACAAAGAAGGAATAACCAAGTAACTTTAGATCACTTTGCTAATACATAGCTTTTATCTTTTACATATTCAAATGTCATCTTGCCTCCCTTTTACACAGTGAAGGGGGGAAATATGTTACTGAAAACAGCACCATTTGGAAAACTGGCTGTGGGCCTTTACAGTCCATCATCATGCCCAACTGTTATTCACAATCACTGTAACTCAGGTTACAGCAGCAGGTAGCATTCATGACAAGTGGATAGATCATCTCAAAAGCTTAGGTATGCACACATAGTTCATTGGATAGGTGAGAAAACTAGCATGAGAAGAAGATGAAAAATTGTGAAATGGAAGAACTAATGCACAAGGAAATAGAGTTACTGAAAAGACCTTAAATCCATAAAACAGTACAAGGTAGAGTTCTGCTAGAGTTAGCAAAGTGGCTAAGGGGCACAAAGAAGAAGCATCCTTGCACAGAAAAGGAAGAATAGATAAGGCTTCTAGGAAGTGACACTATTATTATAAATTATATCTTGAGGGGCCCTCCTTGGTGGTGCAACAGGTTAAAGCATAACACTATGAAGCTATCCGCAGCCACTGCAGCATGAATTTTATCCCTGGCTAGGGGGTGACCCACATGACATGGCATACATCTCCTGAACCAACTGCTGCTTCCCTCAGCAGTGTATTTCACTTGATCTACCTGCACCCCAATTCTTATATGCATAAATAAACAAATCTTTAAATAAATAAATAAATTATATCTTGAAATTTAGATATGTATGTGTGTGTGTATCTATAGATATATAGAGAGAGATACACTAAAAAATAGGGGTATATATATAAACAAAGAAGGGAAGACAACTTTATAAGAATAGAAAGAGATCAGACTTTCTAATTCTGAGTCTACATTAATAAGCATAATTTTAATTTGTATGATTCTTCACCATTTTTAAGTGCTTTCACAGACATTCTTGGTTGGTTTCAACAACAATCTGTAAATTTCACACAGAAAAGGTGATTCAGTCCTGGGGAAAAATCTAAGAGATTGGCTCCAGTCTTCTGATTACCAATTAAGCGGTTTTCCTACTATTTTACTGCTTCCCCCGATGCTTATTAGCTATAATAATACAAAATTTCCTGTATCATTCCAATCATGGGAGTGGCACAAAGAGAACATTTGTGGGTCATGCTAAAGAAAATGAGATAAAATCGCTGAACCAGGAGTTTTAACTTCAGTTCTAAAACCTTATTAGACTTAAAAGTATGAAAGAAGGTACTTAAATTTTTTTTAAGATTTATTTATTTTTGCTTACAAGAGCTGGGGTACAGGCCAGAGGTAGGAGGGAGTTAGGAAGAGGATTCACAGGAGACAGAACAGAGAGCTGAACAGGCAGATGAACTGAAGTGCACTGCTGAGGGGAGCAGCAGACAAGACAGAAGAGGTCTGCTGTACCATGTGGGTCACCTCCCTGGATGACGATGGAACTCCTGCTGCAGTGGCAGGTGATAGCTTGATAGTGCTGTACTTTAACCCCTTGTTCCTCCAGGAAGAGACCCAGGACTTAATTTTTTTTTTAACATAGTGGAAGTTTGCCAACTTGAACTTGACTTTGAAGACAGTTTACATATGGGAGAAAATATTAAGATTTATTTTTTTATGTTGCTATTTTATTTGTGTGTTGCATTAATACATTATTAACTAGTATCAATATATTCAATAATATGTATGCTATGATTTCTTCTACAAAGAATTAGTGATGTGATTATAAATTTCACCTGTAGGAGATATCTAGCAATCATTCCTTCTTCTGCTATCTTTATTCCAGTATATTCGCAGGCACCATTTTTATCCCATTGGATAGGAGCATTTAGGGAAAAGTCATCAAAGTATTTCACCTTCCCTATGGCAGCCAAGGTAAGAGAAATCAAATGCCAATTTCTGGAATTTGAATTTTAGGTGGAGAAATCCAACTGCTGAATTAGTAGAGATATATATGTTCCTTTAAGGCATGTTTCTTAGCTCCTGCTAACCCTACAGCCCTGTCTGTTCTATTACCAAAACACATTCAGAAATAGCCCACTTTCTCCATTGCCATTATGTACTCTCTAGTGCACTCTGCCATCTTCTCTCTGCTGAGTTGAACTGAGCAGCTCCCTCAGTATCTTCCTGCTTCCATTTTTGCCCCCATGAAATCTGACCTTCTTGTGCAATCAGAGGGATCTTTTACATACAAATCATTTTATTCCCTTTCAACTCTCTTGAGTGACTTCCAAATGCATTTAGAATAAACTATAAAACCCTTACCATGTGCTCTGCCAAGCTCCCCAGACCTGCTTCCTATGACTCTTACTCTCAGTCACCAACCCCAACCAAACAAGATGGAGAGAGGAAAGGTGGGAAAGAAGGAAAGGAATAAGTCACCTTGGGAGACTATAAATTATTTCTGCAATCAATTGACTCTCAGTAAATGAAAATATATTACCAAACATTCACTCATACGGCATATCACTTTTGAACCCCTCATAATCTCTTCTAAGTACTAGGAAGAAAGGCTATATGAGACAATCTCAGTGTCTGATCTTATACCACTTCCATTCTAATGAAGAATAGACAAGTTGAGAATATTGAACATTAGGCTAAAGACAGGTCTCAAAGGGACATTGCAATAATGCGTTGGTAAAAGGCAAAAAGACTACCCAGGAGAACAGGCTCATTGGATTTGTAAACTTTAATATGTGTATTTTTAAAAATCATTTTGCAACCATGTGTAATCATGATTCATACACAAGCACAGGTGTTTTTTTATATTTGTTGGAAGAAATCATTCATGAAGAAATACTAAGTTCTTGAAACCACAAGGTATATTCTAAATCACATATGGTAGCATTGGAAAAATTTTATTTCTCGTAGTTTACAAGTATATGTCTCTTAAAAAAGAGAACATGAGAAAAATAAACTTTTGTAATAATTAAAATAAATAAATAAATAAAAAGAGAACATGAGAAACTCATTGTTGCTTGATTATTGGAGACAATATTTAACCAGTGGAAATTCCCCAACAAAGATCACCAAAATTTTTTTTTTGCAAAGTATTTTTTGAGATAGAAAAGATTAGAAAGAATCTTAAAAGGAAAGGATACAATATTAAGAAAAGAAGAAAACACAAAACTTAGTGATTTCCACTTTTTTCTGTTCATCTATAGTTTCTATTTTTCTATAATGACTCATATAATTAAAGTCAAGTTAATTTAAAGAAAGAGAAGGATATAATTTCTTTCCAATAACTACATTTCTATCCCTTTCTTTAAAAAAGGACTTAAGAGTTGGTTTGTTTGTACCCAAGTAAGATTTGATAAAATTCTTGAGCTACTAAGCATGGTTTCAAGTTATACTTCTAAAGTTTCGGAAGCTCTGGCCTTTTCTCCAGTGTCCTGAATGCTTCTTGAGTAACAGAATTGTGATATCTAAATTTCTGCTTGCATTTCAATCAACTGAAGTGCCCCTGGCCTTGTATCCTGTGGCAGTTGGTGCCACTGATGTTGTGGCTCTTTTTCCTGCTTTGTATAGTCCATGGTTGTTTTTCATCTATACCTTTTGTTTAAATGTTTGCCTATGTATTGAAGCAAAATGTACAATAAGTGAAATGCCTAGACCTTCAGGGTATAGATGAGGTAGATGAGTTTAGAGCAAAGATATTCACCTTTGTAACTAACACTACAAGTGATAGCTGTCACCCCAGAGTCCCTCATGCCAACTTTCCAGTCAATCCCCATCCTCCACAAACACCTGCTCTTTTGATTTCTATCTCCATGGTTTCACTTTGCCTGTTCTTGATCTGGAATCTTACTGCATATATTCTTGTTGTGTCTGACTTCTTTCACCCAACCACTGTTTTAGTGTTCTTGATATTGAATTGCACTGCTTTGTATAATAGTTTATTTTTGTCATAGAATAATCTTCCTACAACTTATTTATCTATTATGAAGTTAGTAAATTTAACACCATCAACTTTTTCAAATGGCTTTTTATTTTGTGAAATAATTCAGAAAAAAATAGACTCATGTAATAAGCAGCACATTGTTTATTATCAAAAGATTTACTGCAGATATTTCTAGCCAACATTTTTTCAAGAGTGTCTAAAATAGTGGTAAAAAAGCATATAACAGAAAATGTATTATCTTAAACATGTTTAAGTGTGCAATTCAGTAGTGCTAAAGTATATTAACATTGCTGTGCAATGGATCTCCAAAAGTTTTCATCTTGCAAAATTGAAACTGCCCCATTAAAATAACAATTGCCTATACCCCCCCCCTGCCAACCCCTGACAACCACCATTCCATTCCTACTCTATGACTTGAACTACTCTAGGAAAGTCATATAATTACAATATATTATTTTTTCTTTTTGTGCCTGGCTTGTTTTCACTGACCTGACCTCAGGTTTCATCCATATGGAACATGGGATATGATTTCTTTCTTTTTTAAGACACAATACAAAACCATTCAATGTATATAGCATATTTTGCTTGAAATGTTACAGGACATTTGTATTGCTTCCACCACCTGACTATTATAAACAACACTGTTCATAGTTATGAACCCAAATGTGCAAATATCTCTCAGAGACCCTGCTTAAGATTTTTTTTATATCTAAACAGAAATGGAATAGCTGGAGTGTATGGTAGTTTATTTTGAATGTTTTGAGAAACCACTCTCCTACTTTCCAATGTGACTGCAACTTTTAAATTTCTGTCATTAGTGCTTCAAGTATTTTTTGAAGCAGTCAGTTATTTAGAGTTGAAATCCTGGGCTACCTTTCTTGTCAATGTTCTCTTTCTTTGTCCAGACACAGCCACTCCCCTGAATTTGGTGCTTCTGCAATTTTTGCATTTTTTATTGCTCTATTGGCATTTTACATCTATTACTATGAATAAGATATCTGTTGTCATTATGGGTTTTTTTTGCTGTTCTGTATATAGGCCTTTTTCTCTCGTAGTTTGTTTGAATCTGTGATGAGTTGCAATGACTTAAATGCTTTAAAATGTATTTTGAATAATAGTCAGAAACCACTTTCACTCTAAGGAACTAAGTCTTCAATTCTGAGAAAATAGCAATAATTTATTATCAGATATATTTCCTTCACCGTTCTCTTATTCGGCAATTTTTATTAAATAATGTCAGAACTTACAGTCATTTTCCACCTCATTTGCTCTTTCATACATTTAGCTCTACACTACATTCTGAACATCTCAGTTGTAGATTTCAATTAAAAAATGTACCATTTGTCCAGCTAGAGTTTATTCCGTTCGTTGCAGATATTCTTCAATAACTATATTATTGATTTCCAAGATTTTTAATTTATTGCTTTACATATGCCTATTATTTAATAATTATTTTTTAAAACATAAATGCTACTTTATTTCTCTGAATATCTTAAATATGATTGTTTTAAGTCTACCAAAATTTATAAAATAATGAAATGTAGAGTGAACAAATGTTCAAAATCTTGATTTTGCTGGTTGTGTGGGTTTTTTTTTTTAATAATATAATAGTTTGTTTTTACATCACTTCGTACATTTTTTTTTCATCTCAATTGTAATCACCGTGGGTTTCCCATCACCAAGTCACCCAAGTGCCACCACCATAGTCCAGCGCACTTCCCTCCCCATACTGGTTGTGTTTTTTACCACTTGATTCGCCCCCGAACTATTAAAAATTGTCTCCATTCTGAAGTTCTTGCTTAAATAAAGTTAAATAGAGGACACACTAACCACTCTCTGATTATACCAATACAGGATGGTCTACCTTTGATAATGCAATATGATCACTATAAGGATGGCCCTACATATATCAAAGTATACTTAAAATGTGGTTTAAGGCATTTCTGATTCTATTATGCATACATTTACAAAATTAAATTACTGGAAATGTTTAAAGAAGGAATCAAAGATCACTATTTCATATTAATTAGATTCTGTCAGACTTTTTTTCTGTTCTTATATACAATATAAATATCTATTTTTTAACTTTTTAATCAAATATGCCACTTAATAACTGACATTTTAACTCAATAAATGGTAGCCACCACTCCATAAAAATAAGTACAGTTCTGGACTCTCCCTGGTGAAGCAACGGGTTAAAGCACCACATTATAAAGCTCTCCGAAGCTATGGTAGTACAAGTTCGATCCCCCACCAGGGAGCTGACTCACACCGTGTGGCAGGCATCTCCTGACCTGCCTGCTGCTCCCCTCAGCAGTTTATTTCAGTAGATCTGTTTGTTCTGCTCCCCACTCTGTATCTGGTAAATCTTCTCACCTACCACACCTCTGGCCTATACCCCAGTTCTGTAAGCATAAGAAAATAAATCTTTAAATAAATAAATACAGTTCTACATCAATTTTTTAAATTACTATTATAGTTTATTTTTATATCATTTTGTGCCTTTTTCCATCTCAGTTGCAATCCCTGTGGTCTTCCCAGCACCAAATCACCTATGTACCATCGCCATAGTCCAGTGTACTTCTCTCCCCCCACCATTCTTGATATCATTCCCATTCCACCTCCATCTCTGGTATATAGATGTTCACTATTATTATTATTTTCTCCCTTGACCTATTATACTCCTGCTATGAGTGAAACCGTCCAGTATTTTTCCTTTTCTTTCTGGCTTATTTCACTAAGCATGATCTTTTCCAGCTCCATCCATATTACTGCAAAAAGCATGTGCTTATTTTTTTTGGGTGCTGAGTAATATTCCATTGTGTATATGTTCCACATCTTTTCAATCCAGTCATCTACTTTTGGGCATTTGGGCTGCTTCCATGTCTTTCCAATTGTAAATAAAGCAGCAATAAACATGGGGGTGCAGGTGTCTTCTTGAATCAGTGTTTTTGTGTCTTTTGGGTAGATACCTAGGAGTGGGATTGCTGGGTCATAGGGAAGCTCCATGTTTAGCAATTTGAGAAACCTCCAAACAGTTTTTCATAGTGGTTGTATTAGTTTGCATTCCCACCAGCAGTACAGGAGAGTTCCTTTTTCTCCACATTCTTACCAACATTTGTTGTTTCTAGTTGTTTTAAGATGTGCCATTCTCACTGTTGTGAGATGATATCTCATTGTGGTTTTAATTTGCATCTCCCTTATTACAAGTGATATTGAACATTTTTTCATATGTTTGTTGGCCATCTGCATTTCCTCTTTGGAAAAGTGACTTTTTAACTCTCCTGCCCATTTTTTGATGGGGTTGCTTACTTTATTTTTGTTGAGTTTTGTCAGTTCTTTGTATATTTTGTGATCAATCCTCTATCGCTAGTTTTGTGTGAGAAAAATTTTTCCCAATCAGTGCAATGTCTGTTTTTTGTAATGTCTCTTTTGTTGTACAGAATCTCTTTAACTTGATCTATATTAATTTTTAAAACATATTTATGATATTAGGTGGTAGGAATGGGATAGAGTTCTTTGCTCAGTGCCCTACTGCTGAGCACTTAGGTTTCTAGATCACTCTAATAAATAGTTATAAATGTATTTTGCAATACCTAAAGTTGTAAAGCTCTTTCTAAATAAAATATGCTGCCCAAACATATTTTATTACCCCTGTTTTTGGTAACTCTGGTAAAATAAACCTAACATGGCATTTTACCAGATTTATTATTTTTTAAGGGTGCAGTTCAGTTGCACTAAATAAATTCACATTGTTGAACATTTGTCTTTGCCTCTCTTTTTTTTTAAAGATTTGTTTATTTATGCATACATAACTGGGGCACAGGCCAGAGGTACAGGGGCAGTGAGAGGATTCACCATAGTCAGAATGGGGAGCAGAACAGACAGATTGACAAAGTACTCTGCTGAAGGGAGCAGTGGGTGAGAAAGGAAATGTCTGCCAACATGTGGAACATCTCCAGGGCTGGGATCGAACTTGCACCGAAGTGGCCATGGCTAACTTCACAGTGCTGGACTTTAACCTGCTGCACCACCACGGAGGTGGTGAATATAAACTCACAACTTGATTGAAAAGATTTCTTTGTGGTAAAATTTATTGCAGTCATTCCTCAAGAAATCTTTGATTTGCTCTCAGTCTTAAAGTATTTTACTATCTCTGCCTTTAAGTATGTGTACTTTTGTAGAAGTAATTGGGAAATGTCATATCCATGAGGTACCCAAAAAAAGAAAGACTTGACATTTGCCTGATCTATTTTCAAATGTCATAGAAAATTCTGAATAGGTTGTTTTAAAAGATGCCAAAGGGTCAAATTATTTTTTTCTGCAAATCTGATGAAACCGGCATCTATTTTTCATCATTTATAACTGAAATTAGGAAGAAAACTAAGCAGTTATATTGAAAAGAATTTTCTAGGGTTATTTTCTGTTTCAAAATGTGAAGAGCATTTCTTTGTATTTTTGGAAATTAAAAAAAAAAGCCTAAATCAAAACTTTATGCACTTGGAGTTGTAACATTTTAAAGTATTTCTTCTAAACACATTACATAAAATAAGATTTGTTTTCAGAATTCTTGAGAGAAAATTCAACTTGTCTTTTATGCTATTGTTATTTGTATCTGCCATATTATTTTGCTTTATTAGACTTGTTTAGATGAACATTTCACAAAATGAAAAGCATTCATCTTAAAATATACCCTGTGACAAAAAGAACTTTGTAGTTATCAGTTTAGAAGAGATTATTTTTTTTCAGTTTAGAAATTCACAGTTGTCATTGGCAAATGTAAAGCTTTTTGGTTAAAAAATCTCTCTCATTCGCTTTATCCTAGGCTTTTCCAGAGCAGTTCGATCCAGGAATCCTTACAAAGTCTGCACATTCTCAGTAGGTATTTGTTGATGATAACACTGTTGTCAACGATTATATTATTTGCAATCTGCCAGTTTTCACTATGTTCTATTTGCACCAGGAAGCAGAACAATCGCTTTCTGTGCGGTGTGATTTCACTGTTAGTTTAGGTATGTCAGATGCCATTCCTGTTGGATTACTTCTGGTAGGGAGTAATAGAGGACACTGTAATCAGATCCCTGACTTGGGGACCAATCAGTCTACACCTCAAATGCCTACACTTCAGTTTTAATATCTGTAAAACCAGGTTATTAAAAATATCATTCAAGTTTGCTGTGGAAAGAAACTGATATATCATAAATAAAGCACTTATCATGGGTTTAGCCACATTAAAAATCTCAAAAATGTTAGCAGTGTGATTAAGAAATGAATAGCAATTGTAGTAATAATAGTAATGACAATAGTAGCAGCTGTAGTAGTAGAGGTATGTTGGTGGCAGCAATTACAGTTATGATAAGGCCAGTAATATTAGGGGCAGTAGCAGTCAGAATAGTGATAGAAAGTATTTCACACTCTTCAGAAGTATATATAATTAATATACCTTTGAAATGTAACCAAAATCAAATCAATGTACCAATTCTGAGATGATTTCTAAATCCAAACAAAATCGTAAACACCCTCTGATAATTCAAGCTAGTCTGGGGTCGACAAAATCAAGACCGGCTGGGTACTTTGGCACTGGAGAAACACTGACCTCATAAATTTAAGAGCCCATCTTAAGGCAATACAGCTGTGGGTCAGGGAAATTTGAGGAGAGAGCTGGACGTTTACATGGGGCTCATGAACTCTTCAGGCAATTTGTAGCCAGTGAACAGTCTTGATGATCCAAATGGAATTGCACAAGAGACTAGCACACCACAAACAGGACAGAACTGATTTACTTGGTAACATTTGGGAACCATTTATTGAAGTTGTGTCCATTTATAGGCAGTGCTTGCATTAGAGAAAGAATGACTTAACCACAGTCTTCTACATTCTGAATGAATATGAGATGAAAAAGATAAATGGATCCAAGTAAAAAAAGACACTTCCCTCACCAGCAGGATTATTCATAAATGTATCAAGCTATAAACACTTCTTTTACATGTAGTCTATGTGCTGTTTTGAAAGAATAAAATGGAAAACTCATTCGTTTTTGAATCTTGAACAACACTTGCTACTTCCTGGCAGAAAAGTGCATACAGTTAACAACTCGTGAATGTAAAATAACATGCGTATAACCTTTCACTATGAGCCACTGTAGGATAAGTGAACTGATCAAACGTTCTGTGCTAGGGACCTCTGTGGCTATCACCTGCGCCTTAATCATGGCACTGCAGAAGGCACTGGAGATCGTGAGTGCAGAGCACGCATGCCTGATGGTGGACACCTGGAATACAGTTTGGGCACGCATAAGTGGGCACCTGAGGTCAAGTGTATAAGGGCTGCGTCACCCAGGATGGCTACAAGCCCAGGATAGCTACGAGAGGACAAGCTGCATGACTACAAGACAGGCAAGTCCAGGAGACAATATGAAAGAGAGACCAGAAAAGGGGTGTAAAGATTCCTGAGGTCTGAAAGGCTCACTGGCTCAGTTGCCTGCCTACCTCCCAGCACCCCCCCCTCCCCTGGCCCACCCTGCATCTGGTTGCCCCAACCAATAGAGTCATGCCTTTTAGGTTTAAAAATAAATCCTTTAGGGCCCTCCCTGGTGGCGCAGCGGGTTAAAGCACAGCACTGACAAGCTAAAGTCACTTCCGCAAGAGTTCGATCCACCTGCCCCGTAGTTGGAGTTGACCACATGGCGTGGCAGACCTCTCCTGACCTGCCCACTGCTCCCCTCAGCAGTGTACTTCATCAGTCGGCCTCCTCTGCTTTCCGTTCTGTCTCTGGTGAATCCTCCCACCGCACCTGCATCTCTGGCCTGCACTCCAGTTCTGTATGCATAAATAAATACATCTTTTAAAATAAATAAATCCTTTAATGTAGGTACATGTATTATCCCATTTTCACAGATGACTTAACTGAGGAACAGAAGTTTACTTGGCCTCCTGCGTTTCCCAGCTGGAGCCCTATAAATTGAACTGACAAGAGACAGATTAACAAGAGAACAGCATATACTTTTACTTAGTATGTCTCGTTTATTTGACAGAGTGGTCCTTAGAAGGAAATGAAGACTTCAAGAAGACCTCAAGAAATGAATGTTTTTATGTAAGTTTGGTGATAAGCAAGAAGTTGGAAAATGTGACCAAACAGAAGGGTATGAGCTACAGTTCATGAAGGGGCAACACTACAGGCCTCTCAGAGCCCCTCTGTGTTTATCCTTGGGATGCTCCTTTCCTCCAAGCACAGGGCAGTTGCCTCCCTCCACATCCTCCGGTGAGAGATTTGCAATCTCTTTCGGGGAGGAGGGTGAGATCTGAGAATCCTTTCTGGACTTGAAATGTCCCAAATTACATTAGCTTAAAATATTCAGCAAGCTGTGACGACATATTTTAGGGTAGCATGTTCAGAACTTTGTCAAATGCAAATCTCTGAGCTCTGTGAGCCTGATCTGTGAAATGAGTGACTTGTACTAGCTCTGTGAGTCCCACATGTAGACATCACAATCCCTTGACGCACTTTCAAAAAACAAGTATCTGGACCCAGACCTGGAGAAACTTGACACCGTAGCTTCTGCCTGCAGTCCAAGGCGTTCATGGTAACATCCCCTGAAGTTCTGATCTGTGACAGCCTGTGGGACTGTAAAATGCAATCGATTATCCTACAGCCAGATCCTTAGCTGGCAGATGCCATAGGCGGTTTCTGATGTGAGAAGCTGCTGACTGGCAGCAGTAAACATCATTAAGAGAAAGCGCAACTAAATCATCTGTATGTCAAATGAGGCTAATTACACCAGCAAAACCCTCTCTGTCAGCATGTGGATAAATGCTTAGTGGAAGCAGCTGGAGAAACATAGCCACTTCCTCTAGTCATTCAGTAAGATGGAAGTTACCTGAAAGAAGGCGCCTTACAGAAATCCCTAAATCTGCTTGGTCATTAGAAATATTCGATCACATTAGAACAATTTGAATTCATCAGAACAGAATTTAAATTTAAAATCTTACAAGCAACAATTCGGATCATTTCCTCAGTAAAGCTTCACATCGACATGCAAATGGTGGTTTCTGCTTTTTTTTTTTATACACAACTCCATCTGAAAATATCTGAGTTGCGTTCTGTAAAAGCAACACTTTGTATAAGCCCTTTTGCTTATTGCCTTTATATAATGGTTCCTATCGTGGAAGTAGTTTATAAAATTTATTACATTTTACAATTGCCTTTGCTTTTCTTTAAATATGTCTGTGGTTATCCATGAAATGAGAGCAGTAATAGTTCACATTAACTAAGGACTTTACTCTGTGCCTAGACCATCTTACTTAATTTACATATAACTCCATTTAATACTCTCGATAATAGCATATGGTAAATATTATTCTCCTTTCTTTTTTCGAAAGGAAAATGGCTAAGTTGGCCAACAGCACATAGTAACTAAGGAGACAAGTGGGACTTGAATACAGTGTGCTGATTCCAGATCTTCCTTTCCTCTGGTTATAATATCCAATTAATTATTATAAATTAATGGGGAAGAGGAAAAGGAATTCCTCGGACTGCCATCATGTCACCCAACTTTAGAACCTTCTCTTTTTTAGACAAATATTTCCAAAACACAGATTTTAAAACACATTGCACTGGCCACTAGTAGATGATTTTTGAAATCATCAGGGAACGGTACATTAAACAAATGGGTTTCTGTAGTACAGATTTCTTAGTTTCTCGAAAAACTTACATACTTACAGATCTACAAAACACAAATGTAGAATATAACATTTTGCTAATCTCCTTGAACACAACTTTCTTCTGCCACTGTTCTTTAGAGTGAATCTATGACACGATGGTCTGCAGATCAGTGCCTGACAAAGTGACCTCCTCCCTCCCTGTGAGGCCACGCCCTGGCTTTCCTTTTACGGGAGCTGTAGGAAGATGTTTTAGAGGCAGCAACAAGGCAGCTCTAGGCCCCTGTGTTCTTGAAAAATTATCTTTATACTGGTAATGCCTCTCTGGGGAATAAATTTAGTTAGATATATGCAAAGTCTCTCCACTTGGGGACAGTCAAGATAAACTACTGGGATAGGAAGAAAATATTTGAATTTCCATTTAAAAATTATTTTTTGTATGTGATTTGATAAATGTCTGGTATAAATTAAAAATGTGCCTAAGGCCCTCCCTGGTGGCACAGCGGGTTAAAGCACAGCACTAAGAAGCTAAAACCACTTCCACATGAGTTTGATTCCCGCCTGCCCGGAGGTGACCACATGGCGTGGGAGACCTCTCCTGACCCGCCCACTGCTCCCCTCAACAGTGTACTTCGTAGATCTGCCTGTTCTTCTCCCCACTCTGTCTCTGGTGAAGCCTCTCGCTGCCCCTGAGCCTCTGGCCTGTACCCCTGTTCTGTATGCAGAAAGAAATAAATCTTTAAAAAAAATTGCCCAAAATTTATACTTACATATAAACATATTATGTAGTGTGTATTATATTTAAATATCTTTAAGATATCATGTAGTAACATAACAAGTGTGTGTAATATAATAACAAATATAGTTAATAATGTAGGTTTATATGTTATAGATTATAAGTATTTCTGTAATTACTATATCTAGTATTTGTCCATATATATTAGTGATTGTATGTAACATTGAAATAGTAACATATACATATAATTTGCAAATGATTTTACATATATTACACTATGTATGTGTGTATGTGTATATACATATATATCCCATACCATATATATCCCATATCTCATATGTACTATTGAGGGGAGTCACTTAGGCACGCACATTCAAAGCCTTTAATTTCTTTATATTCTTTGAGTCAGAAATTTCATTTCTTAGAATGTATTCAGTTTATACTAATGGAATAATCTTCTGCATGAACAAATATTTAGCTCCATGTATACTCATCAAATAACTGCTTTTACTTGTAAGAATTAAAAACAGTCCAAGTAGGGCCCTCCCTGGTGGCACAGCAGGTTAAAGCACAGTACTGAGAAGCTAAAGCCACATCTCTGGCATGTACCCCAGTTCTATATGCAAAAATAAATAAATCTTTAAAAAAAAAAACAGTCCAAATATTCAACAATGGGAGATTGGTTACATAAACTATGAGCAATCAAGCAAAGAATCATACATTAAAAATTACATATTAGTGGCCCTCCCTGGTGGCGCAGCGGGTTAAAGCACAGCACTGAGAATCTGAAGCCACTTCCGCATGAGTTCAATTCCCGCCTGCCCCGGAGGTGACCACATGGCGTGGCAGACCTCTCCTGACCCGCCCGCTGCTTCCCTCAGCAGTGTACTTCGTCGATCTGCCTGTTCTGCTCCCCACTGTCTCTGTCTCTCACCGCCCCTGAGCCTCTGGCCTGTACCCCAGTTCTGTATGAATAAATAAATAAATCTTTAAAAAAAATTACATATTAGTAAAATGTGTAACTGCCCTTGGGTAGAGAAATTTTGATTTTGTAAGTAAAAAAACAGATCACTATAGGTTATTGAGTTCATATGCCTGGAAGAAAGGACTGGAATGATGGACAAACTTACCAGTGATTTCTCTTACTTTAGGGAAACATTTATTTTCTTTGTTTCCCAACATTTGAACAACAACTTTATATTCTTGAACAGGCACAGCATTCATAAGTTCAAATTCTGGTAATCATAAAGAAGTAGATAGTTACAAAATCTTCCCAGAAGTCAGTTCTTCTCTTGACAAATATCCAAAGTTGTTGGTTACCTGTGTATCTTTCCAAGGATCTGTTGTGTGGATGTTCATATATGTATACACATTCTTTTTAACCTTAAATAAAAAATAGCCTCAAATATTATTGTTTCATAATTAAGTAATCTTGCACACTGATCATTTCACCAACATGGGAATATAGCCAGAGGACACATTCTGAAAAGTGGCATTGCTGGGCCAAAGGAAATATCCATTTGTCATTTGGATAAATACTACCATATTGCTGTGAAAAAAACCTCATGTTTTTTTCTTGTTGGACCTTTTTACATTTTAACTTTAAGTCATTTTAATTTATCCTAGCGTAATGAATAACTTAATAAGAAAAACAAATTATTTAAAATATTAAACTCCTTACTCGTTGTGGAAATTCAAGTGCCAGTTGTCCCCATCTGTTCGATCACAGGATCTAGATGCAAATAAGGACAACTTGCAAAGGTTCAGCTTACACAGCAGATGAGTAACAGAGCCAGACCTCTGCTCTGCTGTGAGAAGGATTACTTGTTTCCAGAATCACATTATCGTGAAGAGGGAAATCCTGAGAACTTTATTTCCACCGTCAAGAGAATTTTTCAGCTCACTAGTACTCAAGTCCTTGTGTGGATTTTCCTTCGAAATATTGTAAGTTGCTTTCATCATTTAAATAAAAAGAGGTTGTCTCTCCTGTGGGGTACCTGGATACGAGCTGCATGAATTTGTGTGTGACGATGTGAGCTCATGTAGGAAAATAACTCATTTTATTCCTGCAGAGATTGTGTAGGCCAGTTCCACTGCGGAACCTAAGCAGCTGGACTGAAATGTCAGACGGATTTGTGCAGCTGACTCAAGTTGCCAAAAAGAGAGCAGCATAGTGGTTCCATAAATCGACCCTATCTAGCCAAGTCCTGCTTAATATAGAGATTGCATGAGCTTAGCTGCAGTCACTCCTCTCTGTTCAGCAAGCACCAGTTGTGTTCTTGAGAGGGAAATTATCTCAAGGTGGTGTTGACTCAGGACACTTGTTAACTGGGGAAACTTCTTAAGAATTAAAAAAAAATAATTCTCTCTGATTCTTTTTCCTTCTTTAGTAAAATAGAAAAATACAGAAAAAAATCATGTCAGAACACAGCAGGAATTCAGATCAAGAAGACCTCTTTGATGGCGAGATTGATGAAGATGAAATCTTGGCCAACTTGTCCCCTGAAGAGCTGAAAGAACTGCAATCCGAAATGGAAGTCATGGCCCCTGATCCCAGGCTTCCTGTGGGAATGATTCAGAAAGATCAAACTGACAAGCCGCCAACAGGAAACTTTGACCATAAATCTCTTGTTGATTATATGTATTGGCAAAAGGCATCCAGACGCATGATGGAAGATGAACGTGTTCCTCTCACCTTTGTGCCATCCGAGGTAACTAGGGATTTGTGTCCTATAGAGGAATGGTCCTGGGGCTGTCAGTTGCCCTTGTTTTAACTGCCATTTCTCAAGATTCCATGTTTTTATCTTGTTTTGTTTCCACTTGTAGATTAAGTCATAATATTTAATCCCACGATAGATTGGAATTTTCTGTATGGGGAAAGTTGGCAATTTCTTGCAAATGTCTCTTTTTAAAAATTCTGCTGGATTTGTAGGAAAGTCCATATTCTATAGACATGAAATGTAATGAGTAAACTCACAACCCAGGAGCAGTTGTTGTTCTGGGGTTTTCTGGTTTTGATTTGGGGTCTTTTTTTTTTTTTTTTTCACATAGGCTCTTTAAGGAGCAATCACCTCTCTAACATCTGAAGCTGTCGTTTGGATACACATATGTGTGCAATATTTTATGTACAATTTCAAGGGTGTGATAGTCCCACAAAGGCCAGTCACACATCCTGCAACTCCACCAAGTCAAAATAACTGAAAATATCTAATATCCCCGCAGCATATTGGATATGAGTTACAACATTTAGACCATGCTAGCTATCAAGGCAGTTTTTAAAATTGTTCTTTCTTAAAGGCTCTTTTATTTCTTTATTGAGATAATATTAGTTTACAACACTGTATATGACTTAGGGAAACAGATTCATGCCTCCTCAAATGGACATTACTCTCACCATTACCAGAGAACTGGAACTTGTGGTTGAATTTATGAACTTAATTATATGTCAGCATATTTTTCAGTGTTTCATTTTAAAATGACTTAGCAAAAAGAAGACAGGAACCCTAGGTAAATTCTCTTTTAGTCATGTCTGATAAAGATATATCTTGTCATATTACTATCCCACTGGTTATAATTAAAGGAAGTTGTAAACTGGTTTCTGGGTCATCAGAGTTTAAACATGTACTGAGCTCCACAAAATAAAAGTCGCTGGCTAGATCAGGTTACAGTTAAAGGGAAAACTTGCAGACATTTTACAATTGGTATGAAAACCGATTCTATATGAACACCAACTTCAGGGGGGCAAACTAAAGGGGCACTTTTAACACTTTAGTAACTAACGCTGGCATGAATTAAACAGCTTGATGGTTGGCTCCCCCTGCTGGGACAAAGGAGAAGTGCAATGGTTGAAGGCTTTAGAAGGTGAAAATTTGTCAGTACTCAAGTCCGGTTTATCATGTTAGAAACAGGAAAGTTAAGTTCTTGCTCAAATAAATCTGGGTATACTAGATTGATATTCTAGATTTCAAACACATTTACGAGGTACCCACACTGTACAAGAAAGCACACAAATTGATGAGCAAAAGTCTAATTAAAAAAATGCCATTTTCTTTCTCAGGCTAAGCAGTCGTTTCAAAATCTCTGCGTGATCTTGTCCCCTTTTGTGGCTGACTCTGACTTCTAAGTTGATTTCTTACAAAAGAAAATATTCTACTGAGTCTGCCCTAGAATTAGTCAGGGTAGCTTTAACAGAACAGAAACAAAATCAAAGTTTTGCTATATTCCAAAATATCAAACTGCTCTAATTTCCCACAAATATGTTTCAATATTGACATTATTCTAGATTAACAAGCACTTTCAGACAATAAGAAAATTATTGTTTATATAACCTAGGATTATTGAGTGTAAGGATGTCTATTCTACATACAAAACAGACTTCAATATATTTATAGTTCTGTAAGTTTGCCAAGACAAATAATTTCAACTGTTTCTGAATGCAACCATTAGAAAAGACAACATAGAATTTCAAAACAAAATTAACTAGGTTTCATCTTAACAGATGAGATAAACAGTCAAAAAAATGTGTGTATGCGTGTATATTGAAAATTCGTTTTTATTTGGTTGTATTTGCTCATAAAACTAAAGTGTATGTGCAATTCTTAAAAAACAAAAACCTCAAACACATTAGAATTGTGTAATGTAAAAAGGGAAAATCTTCTTCCTCAGTTGTCTTAATAGTTACCATTTTTCTTTAGAGATGGCTACTAAATTGGCAAATTTACAAAATAATACAAAAAATTAATACAAAAGACATTTTTTCTATTCATTTATAAACTTTTATATATTATAGATATATTTATACACGCGTACACAAATGGGATATAGTATATGTTTATAATTACCTCCACATACACTTGCATATACATGTACAGTTTATCTGTTTTTCACTTACTAATAAATATTTTTATTATTTCCAGTAGGTATTGCTGCTATGTATTCTAACCCCAAAACCCTTTGTTTTAGGAAAATGCTCATGAGAAGCATGAAGAAATAGACAATGATAATAAAAATATGTCCCAGTATTTAAAAGAAAAGCTCAATAATGAAATTATTGCAAATAAAAAAGAATCAATGAAAAATATATCCCAGTGTTTAAAAGAAAAGCTCAATAATGAAATTATTGCAAACAAAAGAGAATCAAAGGGCAGCAACAATCTCCAAGAAACAGATAATGATGATGATGATGATGATGATGATGATGATGATGATGAAGATGATGATGATGATGGTGATGATGATGATGAAGGGGAAGATACTAGTGAAGAGAATGGTGAAAAAACAAAAAAAGAAGAGGAGTATGAAATAAATGAGAAAATCAGGAATGGTGAAAGAAACTGCCAACAGGTAACCAATAAAGCATTTGAAAAACAGAAAGACAAACCAGAGGCACAAGAAAAAAATGAGAAAAAAATATCAAAGCTAGATCCTAAGAAGTTAAGTCTTGATACCAGTTTTTTAAAGGTAAGTGCAAGGCCTTCAGGAAACCAAACAGACCTGGATGGGAGCTTGAGGCGGGTTAGACAAAATGATCCTGACATGAAGGAACTCAACCTGAACAACATTGAAAACATCCCCAAAGAAATGTTGCTGGACTTTGTCAATGCAATGAAGAAAAACAAACATATCAAAATCTTCAGCTTAGCAAATGTAGGTGCAGATGAAAATGTAGCATTTGCCTTGGCAAACATGTTGCGTGAAAATAGGAGTATCACCACTCTCAACATTGAGTCCAACTTCATCACAGGGAAAGGAATCGTGGCCATCATGAGGTGTCTCCAGTTCAATGAGACACTAACTGAGCTTCGGTTTCACAATCAGAGGCACATGTTGGGTCACCATGCTGAAATGGAAATCTCTAGGCTTTTGAAGGCCAACACCACTCTCCTGAAGATGGGCTACCATTTTGAACTTCCGGGTCCAAGAATGGTGGTTACCAATCTGCTCACCAGAAATCAGGATAAACAAAGGCAGAAAAGACAAGAAGAACAGAAACAGCAGCAACTCAAAGAGCAGAGAAAGTTAATAGCCATGTTGGAAAATGGGTTGGGGCTGCCACCTGGGATGTGGGAGATGTTGGGGGGACCGATGCCAGATTCCAGAATGCAGGAGTTCCTCCAGCCTTCTCCTCAACCACCCAATGCACAAGCAGACCCTTTAAATAGACGAAATGAAATGATGAAAAAGCCATCACAGCCTCCACAGTACAGGACGGACCCTGACTCCTTCCGGGTGGTGAAGCTGAAGAGGATCCAGCGCAAATCTCGAATGCCGGACGCCAGAGACCCGCAAGAGAAAACCAACCTCAAAGATGTGATCAAGACACTCAAACCAGTGCCGAAAAATAGGCCGCCCCCGCTGGTAGAAATCACACCCAGAGATCAGCTTTTGAATGATATTCGTCACAGCAACGTGGCCTATCTTAAACCTGTAAGTAGAAGGAGGGAGAAACGGTGAGCGAGCATGTGAAATGCACCCCAACTCCAGTCCCTGTGCATTTTAACAGGATGATATTCTCACAAATTGTGACTAACTGGGTAAAACCAGTCACCATCACCGGTAAATCTAAATTGCTGATTATCCCCTAGGATAAACATCTGTGTCATTTCTATGACAACAATATTAACTCTAAATTTACTGAGCATTTACTATAGATCCATTATATGAGTGAACTCATATAATCATCTTAACAACACTTAAGATTTTATTACTCACCCACTTTTAAATAGGAACTGAGATTTATCTTATCTGCTCCCTATCCAGCCACACAGAGCTAGTGTCAAAGGTCTCCAGGAACCTTCTGTGAGGGATAAATAAGAACAAGGCCTACTTGGGTCAGTCCTTTGTAGATCACTGAGTGCTTACAAAATTCTTAAAAACAGCTGATTCTTTTTCAGTAGATAGAGACTATTTGCAATTGCATTTATACTTTTCACTTTTTAGGTCCAGAAATGGTAAGTTTCAGGTTAGTGTCCATGAATTTAAATAGATTTTAAACTATTTTACTGTTATTTTCATTGTGACAGTTACTATATTTCACTGGCTACTGCAGTGGATATGTGAAAATGCTTTACCCCTTGTAAGTTTATTTGTAGCAATAACTTTTGTATATGATGATATTTATGGAGCTGAGAAGTGTCCATCCAAATGTAGCTGATAACTGATTATTAATCTAAACTATCAATCTATTACTCAACAAAACAGTCAAATTATTTCATAATAGTCACAATTATTTTCAAGATGTTTTAAGCAAACTTCTATGTAAGCTAGTTCTTTTTCTGTATTAGAAAACTTTATTGGAGGAGGAAGACCTTCAGTAATTTATATAGTGATTTCCAGAATATAGTGTTAAATGCAAAAGTGAAATGAAACACATTACCTATAGTGTGCTACCTGGCATGGTGCTGGCACATGGCATGGGACACTCAAGTACACACACACATACATGCACACACAAAACACATGCACTGACACCATAAACAGAAGCTAAAAAATAGCTTTAAATATAAATTGTTACTTATTCACCTATTTGGGGCAGCCCTTACTCACATAAGCTGCCCTTCATTCCCACCTCCTAGTATTGCAGAATTGACAACATTCCATTCTTTGACAACATTCCAAATCAAAGATGACTTTCATCTGCTATTTAGAGGGACTCTGGTTCTTCCTGGCAAGGGACCAGGGAAAGAACGTTAGAGGTCACATGAGGTCAAGCCAGAGTCCCTCGCCTGCCCTTGGGCACATGCTCAAGACTTTCTGCACCTGCTCTTCTACAGGCAGCCAGCATTCATAGGCAGTGGATTAGGGTGTTGTTTGGAGAGCAACTGGCTCTTTCACTTCTGTAACTTGTGACCAGTAAAGTATATGCAAGCTCCCTGGCTGCCTATATCATTAAAAATAGCAGTCAGAGAAGACTGAAAAGAAGTCTCTTTTAAAATCTACATTAAAGGAGGCACAAGGATTCAGACCAGAAAGGAAAATGAAGTATCAAAGGATCGTCTAATTCAATGCCCTGCCTGGTGAGGGAATGTTCTGCTGTGTAAATCTTTCGCTGGAGTCCTTCCCATTCCATCTATTCACTTATTTTATTAATGCAACAAAGTGTGAGGCCCCATCAGAAGGGTCAGGGACTACAGTACTTAATGAGCCAGGTGCAGTCTTGACCTCATGGAACCAACAATGTTGGTTTTATCATTTTCATGGTCATGACTGTCTGCCTTTGAGTAACTGGGAACACTTTCGTTTTGAGTCCAAAGATCAAAGTAATTTCATGATGTTAACTGTAGAAATGCAATGTCCCACTACATTTCTCGTTTTTCATCTACAATCAATTCTAAAAAGTGATCCATTTTAAATTGTGTCTTTTTATTGAATGTCCACTAAGAAAGAAGAGCATGTCCTGTGGTAAATGCTGCAGGATTTTGGCATGATGGTCTTGCATTTCAGCTGCTGCTTTGAAATCTCTTTCATCTATTCCAAGGGATTAACAGTTTGTCCTGCTTTCACTTGCCTGGGTTGGATGGTGAGAACCATCTCTTTATATGTAGCTCAGATCCAAAGTATCACACAAATTCATGCACATGATCCTGTAAGAAAAACGTGAAAGCACATGGTTTCATTGAAGATAATTAATTTCTCTAAGAGCAATCTGCTTCCTGTTGTTTGTGTGCCTGCTACATACACAGTAAGTATCTACTTTAAGGCTGAATCATAGTGTAACATTTTAAATTAGTTTTTTATATCTTCTTATTTTGACATCATCTTGGATTTCTAGAAATCTGTCTGTACATGGTTCCCAATGGACACACAGCTCAATGGCCACACTAACAATGTGAAAGGCTAAGGCATTTTCCTACCTGCACCTGTAGCCACTGTCACAATGCACCATGGATTGAAAAGTGCTTTCTGATTTCAGACCTGTTAAAAACATCAAAACTGTGCATCTTAGATTCAGTGAAATACTGTCAATGACATCGGTGGTGATATTACAAAGGTCCAGCAGAAAGGAATATGTTTTTTTAAATATTTATTTATTTATGCATACAGAACTGGGGTACAGGCCAAAGTTGCAGGGGCAGTGAGAGGGTTCACCAGAGACAGAGTGGGGAGCAGAACAGGCAGATGGGCGAAGTACACTGCAGAGGGGAGCAGCAGGCAGATCAGGAGAGGTCTGCTGAGCCATATGGATCACCTCCAGAGCAGGTGGGGATCGAACTCATGCTTAAGTGGTTTTAGGTTCTTAGTGCTGTGCTTTAACCCACTGTGCCACTAGGAGGGGCCCCGAAAGAAATATTTTTGGTCTATTAAGTCACAAGAATGTTCACTTAGGGAGATGAAACTAAAGATTTTGGGGATTTTCCCTTCACTTACATTGAGAGACAGAGATGGTCCCCAAACCCCTAGGTTTTCAAGTAAACTGTTAAAATTAAAATACAATTTGGAAATCTTATGATTTTTTAATTGATGTTCCTAAGTAAAATGTTAAGTATAATCTAAATTTATAGTGCAAAATCATACTTAAAAATCATTCTTAGAAAATTTAAAAAGAAAAAGGGATTATTTTCCTCTCATGGATGTGGAAATACTCTCTGTATATTAAGAGCACATAACTTTAAGTAGTCAGTTTATACTTTTTAATTTTTTTTTCTTCATTTTAATTTTTTTCCCCCTTACCAAATGGATTGGGGTCCCTAAACTAAAGTTGCTAGCTAAGACTAAAGGAAAATCTGTACACTTGCTTGGCTCGAATGTTATATTCTCCAAGGAACTACCTGTTTAGTTCAGTTTAAGAGAGATATAATCTGTGAACTAGGTATTAAAAACTGATGGACTATAGGACAAATAAGTAGGATTTTAGTTTATTTTGCTGCTTTGTTTTTAGCTATTTTTCATTCTACCTTATCAAACCAACTAAATGTATTAGGTAGTGTCTAACTCATTTCCCTATGTTATTAACTCTGAATCAGCATGATATAGACCCCCAACTAAAACATTAGGCTTGCACAGACTTATCTCTCATTTCCAAATGTATGATTTCCTTTCATCCTTAAAATTTTTGTGGTTTGCTCACTACCAGTCATCCCAATGAGGATTTGAACTTTTCATTGGGATAAAATCCCATCTGCAGCAACTACAGTTGGGTGCATTTGTGTAGGATGCGACTTTTTGTGCCAATCAAACAAGCTAACTCTTTGTAAAAAGAGTCACCTTTGGGACTCTCCCTGGTGGTGCAACAGGTTAAAACACCGCATTATGAAGCTCTCAGAAGACACTGCAGCACAAGTTCGATCCCCAGCCAGGGAGTTGACCCATATGGTGTGGCAGACCTCTTCTGGCCTGCTTGCTGCTCCCAAAAGCAGTGCACTTTGTCAGTTTGCCTGCTCTACTTCCCATTCTGTCTCTGATAAATCCTCTCACCCACCACACCTCTGGCCTGCACCCCAGTTCTGTAAGCATAAATAAATAAATCTTTAAAAAGTCACCTTCATTTTGGTGACTGGATGCATAGCTGGACTGCTCCTACTGCCTAAAGACAATGCTAAATTTGTAAAGACTTAAGTATTAAAATATCACAAGTAACTTTAGTTAGCCAAAAGGCTCCATGTCACATTAGCATTGATTATGAATGCAGAATTTAAGATCAAAGACTCTTGAGTCTTTGTCTTCATCTCTGGTCATTTCTTCTTTACTTGGAGTTTTGTTTCACTTCCCTTTCAACGATACAAAGGACACACTGTTTTATTATTTATTGCAGTTGTCAAGGTATTTTAAGTTTCTCTAGATTCTACTCTTTTGCAGTTTTCTCCACTTTCCTATCTTATCTTCTCCCTTTTTGCCAGTATCGTGGACAATACTCAAACCTCTCTTCCCCTTTCAAGATCATTTAGCCTTTGCTTAGCACCTAGATTCAGTCTGTCCTAAATCAAACTCCCCTTTTTAAGCCTGACTGTTGTCTTGAGTTCCCATTTTCACATGCTTATCTATCTCCAGTCTCTCACATATGCAGGTCCAAAGTCCCAGAGTTGTTCAGTTCCTCTGTTCCCTGCCTCTTGTTCTTACCTCCAGAAAAGAACCCAGACAATCTGTAAGAGTCAAAGCCAAGCCATAACTTTAGAA
The DNA here is from genome assembly GCF_000260355.1 of Condylura cristata. NCBI lineage: Eukaryota > Metazoa > Chordata > Mammalia > Eulipotyphla > Talpidae > Condylura > Condylura cristata. The sequence continues at coordinate 46,405,929 of NW_004567105.1, forward strand.
ATTTTATGTTCCTAAAGAATCTGCATGGGAGAAAGCAGTGTGACGATTTAGACTCATCTGAAGAATACATATCAATCAGGAATTATATAGAATGGCACTACCTTTCCCTGGCACCCAGTGAGAGAAAGTTTCTGAATTATAAGTTTGTTTGTTGTTGTGTTTTTTTTTTTTTTTAAGATTTATTTATAAATGTATACCAGATCTGGAGTGCAAGCCAGAGATGTGGGAGGTGAGAGGATTCACCAGAGACAGAGTGGGGAGCAGAACATGTGGATCTACAATACACTGCTGAGGGGAGCAGTAAATGAGATGGGAGAGGTCTGCTGTGCCATGTGGGTCATCCCCTGGCCACCAAGGATCAAATTTGTGCTATAGTGGCTGGCAGTAGCTTGATAGCTCTGTCTCTAACTCCTGTGCCACCAGGCAGAGCCCTTGAATTACACTTTCTATGATAATGATCATTAAAGTTAAGCAAGCATTAGAACCCATGAAAGGCTGAAACCAGTTACTGAAAACATCCTTGTAATAGCTGATTCATTGGATCTTCCAGGGCCTGAAAATATGCATTTCTGACTCGTCCCTTGGTGACAGTGATGCTACTTAGTCAGAGGCCACACTTTGACCACCATGAATCTCGGTGACATCTGTGGGAAACCACATCTCCTGAGTGGTCTTTTCCTGCCTCTCTACCACCCTCTGCTACAACTGCCTCTTATTCTATCTTCTGTCTACTGAAATCAAATGACTTAGATCAAATATGACTTTTTACATGAAAGAGATCCAAGAAAAACACCATTAATGAAAGCTCCTCTCTTGTACCTCCAACACCATTCTATACCTCGTTCGCAATACTTCCTTCTTTGTGCTTCACGTTGAGAACCCTTATGGATACAATACAGGTCTCCTAGGAGATTCTGTGAGTCTTTAGGACAAGTCTCTTTTACCTCTATCTGGACACCCACTGAGGTGTTGGCCAGAGCAGGCCCTTGATTCAGGTGTGCCTAATTAAATCACTGCAGCTAAAATAGACCTTCCATCCTCCCCAAGCCTCTCAACCCCTGGGAGTACATGTATGTGTGCACCATCCAATCATACACACATGTGTATTCACAGCATACACAGATTTTAAAACTAATTTTAACCAGCAAGTGGTGAAGAAATAGGGTCTCCTAACAACACTACAAGTTGATTCTTCCTTTTGTGTAAGTTTTAAGAACATCATTTCTAACTATCTTTTACTTTATGATTTGATTTTTGTGTTCTGCTTAGAAAAAGCTTCTCTTGATGATGAATAAACATCTGCCTGTCTTTTCTTGATTCTTTTAGGGTTTTTAAAAATATTTTATATTAAAGATAAGTGATTGCATAGCTTGTATGTAAATAGTAAGCAAGAAGTTTCCTTTTTATCTCTTTTGCAAATAGTCATTATTCTTCTTTTGGCCAGTGACCTTTCCTGCCAGTTTGGTAATATTTTAAGTGAGTCACTATGTCTGGGTTTACTATTTTGGGTCAGGGTCACATATTTTTATTATTTTTGAACCCTTCCTTGCATACATCAAAACATACAGCAAATGACATATTTTTCCTATTCATTACTGCAAAGAACACACTATTTTAAATTATTTATTACAGCTTTGTATGTATTATAAGTACCTGATATGATACTTTGTACTCATCAATACTCTATGTGGGAAGACTACCAAGATTTAGCCTAACACCCCTTCCTTCAAGAAAAGTCTGACACTTGGGGGCAGAGGGTCAGAGGTACGTGCGTGGCAGGTACTTTGGTGTGAAGGTGGGACACGTAGAAGAAGCACATCAAAGATCCTCTTTGGTGGGCAAGGTATTAGAAAGCCCTCCTAGCCAAAAGTCATGGGCAGAAAACTGGCTGCTGGAGGAGCCACAGCAGATGGTCAGGATGGTCCATCACATTGGCAAGTAGACACGAGAAACAGAAGGGGAAACAGTCATGAGTGTACAAATTTGAATGTGCTCTAGACTACCTTGGTGTTCTGAAAGATACTTGCATGGGGGATGAGTCATTCTTCCAAGATACACCACCATTTGAATTTCTTTAAGAATTTGCTTTATCTTTAAGCTGGCCCTGTGAAACAAAATTATAAGTTGATTTGCAGTCATATTTATGCTACTCTTTTGCAATCTTTCTGCTCTTGGGGGTTCCCCCAGTTAATATCTTAACATTTTAATAAACCTAAAATTAGGAGCATGCTTCAAAGAGGAAAGACCAGTTTTGAAAGGAATATTTTTTATGTTCTCGAGGTGGACCTTTTTGGTTTTGTTTTAGTGGTTACAGTATTGATACTGGAATCAGGCAGATCTTGGTTCAAATCCTACTTGGCTACTTCCAGTTTGTGTGATCTTAGGTAAATTGCTTATCCTTTCTGAGCCTCTTCCCTCTTTACAAGGCTTTTGTGAGATAAAGTGAGAAAATGGTTTAAAAATGGATTTATATTGATTACAAATTTTCATGATATTATGCAGTCCTTAAACAGTCTTATGATTTAGATACTGCTTTTGGCATTTTACAGCAGGCAAAATTGATGTCTACATAAAGTAAGTGCTGATATTAGGACTTACGCCCCAGCACACCCAAGAGCCCCCTCTTATTTCTGGGATGTGCCTCAATGTGTACCTCAAGTAAATGCCCAGTGAATGGTGGTTATAGTTGTCAGCATGCATTTTCATTATTTGGGGGCTCTCTGACTGGAATTTCTAATCCATTCTTCATCCCTTGAAGCATATAAACTTTTGTCACTTTTGTTGTAAAACTGTTGAATTCCCAGCATTAATTTTTCCCTTTCCTTCAAATGCTTAACCTACAGGTACAACTGCCAAAAGAACTGGAATGAGAGTCAACTAATCTAGAAGAACAAGGAATTGAAATAACTGCTTTAGCACTTGGAGACTACTTCAGCAGCATTACTTGGGATTTCAGGTGGCAGAACTGGGACTAAGCTGACATCTGCTGGGGGTATTTTGTATAAGACAGGATGCTTGACCTACAACAAAATAAGGGTTGATGAGGAAGGAGAGTAGAGGTAAAATACTAATAGCAGGCACAATGTTTTCTACTTCTAATCAATTTGAGTGACTTAGGTGACATTAAAAATAATGCTTCAAGCAACAGGAGTCATAAAAAAATACATGCTTTACTGTTAATCTGCTTAATAACAATAGACACTATAAGAGATGTCAACTGTTCATCCCCCCCTTTTTTGTCCTTCCACTTTCCCTGTTGTAATTCATCACAAAGTATCTTAAAAAAATTTTTTTTAAAAAAAGCCCTCTCTGATGGTGCAGTGGGTTTAAGCATAGTGCTATGAAGCTATCTGAAGCCATTGCAGAATGAGTTTAATTCCTGGCCAGGGAAGTGACCCACATGGTGTGGCAGACCTCTCCTGACCCATCTCCCCTCGGCAGTGTGTTTCAGCACATCTGCCTGTTCTGCTCCCCATTGTGTCTCTGGAGAATCCTCTCACCCCTGTACCTCTGGCATAAAAAAATAAATCTTAAAAAAAAATCTTTTAAATTGTTTCATTCTGCAGATATATGCAGAGTGAATTGAACCCTAGAACTTTCTGATGCTTTGACATAGAAAAAAGGTTAGCTCTTTTCTGGATAATCAATTGAGATTTCCTTTTGAACCCTGCCTGGCTTTCTTTTGGTCATTCCCCCAGTGTTTTGGGGTAAACTTTCGGTAGGGCACTTCTGAAGAACAGAATGCGTAAGTCATTGGACTTGGAAAAATAGACTCCAAAAAATGGAGTTGTCAAATGGAGTGACAAAAAATACACAAGGAATAAAAATCCATGCGTGTGTATCAAATCTTCTGTTTCTATGTTTCAGAACAATGCTCTTTTTACATCTTGAGAATCTAATTTTTAAGTCTAAATTTAATCTTGTTCCTTTCCTCAAAAATCTGAAGGAAACTTGCTACAGGATTAAATTTAAATCCTTATCTTCTCATTCAAGATCCTCCCTGCACATAGTCCCATTTTACTAATCAATGTTTATTTACCATAAATCTTTTATCTTTCTTCTGATAAAGCAGCTTCACATGTACCCCACACCTTTGCTCTGACCATTCTATAACCACCCCAAATAACTTCACTTCTGCTTTGCTTACAAAAGTACTTTCCCATTTCAAATCTAGGTCAAGACCTAATCCTCCACAAAAAGCTCTCAGGCAACTCCAAACTAGTGTTATTTCCTCCTTCCAGGGATACCTAGCGTCTTTAATCACCTGTTCTAGTCACTTGGAGCATAGAACTTGAAATTTTATAGAGAAGTGGCATAAATCCTTGAAAGTAGGAAATCCCACTTCGGTTGCCTCTCGTCTTTACCTGAGTCATCGGTGCCTGCCTTGTTTTTCCTTTTATATAATCCCATGTAGCTCATAGTTAGCAAAACAGGCTGGAAGAAAAGTGGGTCTCATGGGACAAACTTAGAACAATACATTTTTGTGAAAGACAAGCCATGGGAAAGAAATATGCTTTTTCTATTTGTAAAGATAATTTAGCATGTACTCAAAATTATAGTTTTAATCAAGTAACTAATATTAGAATAGCCAAGCCTGAGTTTGTTTCCCCTCCATTACAATTCTATAAAATGTCCTTGTATACAATGCAGGGAAAGGACTGCAATAATCAAACCTTTTAAGTGTTTTGTATTCTCTACATCTAAGATGTTAAGCTCTGAAAGGATAAAAGCACACTATACATGCTTAAAAGCTTGTGTGTATTAATAGCTGGAATTCTAGAAAACCGTTACTAAATAGTCACACTACTAAAAGTCAGCAGTCCAGAAAGAGCATTTTATTATTATACGTTCAGAAAGAAATTTACAAACCTGTAACTTACTGCCTCAATTCACTGCCATCCAAAAGTAGAACACTGCTATTTCATATGATTTGTAAGGTATTGGGGAAGTTTGGAGACTCTATGACCATTACTTTCTACAGAAAATGTTTTACGCATTTCAAGATGCAAAAAATGATTAAATAACCTATCAAACCATACCAAGTAGGAACTTTCTACTTTTGGGTATCTAGCTGAAACCTGGGCAGGCTTCATAGACAGGTGAAGCAGTTTAACATTATGCTTTTTCTATTCATCCTCTTCAACCCTAAATATTTTAGCTGAAGACTTTGTTTTTAAATAATATAATTTGGCAATAAATTATAGCATTTGTATGCTAAATTTTTCTATTGTCATCCTTGAAGAAATGGTCACTGAACAGTAATTGTAATGAGTATTTTTTTTAATTCAAGTTGTCGCTTTCTCCCAATTAATTACGTTTAGTCTACAAAATTCACCATGTAAAATATGGGTGAGGCTAAAATGTGTATAAGCCCATGTCAGGTTTAAAAAGGATCTCATTGGAACTTAATTTTATTCTGGCTGGAAATTCATAAAATACTGTGATTTTATTAAACAGTATTTGAAAAACAAGCTGAGTGTTTGCTGCATATTATCATTATAAGTCGTCACTAAGTTTCTCAAACACTTAACACAGAGGTGCATCAAATAAAGTCTCACCAAAAAAACAGTCTTTCATGAATTTTATTCCTCATATTCGGGTAAGGATACAAATTCCAGACCATGTCTGTGCAATTATGGTGATCCTGTTGTGCTAGAGATCGAGGCTGCAGGTCGGCCAAGAAATGAAAGTGAAGAAACACCAGGAGCAGCACGTGCTGTTGCATGGAACAACCAGGAGGTGTCTTCCGTAAGTACTGCTCCAGTTGTCATTGTACATCAACATCAGAGAAACCTAAATGTTTTCTACTCATTTATGAAATCACTCAATTGGCAAGCAAACATTTTGTATAATCTGTTTCAAAATACATGGGAAATAAAAGGCAGACAAGAACAGAATAAACCCATGCTATCTTAATTCTAATGTCTATTATAAAAACATAAGTCTGAAATTTTCAGGAATCAGCAGAAGCTGGGGATCATTCCCTTTATCATTCCCATTTTTAAAAGTCTTTTTTGCTTGGTTATTGAAAGCTGTTTTTCAGATTTCAAAAGATCAATAATTATTGTCCTCTTTGTGCCCCTAAGCCATGAATAAATATATACATTCAGCTTCTTTCTAATGTTCCAGTTTAAACAATGAAAAAAAAAAACATGGGAAACAATAGATTAGACACCTTTTTGTCATTAGACCAACAAAAACTGTGCAACATAAACAGAACTCAAGGTTTGTTTTATTTGTTGTTTGTTTTTCAACAAGACTGTCAAGAATAAATGTTGCACCCAGCCTCCTTAAAGAAGGCAACATCGTGACAAACACCTTCCCTAAGAACACATTACTATTTTGAAAACTTACAAAAATTTGACAAAATATTCTACTCAACAGCTATCTTTATATTTGTAAACAAAATATAAACAACTGGTTTATCCAGTTTTCAACTGCACATCAAACGGGTGGCAAAGTGATAAAGATCATCTTTGATTTTACAAACAAAACTTATTTATACCCCACCTATTATAATCATAGGGAATATTTTTGGAGGGTGCCAGAGGGGATTAAAGCAGGCCAATGCATGACATAATCCACCTTTACAGTCTTCTTTTAGTCACATTGCCTTGATACTCTACCATTACCTTTTTCCTACTGAACAAAGTGTTGTTACCATACAAGCCACACTACTTTTATTTTCTTATATTCCCCTAAAGAAATGTGTGATTCACTTTTAGTCAATTTTAGTCAGCACACTTGAAAATTCAGACATCATAATAGGAGGGCAGTTTCTTTCTATTTCTGAAGCTTTCCCTCTGTAACATCAGAGATGTTAAAGAGTTTGGCCTCCAAATGCTGCCACAGATAGCTCAAAGTATGTGCAGCCCCTATTTCAAGAACACAAATAGAAAGGAGGTGAGGGCACATTGCAACTGGATTTCTGTTGCAGCCTTCTCACCAACTTAGATTTATTCCTTGACTTTACTGATATACTCAGTGATTTTGGTGATGTTTTCTTCCTGCTGTTCTAGGGCACCCAGAACAATGCCCATCGGCGTTCTCTTCAAACCTATTCCCTCCATTTTATTCTCCACTTTGTTCTTGAGGTTTCGAAGTCTCAATGAAGCATGGATGAACATCACTGCAGAGAAGTGAAACATGGTTAGCATCAAAAGAACAAGTATGTTTCTCCAAATCAACATCACCATGTCCTCTCTTTACACTATCAGTAACTGCCTCAGTTAGCTAAAGACCAATCTGGTTCCATAATCAAGCTAAATCTTCAAGTGAATCCTTTTATTTTATATAAAGTTCTGTGTTAATTCTCACACAAAGTTTTCTTCCTATGTGAAGAAAGCTATTGTATTTAGCAGAACGAACAACAGCCAGGCTTCTTAACAGTGCTGTTACTTAAATGTCCTGAGATTCAAAGCCAATCAATGTGATTCGAACTTACTACAAACTGGCTGATAGAGTTTTCCAGAAAGGAATTCTTGCTCAATTTGGGGATTATTTGTATGGTGAGAAGCCTGTGGGTAAAGTCCATTCAGCAGGTGCCTCTGAAGCAGTGTTTCAAAGTTTGTTAGATACAAAAGAACAGACACAAACTTAAAAGTTTTATATAGACCATACATAACCCAGTGCTCCCTAAATCTGCTTCATCATTAAGAATTGTCTGAGTATGTTTATTAAGAAACAGATTCCCTGGCCCCTCTTTGGGCTCTCCTGAACTGGAACCTTAAAGAGTCTGGCATTCTAAATTTTAAATAAGAACCGCCGGTAATCTATACTAGCAATTTTCAAATTTTATATACAAATCACCCAGAAAGCCTCTTAAATAGGCAAACGTCCTATTTGCCAACCCTAAACTGGGACTATAGCAAGGCTCCAGAATATAAAATTTCAATTAATCCTTTTGGGTAATTCTCAACCTGAATATGCATAACACTCAGTGACTCCCAATCTACATGCATCATCAAACATTTGAGGGGCTTTCTAAAATGATATGTTGTTTGGTCTCCACTGTGGATCCATGAAATCAAGACCTACAAGAGATGTGGCTGGGAAATTTATATTTTAATAAGTGACCTGGATGATTCCCACAATCATCAAAATTTGAGAATCCGTGATCTTTCCTACTTTTTTTATTTTATAGGTGAGTGAATGAGAGAAATGAGAAAAATGGGCACAAACACATGACAGTTTCCAGTAGGTCCAGGAACAGAAACCAAAAGCCTTGGATCTCGCCTATGTTACATTTCACTATGTTGGCCTAATGTGACAGTTACTAAGGCTAACGGAGCTGTATGGTTATGCAAAAATCACTGAAATAGCAAGACTCTAGCACATAAGGATGTTTTACACTAAAAGACTGAATTTGTTGATGCAAATATTTTGTCCAGTAAGGTGTAGGATTCTTCCATATTCTGGGTTTACTCTAACCAAACATCTGATTTCATTTAAGGAATAAATGAACAAGTGAAGTTAAAGGAATGTTCCAGTTACTTAATTCACTAAAATTTTTAACAGATTTCTGTTTATGTAACTGAACTTTTACCTGTTCCTTAGTTCAGGCTTCAAGTGTTTGGGAATCTCAGCAAACAATGCATGTTAAAAAATACCTAATTCTCTTCATCAGAATCAGTTGTTGGTATTTATATATTCTAGGCTAATTATTCCTATAGACTTAAAACTTTTGGAAGATCTTTTGTGTAAGTGAAGAGTTAATAGTTTTCTTCCAAATGAAAGCAGTACCATTATTGCTGTGTTGGGATGGTATGAATAGCACTTAAATACTGACAACAGACTCTAACATGAGACAAATGTGAACTGAGTCCAATGAAGACTGCCATTTTGTTGCCATATGACTGGAGATTTGTTTTTGTTTTGTTTACTTTGTGTCCCAGAAGAGCGTCTGGCAAGAACAGGTGCTCACTACACATGTGGTGAATTTATGGATATGAAACCTTAGTCTTATGTTTCAGAAAACTATAGTTTTGTAGACATGTCAACCACTACACATAAACAAGTTCTGTAATGCTCGTTGAACAACCGCCTACATTTTTTGTGCTTTTAGAAAAGGAAGACTCAGGGTCACTTACGCAGCAAAGGAAACGTGATGCCAAACACAAAGACCATGACTCCCCCAAACAAGGATATAAGGAAGTAGCTGGCCAGCATGACCACCATGACAAAGGCCGTGGGGTACTGCTTCTTCATGCGCCGGAGGACATCTTTATTGTGGGCTGCCCACACAAAGCCCGTGAACACCAGGACCACCACAATGCCGCCAAGGATCATATTGAAGGGGCTTAAGAAGCTGGAATTTGAAAAAATGAGAGAGACTAGGTTAGCAGTAGCAGGAGGAAGATCTGAGAAGAGGGTAAAAACCAGTACAAGGACATGCGCCTGCCCTCTCTTTGGAAACTTCATGTTAAAGCACTTCATATGCGTGAACAACTTACCTTTGAAACTTTTATTGTTGTTGTTGCTACACAAACAAAAAAACAAAATCTTTTAAGGCAAAAGTCAAAAACTCAAAACTGGAGGTCAGCACTGATTTGGGAGCAGCTGAGTGGGAGACAGCAGTGCCCCAAACAGCAAGAAGTGGCCCTCCCAGACTACTTTCCCCAGAACGTGTATACATCACAACACCCCTGCTTTTACCATAGGTAAGTTGTGTGTGCTGTTTACTACGATTTGGGGGAATCTGGCAAGGCTAAAAAGTGATTCCATGGGAATCAATGGTATTTATTTTATCACTTTCTGCTATTTGCTTCTGAAAGGTTTCACTAGACACAGTACTTGCAGACAACAAGGGAAGCATGTTTATCTAAACTGTCTCATTTAATCCTCATAATGTGATGAAGCAGGCACTACTAATTTGCTTCTCTAATGCAAACACTCAGGCTCACCTCAGACACAGAGGTTAGAAAGCAGAAGAGCTGAGGCGCTCACATCAGCAGTTTAACTCCCACCAAACTGGTCCATCCACCTCAGTAGTAGCCCACAATTTTCAAAAACTAGTCTTTTTTTGGAGGGCTGTGTTTAGCCTGTCTGCATCCTCATTATAATAATCCACATTACATTTTACTTTCTTAGCTCTTAGAGCTTATTTATTAACTTATCACAGAAGCTGCCACAATAGATGGACATCAAGTAGAAGTCATACAACTGCCTCTAAGGGTGAGGGCCAGTCTCTAGTCACACTATAAGACTTTCTCTTGAATCCCAATGGCTTTTTTTTTTTTAATCTATAACATTTGAGATTTTCTGATTCTTTAGGAAACACCTTCTTCCCCACATATCAACAACTGGCTGAAGCACCTGCTCATTCAGATAACACAAATCCTTGCCTCTAGTCCCAGTTCCCACCATATCTCTGACATAAAGATTGGTGAGGGGCGGGGCGGGGGGAGGGCCCTTGAGGGGAGAACTGCCATTAATCACTGTTACTTTAGAAGTTGACCTGTACAGCTCTCTTAAAGCACCAGCCTGGCCCATGCAGGCATTTGATTAGGATTCCTAGCATAGCGTCCACTATAATTCCTTAAAAAGATATCAACATATCATTAGGAGAGGGGAGAGGGGTTGCTAACAGATTTAGAAGCAAAGCACCCCCAGATTCATTGCTGTATAAACCAAAGAGTACACTGCTATTGATAAAGGGGGAGATATTAGGAAGAGGAAACACAGACCAAGGGCTTCATAAGTGAGAATGAGCACACACTGGCGCTCCCCTACCCTGACCCACTGTTTATACAAAACCTTCAAAGAGGCATTTGTGGTTAGGCTGAAAAAAAAATGAGTAATCAACTTGTTACACTCACAAGAGGCTAACAAGCACTTTCAAGGAAAGAACAAAGAAGGTCAATATGTCTTCATGTTCTGAATATCAACATGACTTCTTTGGAAATGAGGGACAGGGAAGATAGGATAACGGAAGGTGATGCCAAGAACTAACTTTCTCTGAACTAGAACAGATGAAAGATTCATACTTACATCAGGATTCATATTTAGGATCATTAAAATTCCTTTTTTCATACATCCCTTTAAATTTTAGATCCCATTTTGCCTTTGAAACATACAGACTAGTTTAAAAGGGTTTTCAACAGGAGTGAAAGTATTGCATAGATAATGGGGAAAATCAGATAATGAATGTCAAACTGCTTTGAAAAGAACTTAGAGAAAAAATTCTTTTAAAGGGCAAGAAATTAGACAGTGGTAACACTAGTAGTACCTAATTTAGAATGAAGCACTACAATCCTAAATTGCTTATTTCATTCAGAATTTTTGCAAATACTTATATCCTTCAAGGCAATAAGTCTCCTTGGAATCAAGTCTAATGAAATAAATAAAAGTGCAAAGATTGAGACACAGCAGCTTTTAGAAACAATCCATATAATCAACACTATACCAGCTATGATATATTCAGGTGTTTTTAAGAAGCTAAACTATAATAAGATGGGAAGACAAGATATATATAGCTATATCTATATATATCTATATATATATATATAGATATATATAGGTAGACGCAACTATAACCCATTCTCTCTGTGATGGATTTACATGTCATATAGATCAGAAGTAGGAATTTTATAGTAGTATAAGAAATGAACAATTAAAAATATTCCTGCTTTCCAGTCTCCCGGCACAGGCTTGCCACGCTGCAGGTACAACAGGCCATCCTCACCTATGTCCTCTCTCCAATAACATCAAGGTAATTTCACATCACCCCTGAGAGCAAGGCTGCTTCTGCTCCCATCTAAACCCTGCTTTCCTCTCTATTCTCCAGATCCTCTTGTAGACAGTCTGAACAACCCACTCCCAAGCATTTCCACTGTCCAGCACAGCAGACCATGCTATTTTCTCTAATCTTTCTCTTCTTGGGTTTGCTTAATTTTGCTGTACCTTTTTTCTTCTCTAAAGTTTTATCTAGATTACACCCACCCTATCTTCTAATTTAAAAATCCTATAATTGATCTTGGAAAGATGAAAATTTCCTTTCCGGTCCGGGGAAAAGGAGAACTGGACAGAGCAAAACAACATCTTCTTTAGCAGGTGGTGGGGAAACCAAGTGGCGAGGCCCCAAAACTAACAGACTAATAAATGACATTCCTAGCATCAAAAAGATCTGAGTGGAATTATACCAGGAGACAACAGAACCTATACTGGCAAGTAAGTTGACGGGTAGTTTATTTCCATTTATTTATTTCTAGTTTCATTTTTTTTCAATAGCCACATAATCTTTTAATAATAATAAAAAAAAAAAGTATTGGCCCTCCCTGGTGGCCCAGCAGGTTAAAGCACAGCACTGAGAATCTAAAGCCGCTTCCGCATGAGTTCAATTCCCACCTGCCCTGGAGGTGACCACATGGTGTGACAGACCTCTCCTGACCCGCCCGCTGCTCCCCTCAGCAGTATACTTCCTTGATCTGCCTGTTCTGTTCCCCACTCTGTCTCTGGTGAAGCCTCTCACCGCCCCTGAGCCTCTGGCCTGTACCCCAGTTATGTATGCACAAATAAATAAATCTTTTTTAAAAAAAAGTATGTAGGCCCTCCCTGGTGGCGCAGCGGGTTAAAGCACAGCACTGAGAATCTAAAGCCACTTCCGCATGAGTTAGATCCCCGCCTGCCCTGGAGGTGACCACATGGCGTGGCAGACCACTGCTGACCCGCCCACTGCTCCCCTCAGCAGTGTACTTCCTTGATCTGCCTGTTCTGTTCCCAGCTCTGTCTCTGGTGAAGCCTCTCACCACCTCTGAGCCTCTGGCCTGTACCCCGGTTCTGTATGCACAAATAAATCTTGAAAAAAAAATTATAAAAAAAAAAAGTATTTAAAAATGAAACTGGAGAAAAATATCTATAAGAAACAAACCCTTTTGCATAGCCTTAACTGTAACCCACCCAAATATTACTGAGATGCAAAAATATTCAAAGATCAAAACTAAATCAAAGAACTAGCATAGGAGGTTAAAATTTAAGGATTCTTCTCTGCATATGGTGCCAATAGGAGCTAGCTGGTAGCAGTCTCAAAGGTCTCCTACTAAATGCTTCCTAGAGAAGACTATACTTTCAGGGATCATTTCTATAGTTCATTACTAAATGCTTCCTAGACGACTGATTCAAATGGTAATTCATGAGGTAGAGCATATGATCAAATTAATGTTAAGCTTTTTCTGTTTTCCTCTCCACAAGTAAAGTAGACATCTTGTTTGAATGTGTAAATAAAGTCCAGGAGAAAAAACAATAAAAATTCCAAGTCTGACTCAGGCCATTCCAAACTGGCTTTCACCTGTTTCCACTGCTCATCTTTGCAGGAAAGGAACAGAGCAGAGAGTCCTATAGAACTGGTTTTAGCTGACAACATGCCCAGCCACAATCTATAATTAGAAAGGAACCAAGTTTCCAAGTTGGAAAAAAGTAACAAAGTTACTCAGAACAGAAATGATTTTCTTTGGTATTCTGCTTACTTGCAATTCTATTCTAAGAAATGGTAAAATGGTCCCACTCCAATTTCCTGGCACCTACCTACACTTGGAACAAAATAAACAAACACACACACACCAATCTCCAGAGTTTAATTTCATTTTCCAGTGAGTGTAGAAATTTGGGGAACAGTTCTTATTGAGATAGTAAAGCTTTTAGTCAACAGCTGTCTTCATTGCACCAGTCACCGTAAACCCCGAGAACCTTAAGGTCCAGCCTTCCATGACAATGTCATGATATCACGGCATCTTTCATGGGAATAAGCACCACCCCACTCTGGTGGTGGGGTTTAGTTTACTGGCAATATGTCAATCAGATGAGGGAGAGAGGGAGGGATGGAAAGAGGAAGGGAGGTGGAGGGATGGATGAATGAGAAGGAGGGGAGAGGAAAGAGTGACATTGACTTTCTGTCTTTGGTAGAAACAGGACCTAGTTTTACAAATCAAAAACATTAAATATGTTTTCTAGTGTGAAATACAAATATATACACATACATATATAGCATTCCCAAAATCAATCTAATAAATAAATAAAACAATTTAAACATCCAGAACAGTGATGGTTTTAAAAGGTTTACAATTCCATTACAGAATCCTATAGCAGAGTCTTCAGATGAATCAGTGCAGTCCCATTACACAGATGAATAAAGTGAGACCCAGGGAAATGAATAAACATATTTAAAGGGATCCAGAAAAGAAAAACTGTCACTGTGACAATTCACACTATAACCCGTTCAGTTCACCAGCTTCAGGGATTTGCTCCCAATTATTCTAGGCAACCAACCCTACTCTCCCAGCTAGGCTACCCAACTAAAGACCATCTGGGAAATCCCTCACTATTTTCATTTCTCTCTGAAGAAAAGAGGCCATTAGTGGGCGTGAGCACATGTGGTAAGCTTCTCACAGTGTCAGCTAGCTGTAATGAGAGTTTCAACTTAAGTTGTTGAAGGGAAAAACAATCCTAGCCAATCACAGAGGGCCAGGAGAGATCTTGAAAAAGTCACCTTATTCTCATATAAACAAAGCTAGCCACCTGCAGAAATGGTAGTAAAGGTTTACTAAAACTAAAAGCCTATGTCAACTAAGATATGCATTTGGTAACACCTTTCCTTGCTGCAATGCCAAAAGGCTCCAAGGAGACAGTGGAGTATTTCCTGAGTATAGAAGCAGTTTTGCACTGAGTTCTAATTTGCTAACCCAAAAAGCTATTTTCTGCAGTTTGGCTACTGAGGAGGCCTGACTCATGAGAAAGGAGGGAAAAATTTACTCACAGATTTCCTTACTAAACACTTTCCTAAGGTTTTTTTTTGTTTTTTTTTTTGTGGTCTTGAAAAAAATCACTGTAAATAAAATCTACACATCACTATTCTTGTTTCTTATTGCTCTTAGGAAAAAACAAAAACAAAAACGGAATTCTTCACACTTTTCACAGGCCTAAATGTCAGGAAAAGTGCGGTCTGAATTCTAGGCCACCCTCAACTCACCAAACCTTTGATTTGGCTGAGGCTGCATCTGCTTGGAGTAAGGGGCCTTTTTATTTGCATGTTTTTTTTTTTTTAATTTCTTCTTCATTTTTTTTAAAGATTTATTTATTTATGCATATATAACTGGGGTACAGTTCAGAGGTGCAGAGGATGAAAGGATTCACCAGAGACAGAGTGGGGAGCAGAACAAGCAGATTCAAAAAAGTACACTGCTGAATGGAGCAGTGGGCAAGACAGGGAGGTGTGCTGTGCCATGTGGGTCACCTCTGGGATGGGGATACAACTGCACTGAAGCAGCTGCTGCCAGCTTGTAAGGGTCCCTTTTTTTGGCCTTATTCTCTTTTTTCTTTTACAATAGTTTACTTTTACATCATTTTGTGCCTTTGCCATCTCAGTTGTAATCCCTGTGAACTTCCCATCACCAAATCACCCATGTGCCATCACCATAGTCCAATGCACTTCCTTCCTCTGTTTTTGATCCCATTCCCAATTCCAACCCCGTAAAATGTCTCTGGTATATATTTGTTCATTGTTATTATTTTCTTCCCTGATCCTTTATACTCCTGCTATGAGTGAAACCATCTGGCATTTTTTCTTTTCTTTCCGGCTTATTTCACAAAGCATGTTCGTAAGGGGCCCTTTTAATGACTACTGTGAGGGAGCCTTCAGGCTATTGTGGGGCTTCAGGGCTTTTAGCTCTAGAACTCACCCTGCCTCTGGCTATGACAGGCCTGTTATTCTCTGCCTGATTCATTCCTACCAGGGTTAAGCTCCTTGAAGATAGGACCATGACATTTCATCCCCAATACCAAATAGAACACATAACAGTTATTCAATAAATATTTGTTGGAAAAAAAAAAAGAAAAACTAAGTAAGAATAGAGCACATTTTCTTGTTATTTAAATGAGTCAGCAACTTTTTTTTTTGGTACATTTTTTTCCCCATCTCAATTGTAATCCCCACGGGTTTAAGTCAGCAACTTTTAATGGCCAGAGTTAAGTGAAATAAGATTTAGTTCAAACAACTCCCTTTTAATTTCATCAGACACTAAATACTCCTGGAGACATATACAGAGATAGTCTCTGTCTGTATCTTTAGAATTGAAATGAATGGAACAAATTGTTAGGAAATCACCCCTGTCCTCCGCGACAAAGAACAGGACGAGATGCACAAGCAAGCAGAGTTTATTGAGCCAGCCAGCTGGGGTCAAGCACTCCTGCAGGCACGCAGGCCACACAAGGAGAGCAAGACCCCGACCATAGGAATGCTAAAGAATATATAGGCCCTATTGACCATCATAACTGATACAAATTCAGAGATTAACAGGTTTCCAAGAACAGATGTCTCAGCCTGGTGCTGATATTAGAGTCTAGTCTCAGCCGGTTTTAGGAGCTGGCTTCAGAAATGTTATCTGCCTGCCCTCCTTTCTGGGCCCAGGGTGAGTTAGAGACCCAGACAGAGGGGCCTAGGGGCCTAACAAAATGACAAAGTAAAGGTAGGAAAAAACACCCAAACTCCATCCACAAACATGAAGGACAATTACTGTGGTATGACTGGGAGAGGTGAAAAGGTGCTGTGGCTTGCTGGAAGCAGGAAACTGTGAATTTTGTAGTTAGTGGAGGGGCCATAAAGGGAAGGGTGAGTGGGGTGTGACAAAGAGGGAGATGGATGCTCCTACAGGCTTGTCTTAATAGGCCTCCCTGGCTCTTTGATCTTCAAAAAATGTCAACAGTCTCCTGTGGTTATTCTGGTTTCCCAACATAGCTTCCATCTTAACAAGAACTCTTCCTGTCAAGAATAAAAGTAAATGTAGAAATCAGTTTTGAGTAAAATTGATCAGTCTCCCAGCTTATGTACAAGTCCAATTAAGATGGGACGGGAGTTCTCTTTTGTGGTAAAATAATCTAAAAATCACAAGAAAATCTTGTTTCCATTAAAATAATGTATGTTTGTGTTTGATATTAAAGCCTCCTAGATCCTTAAAAAAAAAAAAAGATGGGACGGGAGTCTGTCTCTGTCGTCAGAGTTGGGTCAGAGTAACCTAGCCTTGACGTTCCCTGCCGATTGGGCAGGAAGGCCCACAGTATTTCCAGCACACTCACTGTACTGAATAGCTACTCACCCCCCGTGGACTCAGCATCCTCACACTCAACTCACATCCAAGTGACCCACAGCCTTGGCAGCAGACAGACTGAAAGGCTCCACAGTAAGACATACTTTATGACCCTCAATGTTTTCTCTTGCATCTATCAAGCTAATTTATTTTTAAATAAAGGGCAGGTTAAACCTGCTCATAAATCTAACACCTCTCACATTAAATGGAACTTAAAATAGCACAGAAGACTCTGATGACACGGCAACAAACAATTTTAGATTTTTTTTTTTATTACAGCAAAGTTTTTACCTATACTAAATAGAAAGAATGGTAACATGAGCCCTCAGGTCCACCCATCATGACCTTCATCCATTAAGAATCCCTTCATCAGGATCATCCTTAGTGAAATAGCCAGAAAAGGAGAAATGCCGGATGGTTTCACTCATAGCAGGAGTATAAAGGACCAGGCAAGAAAATAATAATAATGAACAACTATATACCAGAGATATTTTACAGGGGAGGAGTGGGGAATGGAATCACAAATGTGGGACGGGAAGTGCACTGGACTATGGTGATGGCACATGGGTGAACTGGTGGTGGGAAGCCCACGGGGATTACAACTGAGATGGAAAAAGGCACAAAAATGATGTAAAAATAAAATATTATATTATTTTAAAAAAAAAAGAAGAATCACTTCACAATTAGAATTGAACTAACATGGAAAGACAGTTACCATCCTTTACAAACTGTCATTTCTGAATGTTGTTAGGAAAATTAAAGTATTGTCATATGGCTAAATTCTTACGGAGTTCTGGAGAGAAGACAGGGTTCGGATAAATGCTGGTAGGCATAGAGACAGTAAAGTCGCTCCTTACAAGCAGTTTCCTGTCTATTTACCCGATTTCTGCAATCCCTTTTGTACCTCTGAGACAGCAAGAAAGAAACTGCACTAATAGGAAAGGAAGCAGATTAGTAGAAGTAGGTCCCAAAGTCCCAGCTTTCCATGTCAGATGGGCTTTTTGACTTCCAGGTGTCTCCATTAGCAAAAGCTCCATAGGAGAGCCAGGAAATTCTATTTATGGTAACAGCTTGCAGAATGGAGAGGCGGCTTGAAGGTTTCATTTAAGATCATGGGCATGGAAATTTTCCCTGGAACCAGAAGCCAAGAGAAAGAGAAGGAGGCTATGGGTAACTATTCCAAAGCAATGTGACAGAGGGCAGAATTCATTTTTCCAAAAAGAAAATAGTAAGAATTTTCCAATTATGTGCCTCTGCTTGGTATTACGTATACAAGTCAGGGTTTCCTGCACAGTACTCTCTGCCTTTAATAATTTAGTTGAGAACTTCTGTATTCTAAGAAAGGAGCCGAAATCTAAAATAATTCTCATTTATCTGCATACTTAGAAGAATCCTGGTAAATCTTTATGTAGGGAAAAGGGGCAGAAACTACCAACACCAGCTTGAAAGTAGCAAGGAACATTTTGTTTTAAAGTGTACAGGGAGAAAGCAGTCAAGAGGAACAGAGTTATATAAATAGTAACAGAAGATAATTTCATGCAAGACAATCGTATTGCATGCAGAATTTTGAGATTAAAATTTTATCGAGTGTTGATGAACCTTTTACTCCTGAGACCTCCACTCAGGAAAAACACAAAACAAATCAGGAGAAAACATGTAGGGGTGTGGGACAGCAGCAAAAGGTGAATTCTGTGAGAAGCCAATGAGGCTGGGTGGAGTTGTATTCTTGCCTATATCCTCAGGGTCTTGACAACGCCTGGCACATACTAGGGGCTCAGTAAATATTTATTCAACTGAGCAGAAGGAGGAGGTGTGCATCGGGGATGGACGAGTAAAACTGAACAACTCCTTCCCCTGCCCACATACGCAGGGCCTCTCCCATTCTTAACATCTGAGAGTTCTGAAATCTGGAATCATAACCCACAGAGGACAGTAGGTGAGTCAAGTTGAAAAGGTTGTGAGTTTATGAAGTTTATGTAGAAATAGATTTCCATATGCTTGCTATAGCTGCATAAACATCAGGTGTTCAATGTTACCTTGCTGCCTCTCTAGAACATAAGCTCAGTGAAGGCACAAATCACCACGGTCTTATTTTCTACTGCAGTCCCTAACAGTACCTAAGAAGTTATTAAGTGCTTCCTACTGTTGATGCAATGAACAAACGAAGCAACACAAAGAAGAGTTTTGGTGTAGAAGAGTAATAGTGTTAAAGTTGATTAATCACAAAAATATTTCCAGGGTTTTTTCCCATAAAATGAATACAGTCAGTTCCATCTGCAAATGTCTTAGTACATTCCCATCCAGAGCATTCCAGGGTTCTTTTAGTTTCTTCCTCTACTAACTAGAAACTTGGTTTTTCAACCTTGCAGCATCAAAGCTACAAGGAATCTAACCATTTCATTGCCAGTGGACACAGGCCTAGAACAGTGTAGGATCACACTCATTTTGTAAGATAATAATAGTAATGCTCTGCTCAAATAGTTACTAGCCTTCCAGAAACTTCTTACCATGTCAAGTAACTGAAAGCAAAATGTGACAACTGTGTTTTCCACCCTCTGGTAATACTTCCACAGACCACATGGTCAAGGAATACTTTAGTTGAAGACAATTGGACCTCATTCATTTAACAACTACATTGTGCTGTGTTAAGGAGGGACAGAAGGAAGCAAAAATGCACAGAAATTTTTTTAAAGGTGCTTTGGGGCCTCCCTGGTAGTGTAAGGAGTTAAAGCGCAGCCCTCTGTAGCTATCTGCAGCCACTGTAGGAGATCCATCCTAGACCAGGGAAGTAACCCACATGGCGCAACAGACCTCTCCTGACCCACCCCTTGTTTCTCTCAGAGGAACTCTATCTCTGGTGAATCCTCTGACCCCCTACACCTCTGGCCTACACCCCAGTTATTGTATGCATAAGTAAATAAATCTTTAAAAAACTGTATTTTAGAAATTTTCTCCCATTAGGTGCTAGAGAAAGTGGGTCCTACGGGTATTTAGTGGGTAGAGAACAGGGAAAACACTAAACACCCTAGAATGTATAGATCAGACTCACAACAAAGAAGTGACAATCCAAAATGTCAGTAGTACTGAGAAACTGAAGTAGAGTATTTCACACAATTCTACAGGGACCATAAGAATTAACTAAGAGCTGAATTATAAATTTTTTACACTATAGTAATCCTAACCAACATGCAGCAAGTGGCATTAACACTGATGCAGAAGCTTACTGCTATAGTTGAAATGCTGTTTGCAGTTTCAAAATTTGCTCTAAAACTTACCTTAAGTAGGTTAAAAATTGACCTCGGGCCCTCTCTGTTGGTGCAGTGGGTAAATGCAGCACTATGAAGCTAAAGCCACTTAAGCACAAGTTGGGCACTAGCCTCGGAGGTGACCCACATGGTGCAGTGTGCTTTGTTGACCTGCCTGTTCTGCTCCCCACTCTGTCTTTGGTGAATCCCTGCATCTCTGACCATACCCCAGTTCTGTATGCATAAATAAATCTTTTTAAAAATTGACCCCTATGGCTTGCCCAAGGTCACATAGCTAGTGACTGATGGTTAGAATTGCAAGTTTATTTAATTATCTTTGTTGCCTAAGTTTGTAACCACTGCCTTGTCCTACTTTAAGAGTCAGAAGATATGAAACTCACTCCTCAACAAGGGCTATTCAGAGACTTAGTCAAAGTTAACTGAAGAGAGACGGTAGGCCTAATAAGCAAAAGCCACATCCTGATAAACCATGCTCTTAAGAAGAAGACCCAACTTCTTTTTTTTTTAAAGATTTTATTATATATTTATGCATACAGAAATAGGGTACAGGCCAGAGGTGCAGAATTAGAAAGCTGATTCACCAGAAACAAGTGGGAAGCAGAACAGACAGATCAACAGGCACTGCTGTGGGGAACAGAGGGCAAGACGGGAGAGGTCTTCTGAGCCATGTGGGTTACTTCCAGGGGAGGGATCGACCTTGCATTGAAGTGGTGACAGCTTGGCTTAGCTTCACACTGCAGCGCTCTAATCAGCTGCGCCACCAGGAAGGGCCCAGAAGACCCAGTTTCTCACTATGTATCACCAGACTTATTTATTTTTGCATACAGAACTGGAGTATAGCCAGAGATGCAGGGGTGAGAGGTTTCACCAGAGACAGGGTTGGGAGCAGAACAGGCAGATCTTCTGAAATACACTGCTGAAGGGAGCAGCGGGCAGGACAGGAGAGGTCTGCTGTGCCATGTGGGTCACTTCACTGGCCAGGGATCTAAGTCATGCTGAAGTGGCTAAGGCCAGCTTCATAGTGTTGCACTTTAACACGTTGTGCCACCAGGGAGGACCCTACAAGGGATCATTTCTATCCTAAACCCCCTCGATTCCCAAGCGTGATAGGCGGTCCTTCCACGTGTCTTTAGAGCTGGATGATACCCCTGGATCTTTCCTCTTCCTTCCAGTAATCTTGAATCTTGATAGACATTCTCTATCCTCACCCTACTTAGTATTGAATGTGGGAGCAAGCAGAGTTGAGGCTACAATCCTCCTGGAGGATCTTCCAAACCACCAGGGGAGGTTGCCATCGAAGAACACCTTTGAACTTTGCCCTTTTCCAGCAATACACACCGCATTTTCACACATTTTACCAAGATATCATGAGGAACTATCAGGTGCTGCAGAATCCTGATAAAAAGCATCCAGCACTGCTCTGACCTACACATCTACTGACATCACTGAATGAGAATTCTCTTTAGAATGAGAAAAATTCCAGAATCAATGAAGTTCCTTCATTCTCAAGCTTTTTGGTTTCTTCCAACTTGAAGATTCTATTATTCTAAACCTCATGACTCAGGAAGAAACTTTGACACAGTGATTAAGCATACATGCCTGTGACTTTGAGTAAGGCACTTAACCTCTCTGATCCTCATTTAATAATATCTCACTGGGTTAAATAAGGTAATATGGGTCAATTTCTTGGCAAAGTACCTGGCATACAGAGCACTGAACAAATATTTGATTTTATTATCAATAGATTATTAAAAATAAAACTGTGGAAAAAAAATACAGAAGGTGTATGTTTGTAGTACAGAGAAAATAGTTAAAGATCACACATACCACATTCACCAGGACACAAAGGAAATCTCCCTTTTTACATGCAGTAATTTCAAAACAGTTTACTAATGGCTTGTACTCTTTGGGAAATGTTTTAAAATAAGAATAAGGGAAAAACACATCAGGGTCCTCCCTGATGATGCAACTGGTTAAAGCGCAGCACTACGAAGCTAGCGGCAGCTACTTCAGCACAAGTTTTGATCCCTGGCTGGTCTGTGGGGGTGACCCACATGGTGTAATAGACTTCTCCTGTCTCACCTGCTGCTCCCCTCAGCAGTATACCTCAACAATCTGCCTGTTCTGTTCCTCACTCTGTCTCTGGTGAATCCTCTCACCGCCCTGCACCTCTGGCCTGTACCCCAGTTCTGTATGCAAACATAAATAAATCTTGAAAAAATCTTTAAAAAAGAAAAAAATAAATGCCATGCTTACTATTCACTTTTTCCTTCAAAAGTTTAAATGTCCATCAACATCTTCTATTTGAAAAAGGGAATGGGAAGAGCCAACACCCCCAAACCGCCTGAGTTATATTTAGTCATGGTATTGGCACATGGCCTTCACTGTGAAAATTGTATTCCATCACTGCAGTAAAGCTGCCCAACCTTGAATTTGGCCGAGGGTATACCTAGGGTACACATATATGAAAATCAATGTTTGTTCATTTTCTCTACATTTGATTGAGTCAAATCTTACCCAGTGTCTAAGTTTTTGACATTACCTAAAAAGAAAAACCCTAATTAGATTACAAAATGTGTTGCTTACTTTTTACAAAAAGAGAGAACTGTAAAAGAGGAAGCAAAACAATAGCTACTATTGTACTTACTACTCATTATGTTTCAAAGAAATTTTAGGTGTTTCAGGAAATAAGCCTCAAACTGTATGCTAGAGGGAGCTGCTGAATCTACCTAGCTGTGGGAAGACTGTCCTGCCCCACTAATTTTAACTTGGCTGCCACTCTAAATCAAAATAGGCTCGGAACCTGTGACCTTTACACACCAAATCATTTTCAGAGTTTGGGCTTCTTTAGGTAACCAACAATGAGGATCCCTGTGATGGTCTGTATATAAGTGTCTTTGGAATTCCACAAATGAGTGTTCACTCTTGCCTAGGGGACATTGAACCACACCCAGAAATTGTGAAGTGCTCTCTCTCTCTTGCGTGTGTATCTTGAGCTTTTTTTTTTTTTTTTTTTTTTTTTTTTTTTAACATTTGCCATTTGTCCTTGGGCCAGAATTCATGTTGAATTTCTCTTGGTTTGTTCAAGGTTGGCACAAAGAGGTGGCTCCATAAGTGAGCCAAGAACAGCAAACCAACCTGTCACCACCCTATTCACCCTTTCCCATACCCTCCAAGGTTGGAGTTCTTTCTCCCAAGCCACTATGCTGTTTCCCTCTTTTCTGAAACAAATGTCAGGCATGTCTTAATGGCAGGTGAGTTCCTTTACCAACTACAGGATAGCTTTTTCTTTTAAAAATGTATAGTATCAACAAGATGTAGAATATTACCACCTATCCTGCAAAAGTGGGAGCAACATTTCCTAAAGGGTGCACTACAAGAAAACGTGGCTTCTTAGCAGAGCAGGTGTTTGTGTGCACATATGCAGGAAGCGTATGTGACACAAGGCGCTTTTATGGTCGGGTACTGAAAAGGCCTTCAGACAGCGGCCCAAGATAAGGAAGTGAAGCTAGCGAAAGTAATCATGCCTGGCAACTTCTGAAAAACTGCAAAAGGACCCCGTTCCTAGAGTCAGAGCTGCCTTCACCCTCCACTGGGAGAAGCGCCAAGGAACATCTATCTACTGTCTTGTTCCCTAGCTCAGCTTTCCTGTACAGTGTGGTGAGCACTTAGCGAAGAAACCGACAAAGCGCGTCGCCTCTTAAGTGCCCTTTTTACTAATACCCGGCAGAAGGCAGAGTCCAGATCCACACCCAGTCGCCCTAAACCTCCTCGGGTGGGGCGTGCCCCACCCAGCCAACCAACCTAGAATAGAATTACACCACATTCCTCTTACTATTTTTTTTTTAACTGGACCAATATAAATATCAATCTTTGCCTAACCGGGCACAGAAAAAAAAAAAGTCTTTTTCTTTCTTTTGCCGGAGATTGGCGAAACGTCCTCAGCCGTAGGGCCCCTGTCTCAGCCCGAGGAGCAGAAAGGAAAAAAGAATCCCCAGATTCATGTGGCCTGGCCCAGAGAAGTTTCCACTGGCTTGGCCGACTGCAGTTGCCAGGGTAGACACTGGGCTTGTAGAGTCTTAGCATCCCGGGATCTCGTACCATGAGCCCCCCTCTATGCTTTCCCCAGCAGTGCCAGGGAGGGGGATCCTACTTACCCCACAACGGAAATCATCATGGCAGCCACCACCAGGTAGTTGGTCTGATAATAGAGCAGGTTGCTCACCACACGATTGTTCCATTTGGAAATGTCCCTGAAGTCCGGTCGGGCGAAGCGGTCAGAGCCCGGGAAGAAATCGTCCCAGGCACGTAGCGGAGCAATATTCACGTCCATGTCGCTCAGCTTCTTGTTCTTCGCCTGTGGAATCTGGAGGCGGCGGCAGCGGCAACCGATCAGCTGAGCTGGTTTAAAGAGATCACAGTGGCTCTGCTTCCGTCGGCTCTGCGGTTGGAGGACAGCGGTGCAAACGAAATTAGGAGCGGGAGGGCGGATTGTCTGTTCTTTCTTTCGTGATTGGCTCTAAGTGGTTAACAAGAACCCGCCGAGGAAGGGACTGAGTATGACAAAGTGACGAGTGACAGAGGAAACCAGAGGGAATACCCTCTCTGAAGCGAGGTGGTAAGGTCTTCCCTGGCAGTCGGAATACAAACTGTCTCCTTTGACACATATCTTTTGAGTGTGTAACCTAGTGATGTGCGGGAAAAATACTGACAGCAGTTCACATTCCAAAATATATTTTTAAAAAATGGAATGGAAGGCGAATATAGTGTTGTTAGAGAATGAGCTGGTTTTGAAAACTAAGCAGTTAATGATCTCTGAACATCTGAATGCAGTGCTCATATTTTCCTGTTTCACCATGAGTCACTATGAATGAAATCAGATAGGACAAATGGGAAAGGACATGTAGAATGAAAAAGCTGCATTTGTTATTTCACTTCTCTTCTCTATACCTATTCTCTTGGGGACAATTATTAAACTATGGTTCATTATGATAAAGTAAACACTAAGGAAACTTCAGCGATGGGCTGTTCTTTTACTTACATTTTAAAGCAAACAGTGATCTGTTTGAACTAATTGTTCTGCACCCAGCATTTTCTGGGATTCCATTACAACAGAGCTTTCATGGTTTTACCCTAATATTGGGGGGAGGGGGTAACTTTATCTAAGTATTCACTTACTTTAATAATGTAACCCACTGCAAAGAGCAAAGAGATGTATTCATTTTAATTATCTTTTACAGGTTTTAAGTGATTAGAACCTTTAAAAGGGGGATGCATTGACTTCTTTATCTCAAATGCATGAGAAAAAAAGGTACTTTGGTTAAATGCATAATTTGGTAGACATCTCTAAGATGCTTCTGTCTTAGATAATGGAATCTCTAAACCTGAAAGTGGTGCTTTTAAAGAAAAAGAAACTGAACACTATCATCACACTATCAATTCCCTCCCCCCAAAAGGAAAGCAATAAAATACTTAATGCAAAATCTAGAAGACATACTTTAATTTTCCCTGATGGTGCAGAAGACAGTTAAAGAACTTACAATGACTCTAGGAGATTATCTTGCTATTCAGAAAATCTGTTTTTTTTTTTTTTAAATCAAATAGATACTCAACTTTAGCTCAAGTGATACTTTTTACAATAAAGTTTAAAATATGAAAATGCTCCTGACTTCTCACGTTTACTTGATTCTGGAAAAATGAGAGGGTCAAAGTTAGAAAAAGGAAAATTACCTTTTTAGCTCCCCCCATTTCCGCTGGGGACTGGGAGAAAGTAACTTAATTTCAGGGCCTACTTGTAGTACAGAATTAAGTCTCAGTACAGTGAAGCTCTCTGAAGCCATTGCAACAAGAGTTCAATCCCACGCCAAGGAGCTGACCCACATGACTCAGCAGACCTCGCCTCTCTTTTCCACTCCCCTCAGCAGTGTATTTCAGTACATTTGCCTGTTCTGTTCCCCAATCTGTCTCTGGTGAATCCTCTCACCCTCTGCATTTCTGGCCTACAACCCAGCTATTGTATGCATAAATAAATAAATAAATAAATCTTAAAAAAAATAACTTGGTTTCTTTATGTTTAGAATGGGGGATAATAAGGACACCTGTCATACAGATGAGGATAAATAATTATGTGAATAGGAAATGCTTAGTGTACAATAATTGCTCATAGTCAGATGTTATAGTTATTACTACTAATAATAATATAGCCCATGACTCATTGGTGTGTTGTTAATAGTGCTTTCACTTGATTTATTTTCTATGCCTATAAAATAAACAACCACTAACTTTTCTCTATCTTGTTGCAATTTGATTGTTGTGAAAGATTTTAGTGTGATACCAGCATACACTTTTGAGTTTTTTACAGTCTCTATGAAAGTGTTGTGGAGATTAAAAAAAAAAGGTGGACCCTCCCTGGTGGCGCAGCGGGTTAAAGCACAGCACTGAGAAGCTAAAGCCATTTCTGCATGAGTTCCGTTCCCGCCTGCCCCAGAGGAGACCACATGGTGTGGCAGACCTCTCCTGACCGGCCTGCTGCTCCCCTCAGCAGTGTACTTCATAAGGTCTGCCTGTTCTGCTCCCCACTCTACCTTTGATGAAGCCTCTCGCCACCCCTGAGCCTCTGGTCTGTACCCCAGTTTTGTATGCACAAATAAATCTTTAAAAAAAAAAAAGGTGAATGCAGCTTTGACCCCACTTTCAAGGCTCTTGCAATGTAGTGGAAACATTAACTTAAATATAAGCAGTGAAAAAATTAAAAATTAAATAATAAAGAGAACAAGGCATTAACTTTGGGGACAGCAATATTTGAGAGGTGGTAAAGGGAAAAAAGGAAGCAGAGGAGTGTAACATTCACAGAAGTGACCATATGTGGAGACAGTTTCGGTTTTGTTGTGAAGATTTACTTTATTTCTTTATGCATACAAGAGCTAAGGTATAGGCCAAAGGTGCAGGGGGTGGAGAGGTGATGGAGGGAGGGAGGTTAAGAGAGTGGGGAGCAGAACAGGCAGATCAAGTACAATGCACTGCTGAGGGAGTGGCAGAGGAGACAGCAGAGGTCTGTACCATGTGGGTCAGCTTCCTGGCCAGGGATCTAACTTGGCTGCCAACAGCTTCATAGTGCTGAGACTTAACCCCTTATGCCACCAGGGAGGATCAGGAGACACGTTTTAAAGAAGTAAGATGGAATGAGGAGACAGGCTTTAAAGAAGTAAGCTGGAATGAGCTGGTGAATGCACCTGCTCCAGTATGGTTAATCTACTTGTAAGAATAAGAAGAGAGAAACTTGGACACATACAATGACAAAGGTTGACCCTGTGAAGATAGAGGAAAGATAGCCAACAAGCCAAAGAAAGAAGCCTAGAACATCTCCTCCCCTTATGGTCCTCAGAAGGGAGGACCAAAACCTTGGACTTTGCTTTTCAGTCTTCAACCAGAACCGTGAGAAAATAAATTTCTATCATTTAATTCAACTAAGTAAATAAATAAGGGATATTGAGAAGAGCGCCAGATAGAGATGTGCCAGGCCTTGGTGCTCAGTTACAGGAAGTTAGAGGGTGTGGAATAATTCTCCTGGGCTCAAGAATTTCAAGAAGCAGCATTGTGGGTAGGCTGAGTAAATGATCTTGGTCAAGTCCAGCGTGGGCGACCTAATAGGAGCCCACAGCTGTTGCAGAGATCAGTGAGCATTAGAGAGCAATGACTAAGAACTTTGACCTTCCTGTTGCATAATACTATATGACCATTAGTGTTAGTAACAATATGATGACTATTGAGCTCAGGTGACTAAAATCTAAAAAACATTTGTTCAGTCTACTTTTACTTTTTTGCATAAAAATCCAGAGAGTTTTTTTTTTAAAAAGCAGATATTTCTTCATATGGCATAATTCCTTTCTCTCTTTCTTTCTCATGGGCAACTGGGATTAGTCTTTTTTTTTTCTCCCTTAAATATTTTACCTTTGTTGTTAAACATTTTAAATAAAAATGACTGTGTATGGAATCCTTACTTATTTCAGACATTATTTGAAATAGTATTAGTAGCAGCTCTTTGTCACTCTTCATCCAGGGGGCTGGTGCTGTACAGGCCTTCCTGGGGCTCTATACCCAGACTTGTTCTTTGACATAGGGCAACCCTGAATACTTGTCTGTATCTAAGTTATAGCAGTTAGTGTAATAGTTTCCTGTACAGCCATTTGAAATTAAAGTAACCTGAAACATGTGACCTGAAGAAAGACTGCTATCTCCTGCCAGGAATGTGGGCTGTGAACTCCATACCCCACCTACAAACTCCCCTTCCTGCCTGACAGTAACTTCCAGTTCACTGAGTGCTACTGAACTGAACCTGACTGAGGGATGAAAAAATAAAAAAGGAGATTAAATATTATATTTATTAACACCTGTATTTACTAAGTATTTATCAGGCTCCATATAATCCATTCTAGTGGTCCTCAAGCTTCATCTGATACAGAATCATCAAGGCTGTGCAGAAGGTCAGGAGACGGGCTGAACATTTGTAATACCTCATATGATGCTGATGAACCACTATGGATTTCATTCTCTCTCTCTCTCTCTCTGTCTCTCCCTCTCTCTCTCTCTCTCTCACACACACACACATTCATCTCTGAAAGAAAATAGTCCAAAACTCTATCACCATCCATTTGTCTTTAGGTGATGAGAGTATGGGTGTTCCAAACTGTTCTTTAATTTTTGCAATTTTCTTTATAGCTTTTATCTATTTCATGTTTTTCCCCACACCCATTTACACTGATTTAATTATTCTTAAAGTGTATAACAATGCAATGTTGTTGGAACAGTCCTAAAAATTAGAAAGTGAGAATTCTCTCATGTTTTGCCGTAGAAGGAAGTTTGAGCATATTATAGTGGCTCTTGCAGGAGTTTTTTCATAGAACATGTCATTTTATATAAGCACTAATATACTTATAAACATAATGTATTACAGCTGTATTTGCATGCAGCATAACAGCACTCTACACTGGACGAGATTTATTTAATTAATTAATTAATTAATTTAGTCAAGATTATAATTCCATATATAATTATAATCAAGAAAAGATGTATTGCCCGAAAGAGGCTCAGAGAAATCGCCCCGTCCCGTGGGCCCCGCCCCCGCCCTCGCACCCCAGCCACGGGCCCAGCTTCCCAGCTGGTCGGCCCTACTTCCCCGCCTGTCGGCCCCGCCCCCGCCCATCGGCCCCGCCCCGCCCCGGCCCGTCGGTCCCGCCCGCCGTGAAGGCACCTGGGAGGAGGCGGAGTACAATATGGCGGATGGCGAGGAGCCGTAAGTACCCGGGCTCAGCAGGCGCGCGGTTACGGGCTGGGTTGTGAGAGAGCGTGGCGGTGGGCGGTCGCCGCCGCCACCCGGGGTCTCCCCGTACCCCGCCCCGTCCCCTCGCCCCCCATCTCCTCGCGGCGCCCAGTATGTAGCGTGATGCTGACCCTTCTTTTATTCTCTCTTTTAGGGAGAAGAAAAGAAGGAGAATAGAGGAGCTGCTGGCTGAGAAGTTAGTGCTGCTGGGAGGCCGGGGCCCTCTCCGGGGACCCCCGCCTCCCCGACCCCAGGCCTAGGGGACCAGCCGCAGCGGGACCGGGGGGTTGGGAGGGGGGCAGTCGGAGCGCAGGCTGCGCGGCCTCATCCCCAGACCCCCGTCCCGCAGCCCCAGGTGCCAGGCGAGCGGCTCCTGCCCTCTCTTGCTCAGGCGGGCTTCGGGCCCGGGGTGCACCGCCGCAGATTTTTGCAGGGGTCAGCCAGGGTGCTTGACCCAAACGTCTTGTGGAACGACCCAGCGCCCCCTTGCCTCCATTCCATATTCTTAGAGCTCTAGTCTTGTGGAAAAAAAAAAAAAAATCTTAAAGCACGAAACGGGGATTAGTTTTAATTTTGATCTTTCATCAACATTGAGGCAATAGTATGAATTGCAAGTATTTTATGAGAACTATATATTAGGTATTGTACTAAACATTCAAGTCAAAGTAATTGGCTCCTGAAGGAGAGTGTTGACTCCAAAGAGCTTATTTTTCCTATTTATTACACATCCTATTTCTTATCAGATGCTTGGATTTGTGCTGGTGAAACAGGTTTAAACTAAATGTTTTCTAACCATGCCAACATAATTTTCTCCTCCCTACGTGGGGGTGGGGTAAGAGGGGGAAGAAGTAGTCCTGCAGTGGGTGTGGTGAGTTAGTAATTTCTGTGCCATCTCCATTAATACTTTTGAGTCTTTAGGTATCCCTCAGGAAGTTGAATAGCGAGAGGACTAGAAAGACATCCTTTATTTCATATTCCTTCCTACATTTCTTTTCCCTTCCATTTGTGCTTAAAATGACAGTTAAATTTGAATGTTTGGTGTATACCCAGTACCATACTAGGGCCTCTCTGGATTCTCTCTTTATCCTCATTTTGACCTTAAGTAGCCAAGAACAATCTACAGACAAGGTTTATGTTTGTAAATCTTCTCAAGGTCACAGGGCTATTAATTGTGGAGCCAAATTAAAATTTATCTGGTTTTTATTGCTAGTTTTGCTAATACTTCTTGATCCTTTTTGTAAAAAAAAAAAAGTGTTACTAATATACTCGAAGGTAGAAATTGTGAGGTTATAGGAAATTTGAAAATTAAAAATCATAACAAAACATGAATATCACTCTCATTGAATAAGAAAATAAATATAGTTTGAGGAGTCCCTCCTTGTTCAGTTGTTTGTTCTCAGGGTCTCCAAATGTTAGTGCCTATTTGTGGCATAATTATAACCTAAAACGTTGTGTTTTTATGGCAACAAAAAAAACACTTCATAGTCTGAAGGTTTTTAAATTAGACCTCATTCAGAAAAGAATATGTGAAAGTTCCTCTCATCCAAAAATAAATCCTATTTTTTGAATGTGAAAATGACATGAATTGTATTAGATTTGAAGCCCCACAATTCTGAAAATGAAGTTTTGTGGGTTTTTTTTAACTGATGTTTTCTGATCCAAGTGTGTTGAAGGAACAAATTGAAATTTACAGTGATCTTTTGTAGTTTCCAGGTGAAGAAAAGCCTACTGCTCATTAATTTACTACTGTCCCAAGTTTTTCTTGGGTTGCTTTAGCTACTCCAAAATATGTAGACTAATTTATTTCATCACATGTGCAGTTCTTAGCTTTAAATTGTATAATAACAACCATCAAGGGAAAGCGAAAGCATAAGCATAACAACTTGAGTGTTCCCTTTTATTTGAGCAGGTCTGGTCTCATTACCTTTTCATTTGGGGGAAACCATAATGGTTGTAAGTGTGGCTTTTTCATACTGATCTTTGCAGCTGAATTTACTGTGTTCTGTGCAGAATGGCTGTTGATGGTGGGTGTGGGGACACTGGAGACTGGGAAGGTCGCTGGAACCATGTAAAGAAGTTCCTCGAGCGATCTGGACCCTTCACACACCCTGATTTCGAACCAAGCACTGAAGTGAGAAACATTTATTTTTAAATAAATCCTCTAATAGTTCTGTGTTTCAAAAATAATAAAATGCTTCCATTTAATTTATGCTTATAATAAAAATACTAATAAAATTGTCACCTTGAAATGCTAAATTGAATATTTGCAATTGATTTTATTTGAATGTTTAATATAAATCATTTTTATATTTTTCATATATTGAGGACAGGTAACTTCATAAACTCATTTAAAATTGTAAGTCATACTTCATTTCAAACTGTAGTTTAAAATTATTTCTGACAATCATTTTTGTAGTCCTGCTTTGAGAAACTAATTTTGATAGGAAAACAGGTGTGCTTAATTTTTTAAATTTAGTTGAAGCAAGCATTTTTAAATTGAATAAAAATGCATGTTAAAGTTATGTGATTGCTGTATAATAGAAATAGAATCTGAGATTAATGTCTGATTTAAAGCAGATGTTAAATTAGATACAACTTGTTTTTCACTACAAAGTCAGAAAAGGTATTCTTTACAGTAAGTTTTATGTCCTGTGTGTTTATAAAGAAATATTGTTTTGACATAGAAATACTATCCTACTTCTAAAATGCATGCGCTTGGTTTTGACCCAGTGTCTTATCTGAGTAATCTTTTTAACCTTGGACAGATTTAATTCTGCCATTCTTTGAATATATTCTACCATATTTTCTCATGCTTCTGATTTTTTTCTCTGATAATTTAAAATACTTCTGTTGAATGATTGTTTCTAATTATAGTTCTACTTATATGTAACTTTCTAAAAGTTTAATCTATTTTTTCTTCCTGTAATCTAATGATTTCGAAGTCTCGGTCATTATATTCAAAAGGAGTTATAGTCCTTAGCTTTTTAAAAAAATTTAGATCCTTGAACATCTTGTACAGTACTTGATCCTTTGTTCCTATGGAGTTTTTGTACTTTTTTTTAGGAAGTCAGTTAAATAATTAAATTTAGTGTTTTCTACTTTTAAAGAAAAAAAATTCTTAATTATGCATAGTTTTTGTTGTTACAGATAGCCTTTTAATTTCATATAAGAAAAAAATTTAAAACATCAAAAACTCTGAACTAATTTGGGGTATTAAACTCCTGGTTCTACTTAGCTCTTAAATTTGAAATAATTTGCTAAATACCAAATACTCATCATCCCCAGTTAAATTTACATCAGAAACTGTTTTATGGTTTATTGATGTTATTTTTGGGTTTTGTCAACCAGTTTTAACATGCCTTTTCATTCTTTACAGTCTCTTCAGTTTTTGTTAGATACATGTAAAGTTCTAGTCATTGGAGCTGGCGGCTTAGGATGTGAGCTCCTGAAAAATCTGGTAATATATAAAAATATGTATTATTTTTCTTCTTTGTAATAATTAGTCATTTTCCCTTTTATGTTAGTTAGGCATTATTTTTTTTAAGATTTATTTATTCATATAGAACTGGGGTACAGGCCAGAGGTGCGGAGGGTGAGAGAATTCACCAGAGACAGAGTGGGGAGCAGAACAGGCAGATCAACGAAGTACACTGCTGAGGGGAGCAGCGGGTGGGTCAGGAGAGGTCTGCCATGCCATGTGGACTCCTCCTGGGCAGGCGGGGATCAAACTCATGCGGAAGTGGCTTAAGCCTCATAGTGCAGTGCTTTAACCTGCTGCGTCACCAGGGAGGGCCCCAGTTAGGCATTTTTTTATTTTACTTATGACCTTGCCTCTTCAGCCCTTGTTAGATAACATTAGCATGTCAAATTTCAGGCAGTAAATAAAATAGTTATATAACCTTTGGGACTTTTTAAACTCTAATGTTTTCAAGTATAAAGTTATTGGTAAAAATTGTTCTGTGCCCTTTAGCACACAAATCTGCTTACTCTTATAAAACACTCATAAAGTTTCCTGATGTAAATTATACAAACTAACAATTCATATTTTAACGTGTAATTTTAAATAATATATTATTTTTTCTCCTGAAAATAACCCAGTTAGATGGATAAGCTAATGACTCATACAGAATGAGATGCTAAAATTTAGAGTTATTTTATAACTTGCTCAAGGTTACTACACAGTAGCTTTTAATAAGTTCTTGTCAGTTTATTTAACAAAAATAGGGGGAAAATTGATTTAAAGATGTTATCTTCAGGTATCATATTCCTTGTAGTATATAAAAAGTAGAAATGCTAGAGTAGACTTATTTGAAAATGAAGCAGGTAACCAATTAAAGGCTTAAAAAGCTGACTGTGAGGCTAAAATTTAAGCAACCACATTAATTCTTCTAGGAATCACTAATGTTACTCCTAATGAAACTGTAAAAATGTAATACCCTTAATGATACTAGTGTACTATGCTGCATTCTTTGGGGGAGTGTAGGTACACATGGTCTCTGCCCTTAATAAATTGGAAATTTCACTGGGGAGACAAGTTTCACATAAAACAATAGGTATATGTATGATTTACTCTGATGGGATGCCAAAATTACAGTACTTTATCAGACATAAATACTCATGTAGTACATAAACCAAAGAATTTTAGAAAGGTAGGATTTATGGAGAGTGGGTAGCGGGTTTTATCATTTTACACACAAATCCCCTAAGGCTTAAATTAACTCTTTCCATTTAGGAAACTTACTTGCAAATGTAATATATACATACATACATACATATATATATATATATATATATATATATATATATATATATATATATATATATATATATATATATATATGAGATGACTTTTATATATATATATGACTTTTAAATGCAATTGGAGATTAGATATATATATATATGACTTTTAAATGTAATTGGAGATTAGATCTGAGGATTAGTTGTTTAGCAACTTTAGGAGTGACCTTGTTATTTATTTATTGCATTGTAATAACCTCTTATACAAAAGAAGGAAACTAAGGGTTTTCAGTTTTATCACTTACCTTGCTTATTTCAGACATAAGTACATAGAGGGAAGTATGCCTGTTTTTTAATTTATTGTAATCTCCCCAAAGCTTTTTCTAAGAAAAAGTATGTGACGTTAATATTGAGTAAGTATTTATTGATCCTCCTACCCTATAAGCCAGGCATTATTTTAGATGCTAAAAATAAGCTGTGAACAATATTGATAGGTATTTGTTGGACTTAAATTTTAGTGAAGGGAAAAAGCAAGTCAAATACACAAGGTAATAGATGGTAATAAGTGCTATGAACAAAGGAAGGATAGACTATAGGTAGCCTGGTAGGAAGGGGTAAGTGTTCAAAAAGACAAGTGTTCTTAGAGCAAAGAGGAGCAAGAACATTTCTGATAGTATAATCTGCAGGTACAGAAGTTGTGTAGTGGGAACATGGCATATATATTCCAGTACAGCAAGGATGTGGTTACAGCTAAAACAGAGGAGGGTAAGAAGCATTTTTCAGGATGCTATCAGACACATGATGAGAGACATAGGGCCTTGGAGTAACTATCAGAAAAGACTTTTGAAGGCTGTTCTAAGAACTTTGCATTTTATTCCGAATTAAGAAGTCCTTGGAGAAATTTAAGTAGACGAGTTAACTTGATCTGACTTTTAACTGGATCACTGGAATTCATATATTGAGAGAAGACTAAAGGAAAAACAGGAGGGAGCTCAGAGATTAGATAGAAGTTTGTGACAATCTCCTAAGCAGGAAGTGACAGTTACCTGGAATATGGTGGTAGGCTTGGAGGTGGAAAGAGGTCAAACTATGAAATATGTTTAAAGTCAAAAGGATTATTAGCTCATGGAGTTAAGGATGACAAAGCAAAGTTTTAGCTCTGAGCCACTGGAAAGATGGAGTTAGCATTAACTGGAAATGAGAGACTGGGGAAAATTTGGTTATGGTAATGAATTAAGGTGATTGAGTTTTGCTTTATAAAGCTGCTATCTTTTAGATGTTGTTTGTCTCGTGTTATTATTGAGAGTTCAACAGAACAAATAAACAAAAAGTATAGTCCAGAGTCTCTCTGGTTACGTGGGAGGAAAATTCCTGAATGGGGAATTGGAAACTAATTTTTAAAGCATTCTGGTTTTCATTCATATGATTCCCAAGGGAACATGTTTAAGGAATTAATCCAAACTCTGCCAAGTACTTAAGACAGATAAGGTCAGGGGGTATGAAAATTGATCCCTAATGACATTGACAAGTGCAGTTTGGGTGAGAGGTGGGAGCAGAAGCTTTTTCAAAGTAAGCTTAAGACAGCTCTCCTACCCATTTATTTCTTTTCACTTTGCAAAATAGTAGCAGCAACTCTCCTGCCCCATTAAGACAATGCAGTTGCATAGTACTTTTTGCATAACTCCTTTTGCTGATAAACTCAGCCTTTATATCATAAAACAAAAAACAGTAAGGTAAAGAGAGCAATTTGAGAGAACAAGTATGTCATCAGTAGGGACAGAAAGATGGGGAATTATTGACAAATGATTTAATTGGCTCACTTAAACTGATCAAGACCAGAAAAGCATATTATGGAGACTTAATTCTCTGATTAATTTGTACAGTGGTTGTACTGTTAGAATGCATGCCATTATTTTTGACAGTATTTTTGACTGATTGTTCTTGACTCAGTACTTTTGATAGTCCTTTTATGTGTTCAGTGTATGTGTATATAATAATCAGTTAATACTTCTGAATTGCGGCCTTATTAATATCATGTAAATTGAAATAGAGCTTGTAGGAATTACTTTTAACATTCTGAAAACATAATAGCAAGAATTAAATGCTAGTAAAATGAAAGTATCTTGCAGTAGCAAAGCCATACGTATTGAGACATGTTTGTGAAATGCAAAACTGCTATAGAAATTTTGAGTTACAGGCTGTTTAAAACTGAGTAGTTATAAATTTTTCACCCTTGTAAAAACCCTGAGATTTATGTACCTTATCAGGTGCTTGAATTAATAGATTATACATAGTTTAATATTAAGAATTTGTAGGTTTAGTACTATATTGGAAACAAATATTAAAATTTCAAATATGAGGAAATTTCTGCTTAATTGTTTTTTGTTTGTTTCTACAGGCGTTGTCTGGTTTCAGACAGATTCATGTTATAGACATGGACACTATAGATGTTTCTAACCTTAATAGACAGTTTTTATTTAGGTAAGTTTTAATGTCTAAGTTTTTTCCCCCTTAATTCTGATGATTGCCAAACTTGTGAACACAGTAGGATAGTGATTTTTAAAAACTACTAAGAGGACACTAATTTTGCATACTCAAAAAAAGTAATTACCACTTCCATTTTATGTGAGATTTTACAAGAAAATTTTGGGCATTTAAGTGAAAGTAGTTTTGCTTTGTTTTAAAAAAAATTTCCAAGTCATCTATGTGCTTTTGTGCCTTTAATACTTGGCATGTAGCTCTTTTCCTCCTGGTGGTTTCATAAGAACAAAATAGTTGGACTCTTGAGCCCTAGTGAAATATATTGGTACAGGTTCCTGAGCCAGGATTTGAGTGGTGATTCTGGGACAGTGAAGTGATGAGTGTAAACTTTTTGTAGAGGGGCAATAGAAGTGGAAAGTAAACCCAGAAGCTATTAAAATAAAACTAAGAGGAATAATTACCTTATCCATACATGAAATACAGAAATCACCTAGGAATGGATTGTTAGAAGTGACTTTAAAAAGCTTGGAGTAGACCATATATGCATATTTGATGAAAAATTCATTAGTGAATTTTAATACTTAGCTTATAAGGTTTTGAGTGACTTAGATAAAAGTGTTAATCAAGGAATTATTGTCATAGAGAGATACAGGTGTGTTCCCCCCTCCCACCCCAGTGACTAAAATAGTGACATAACTCAAATAGTACTGGTTATATAGGGTACGGTTACATTAGCAGAAAAGATTAAATTTGGGAATAGAACTCAATTTTATTATGGAAGATCTTA
Organism: Condylura cristata; assembly: GCF_000260355.1. Lineage (NCBI taxonomy): Eukaryota > Metazoa > Chordata > Mammalia > Eulipotyphla > Talpidae > Condylura > Condylura cristata. Next base: position 46,443,597 of record NW_004567105.1, read on the forward strand.
TAAAAGAAATTGAAAGATGGGTAAAACTAAGCCAAGGAAGTATTGCCATTGCTATGTAAGCTCTACATTTAACTTTCAAGTTTTATATTTTAAAATGCTCTAAAAATGATACCATTGAGTTTGTTGTTTACTGGTACAAGGATATGCACAGTCCAAACTCTTTGCCTGTATCACCTTGTTTAATCTCACAACCCTCAGGATAAGGTTAAGTAATTAGGCCAAGGTGTCCTTTAAGGATGATATATGTGGATGACCATTCTATCTAAGGTACAGATTTTGGGGGCAATGATCTAGTCCACTAATCACAGAATGATAGAAGTTGCAAACCTTTTACACAGAAACTCTCAAGGAGTTTTGTTTGTGAAATAATATTAAAGCATATGAAATTTACTACATAAAAGGATTTTGAAAATTTACTTTATCCCCTTCTCATACAAAGAGCTGTCTCCAGAGTAGTTGAATTCAATACTGATATCTTGTATCTCAATTTATGTGAGAGCCTTCCTTCTCTATTACAAGTTAAGACAAAGTCAAGTTTTTAGCCAAGAAAAAGCATTGCTGTTATTGGAGGCAAACTTGAACTGTAAAAGTATTTTTCCTTAAGTTCCCAGTTTTAAATTAAACAATTTCTAGGTCATTGATTATTTTAATTTCTTTTAAAAGTTTAATCTGTTCCCCGATATGAAGGATTAAAGAAATATGAATGTGCTCACTTTCTTTTAGGTGTCCACAGTCTAGTGGGTTTGTTAGATATTTATATATCTAACAAAAAATGTGCTGTAGAAAGAGGTTAGTGATGAAGCACTCACTGTGTATACATGGAGTGATGTATTTTTTGTGGGGAATGTTAGGAAAGAAAATGCTGTTTGTATTGATATTATGAGAGAGAATTTATGTCCTTTCCTTTAGTGACCTTTAGAGGCCATATAATTTTAGCTTATTGAAATATTGGTTACATTTGCAATTTTAGATAATGCCTTTGAAATTGCTCTTTCTTTAAATGCATCAGTAGAATAACTTCTTAAGCAATGAAAAATTTTCTATTTAATCAGCAACATGCATGGGAAGAAGATAAGTTAAAGTTCTTCCATCCCTAGAATGAATCACATTTTATGTATTTCAGCTGGGACTTGAATAGTAACAATGAGGTTCTGGGTTTGGGGGGCATATACATGAAAGGATCTGGGTCTGAGATAATAATTTCCATTAAGAAATGTCACAGTGAAAAAAGTATCACAGTGAAGTGTCTAGGAAACATGCCATTATATTTTTTTACCTAGAAAAAAAGAACATATATTTTCATTTAAGAAATACTTAACATCTATAAATAATGAATTTAAACATTAGAATGACTGATTGTTCTTCAGAAATACTTTGCTAAAAATTCAAAATATTCACTAAATACTATGGACATTTAAGTTTGAAAATTAAACCGAATCATTTAGACTTATATCATGAATGATAATTTAAGTGTAACTTTTCCTGTAGGTCTAAAGATGTCGGAAGACCTAAAGCTGAAGTTGCTGCAGAATTTCTAAATGACAGAATTCCCAATTGCAATGTAGTTCCGTATCCTTTTGACAAAAACTTAATTTTTTTAAGTTTTTGTTTTTATCTTTAAGAGATGATTAATGATGAATACAGGTAAGCAAGATGAAATAAAAACCAGCAGCAACAGCTTATTGCTGTTCAGAGATCTGCTGATAAGTTTGCTTTATACCCTCATGGTTTTTTCCTCTCAAAGTTATATAAAAATTTTTGCCCTAATTTTCAAAATATGTAGCCAATGTCATAACTTGTTATATATTATTTATTGCCTTTAATTTCAGTAATAATTTCATATCTCTTACCAGATTATAAATTCCTAGACTGAATCCAGTTAATCAGTAAGTTACCATATGGGAAGTGTGTCAGAGTATATTTATTTTTACAAGAAGTGTATATTCACACTTTTGGTTTTTGTGTCTTTAGAGCTGAGGTACTTTTCATATTTTATAGAAATTTAGGAGTTAAGCATTACTATAATGGAAATCCCACAGGATGTAAAATCAGCACACACAAATTATATGTATTTTTGTATAGTAGCAAAATTTAAATACAGTGGACATATGCAGTGGCATGTACATGACACTCAAAAAAAAAGGAGAAATATCTTGTAAATCTAAGAAAATAAGTGAGGCATTTATATGCTAAAAGCTACAAAATGTTGATGAAAGAAATCAAGCATCTATATAAAGAATTGGATAGTTAAACAGAGTTTAGTTACCCATTCTTTCCTGGTTTGTATATAAGTTTAATCAATTTATATAGGAAGGCAGAAAAATTTCTTCTGAACAATTCTGAAAAAGAATAAAGTAGAAGGAAGCATATCCACTTTCAGTATTTACTATATAGTGACAATTATCACGACTGGTGTTTCCACACAGAGAGACACAGTAAGACAAAGAGATCAGTAAAACAAAAATAGAGAAGCAGAAATAACTCCAGGCAAGTCTTGACAAAGGTACAAGTTCAGTTCAGTGGAAGATTAATTCAACAAACTGTTAATGGAACTCTTAGATAAACAAAGGCAAAAATGTAAGTCTTGAATTAAACCTCAGAATTATAAATAGTAACTAAAAATGAACCATGGTATAAGTGCAAAATCCTGTAACTCTGGAGGGTAACCGGAGAAAATCCTTGGGATCAAGGATGCGGTGAAGTCATTAAACCACATCAAAAGTATGTCCATAAAAGAAAAAAATGACAAATTGATTGTTATCAAAATTAAAAACTTTTGTCCTATGTGAAAAAATTTAGAAAAATGCAAATTGCAGAACGAGGCTGCTTTTATTTGCTGCTGAATCAGCAAGACTCCTTGATTCCAAGGATTTTCTCCGGTTACCCTCCAGAGTTACAGGATTTTGCACTTATACCGTGGTTCATTTTTAGTTACTATTTATAATTCTGAGGTTTAATTCAAGACTTACATTTTTGCCTTTGTTTATCTAAGAGTCTGCAACAAAACATATCCATTTAGCCATTTGCTGGTCTCCTTGGTTCTTTCTTTTCAATGGCCGTTGTTCTGGGCAGTTAACTGGTTGCATTGAGGTCATTTAATGTTCTGGCCCTGCACTTTGAAACATAACTTCTCAACCTAGGAAAATCTGTCCTCTCCTTTAAATTGAAATGGGTATTTTGTTCATAGCTTCATTCTACTGATAGTAACACATTGTAATTGTCAACCCTTGCTGATCTTGCAGGGTATGCAGAAATAAGGAAAAAATTAAAACAGTAAAAGGTGAGATATACTGACAATTGTGGGTTCTCAGACTGAAAAATAATTGTGAAGCAGGTATCTAACAAGGACTCTTACCTAGAATACATAAAGAACTCACAAAGTTCAATAGTAAAAAGTGCAGTTATAACATGGACAAGAAATGTGAAGGGACATTTTACTAAAGAACATACAAAAGCACACAGAAAGATGCTTAACATAACTAGCTATAATCCAAATTATGACCATAGTGAAATTACTACACACCTACTAGGATATTAAAATTTAAAAATACAACATCAAAATATATTAGAATATATTTACTGCTATGTTTGATTCACATCCCACAGCTAATTTTTTTTTTTTTAAGATTTATTTTTTCATACAGAGCTGGGGTACAAGCCAGAGATGCGGAGGGTGAGAGGATTCATCAGAGACAGAACAGGGAGCAGAACAGGCAGATCAACAAGAAGTACACTGCTGAGGGGAGCAGTGGGCGGGTCAGGAGAGGTCTGCCACCTCCAGGGCATGTGGGGATCGAACTGGGGAAGTGACTTCAGCTTCTCAGTGCTGTGCTTTAACCCACAGCGCCACCAGGGAGGGCCACCCCACAGCTAATTTTAAATAGGGTTCCCTTTCCATAGTCTCCAGCTAAGTAAAAACTGATCAGGTTTTGTTGGGCTTAAGAAAGATTCAGAAAACTGATTTACAAGCACCTTTTTTTTTTTTTTTTTTTTTTTTTTTTTGGCTTTGCAGTAACTTGAAATCTTCTGGCTAAATAATTTCTGTAATGTGCTTTCTTCTCCTACCTGACATTTATTTCTTGACTTGATGGTAATGAGTACACATAAATTCTACTTTCACAAGGCTTATGATTTTATATAAACATTAAACAGAGTAGAAGCTATAACAGGCAAGTATAATGACATGAAGGTTCAGGGATGAGAAACTAAGTGGTTAGGGGACGAATATTAGAGAATAGTTATGTCGGAAAATAAAGAGTGTGGGCTTTTTATGAGATTCCTTGAATTCCACTATTTTAGTATGACATTTTTTGTTTTAAATACATATTTATAATTTGCTTTTTATGACAATATTAAACTCACTTTGTAAATAACAAACTTAGCAACTTAAGTTCCTTTACTTAAATTCAGACATTTCAACAAGATTCAGGATTTTAATGACACTTTCTATCGACGTAAGTTCTTTCCAAATTCTTTGTTTTATAATTGTCAGTTATTTGAAGACTTCAGTTGCTTTCTTCTCTTGGTGTTTCCTTCTTAGGCAGGTTGAATGAAAAGAGTGACATATTTTAATTCTTAGTTGGCACTGTTAGCTGCATTTTTTGCTAACTTGAGTAATTGTAACTCAAGTTTAGAAACTAAGCATATATTATAATACAGAGTTGGTTTTTGTTTCTTAGAAAATGTGACTCATGTTGTATAGCAGCTCTCCTAAAAACTAAGCTTGCTTTTTATTCTTGTAGAATTTCATATAATTGTATGTGGACTGGACTCTATCATAGCCAGAAGATGGATAAACGGCATGCTGGTAAACACTTAGTGTTGTGGTTGTCTAAAGTTCTTGATGCTATTACATATATATCATGATATTTTGAAAAATCAGTTTCAATTAAGTCAATATTCTTCTTCATTTATTGCTAGTCATTAATTTTCAGGGGACAACATAAATTACTATAATCTCTTGATTTGCTATTTTATTACTCAGTAATGCAGTTGCCTTATAGAATTACTTTGTCATGCTCCTTTTATTGAATTCTTACACTCTCTACATTTAAATCCTTTCAAATAATTTTCTTAGATATCTCTTCTAAATTATGAAGATGGTGTATTAGATCCAAGCTCCATTGTCCCTTTGATAGATGGAGGGACAGAAGGTTTTAAAGGAAATGCCCGAGTAATTCTTCCTGGAATGACTGCTTGTATTGAATGCACACTAGAACTGTATCCACCACAGGTAATCAGAATAACATTTCATTTGTTTTAGAGTATTCTGGAATAAAATTTGTGTTTATTATTAGTCTATTCAGTATTGAGGATTTTTAATTTTAAAGATTTTTAAAAAAAAATCATAGTAAATGATAAAATGGGAGATTCTGCTCTATTTGAGGGAAGATATAGTGATGTCATTTTTGATATTACTTGTTTTCATTTGTATTTTTTGAGTAGCAATAAAGGGATCAAGTACAAAGCTGTATATTAGGATAGAACTATAATCTACTTCCTTTGGTTTTTACCTGTAATTGTTTCACAGAAATAAAGATACCCGGGCTAAGAATGATCTTTTTAAAGATGGAACACTAATATCAAGGACAATTAGAATTTTGATTAATAAATGTAAATGTTTTTAAGTATTGACTGGAGTTGATTTAACTTTGTTAATTTCCTTTTGTTTTGGTTTATTTTATATCATCCGATTTAAATATCAAGTAAACAAAGTAATCTTATTTTGGAATTTTTTAGCTTTTCTCATGGCCCAACATAGCTTCCATTTGTATACCTTATTAATGTAAGGCAAATCTGTTTTTACAAGCAGGTTGACCAAAGCTAAATGACACAGATGTTACTAGTTTGGGTTTTTGTTTTTGTTTTTTTAAAGATTTTACTTACTTTTTTGTATGTGGAACGTTGTGCTGATCAGAGGTGCAGGTGGTGGGAGGATTCACCAAAGACAGGGAAAAGCATAATGGGCGGATTCACTGAAATAAACTGCAAAGGAGTGCAGCAGGCAAGGTCTATGTTGTGTGGGCCAGTTCCCTGGCAGGGGGGATTGAACAGTAGTAGAGCTGAGATTTAACCCCTACATCACCAGGGAGGTCCTGATATTAGTTTTAAATCCATGATTATGGTATAAAACATTTTTGTTTTTATTAGTAAAAGACTAAGATGAATTTTAAGAATTTGTTGCAAATTAGATCATTAGTAGAAGTTAAATTTTAAGTATTGATTAGAGTCCACTAAAAAAAGGCTAATTGTGGTTTTAGGTTAATTTTCCCATGTGCACCATTGCATCTATGCCCAGGCTACCAGAACACTGTATTGAGTATGTAAGGATATTGCAGTGGCCTAAGGAGCAGCCTTTTGGAGGTAATAAAACTAATTTCATGATTCAGAATTTATGTGAAATATACATGTATTATCAATTTGCATAATTACATTTAAAACATGCTGATTTATATTTATATATTTATGTCTTTTTCTGCTCTACCCCCACCTCAATAGAAGGCGTTCCATTAGATGGAGATGATCCTGACCATATTCAGTGGATTTTCCAAAAATCCCTGGAGAGAGCATCACAATACAATATTAGGGGTGTTACATATAGACTCACTCAAGGTAAGTTAGTAATTTGTAACAAGTTTATGATTTTTGGATCATCATAATTATGTGTATATGTTGCTTTCACATAGGACCTTCAATTTGAGATCCAGAATTAATCTTTTTGGGTTCCTCAAATTTGGTAGCAATGAGCTGAGATCAGCAGAATTCATAGTACTTCTTAGCCAGGAGGGAGGAGCTCAATAAAATTATTGAATCTTGCAGGTCATCCAAGTTGAAACATTCACTTTTATTTTTCACTAAAGAGGAATTTATCACCTACTAGGGCAATCTGCTTTCACATTTGGAGAACATTATTGGCTAAATTAGAATATGTATTGAGCAGAAATCTCCCTCTTTAGTTTGGTCTGATTGCCCCCAGCTTGACCATATATAATTTTCATTCCTTTTAAAATAGTAAGTAACCATTAATATATTAAGGACTATGATCATACACCCTCCAAATCTTTGCCATGAAGATCCCTGGTTCCTTTAACCCTTTGTCATATTGCGTGATTTTTCCATCCGTCAAGTTGTTTTCTTTAACCATATTCCATTTATTTATGCGTAACTGCTTTGACTGGAATGGACCGTTGCTGGGCTGATCTTGTTTTACATAATAGATTTCTGATAATTGAAGCAGTAGTAGAGGAAAGCATGGATTTTGTTTATATTGATGCAAGATTTTGAGATTGTTATATTCTAAAATCTGAAAGTTTTTGCTACATATGCAATCACTAGCTATCTATTATAGAGTTGGCAGGATTTTTTTGGTTGTTTTTTTTTTTAAACACTCAAGAATGATGTTTTCTCTCCCCCACTCTTCTCATGCACCTGTATGTATGTGCGTATATAATTTTATGCCTGCCAAGTTATTCTTTCCAGGTTCATTTCACCTGTTGCTTTGGTAATTATACCTTTTTGAAGTAATTAAAAATTTTAGCAAACCTAAACTGACTGAAGACATCTAAATCATGCTTCTCATCAAATCTTTTTAGTTTTGTCTTATTCTCTTGATTAGACCTTACTGAACACTTCATATTTGTCTTTTTTACAAGAATGTTCCAGATATTCCATTGAAGCCTTGTTACACTGTCTTCTATATTTCCCTGATTTGCCAAGCTGGTCAGAGTAACTAATTGAAACTAGTTCAGCATATAATGCACATTAAATGAAACTTCTAGGCATATAGTGCACATTTAGTAATTATTTGAATTAACAAATGAATTCAATTTATCCTGATTAACAGCCATAAATTAATTTCAGTATGTAATTTTAGTTCCTACCCTTCTTTAGCAGGGTTTGGGTATATACTTTTCAACCTCATGATTAAGGACATTGAGTGGGAGTACAGAAACAAAATTGTGAGGGAAGTCCAGCTTTTTTGAAGGGATGTTTATGGGGAGGTTATAATTTTGGAAATACTTTTATAGGATAAGATCTCCGATACTGCTCACTATCTGTGACTACATCCTCTCGAAGTGATCACTGGGGAGTTTACAGATTAATTATGAGCTTAGCTCCTTCCTACTTCCCCTTTTCTAAAATTATACATGAATTATATTGTCAGAATGAACTTTTAAAACAGCCTTCCAAACTTCTTTACTGTCTTCCTTTAAAGACTTCTTAGATAATAGCCCTTTCTGAAGTTTTTGAAACCTGTTTACTCCTGAAGTCCTGGGGGTACTCACTGTATATAATATAGCATAATGTAATGTATCAGTTAAGGTTATGCTCTTTGAAGACAGATCTGGGTTCATAACCAACCCATCACTTACTAGGTGTATAATTTACGTTCTCACATCATTTTTCTTATCTTTAAAGTCAGTTATAAGACTAAGGATGTTATGAAAACTCAGTAATATTTAATCTTCACACAACATGTGGGATAAAATAAAGTTAACTTTTTATTATGTTACTGTCTTTAAGCTTTACTACCACTTTAAGATTCTGAACGTGAAAATGGTGGCAGTGAGACAGAAGATTGTTTCATGGTTAATTGTGCCCGTTTTCTAATTTCAAAGCCTGAAAAATCAAGTTAAAAATTATGCTTCAAATCTATTGTTTAAAATAACCTGTTTTTATAAGACATTACCATGTATTTTTTTCAGGGGTAGTAAAACGAATCATTCCTGCAGTTGCTTCCACAAATGCAGTCATTGCAGGTGAGGTAAAAAGGTTACTACTTAATTTTGTTTTGATTCCTTTAGTTTTTGATCCAGTATCTAAATTGACATTTCTGCAATTAACTTCATCTCAGAGAGCTGGTATTCTAGGAATTTGATACCTTCTTGGGATAGTTAAGTTGACAAAAAAAAAGCTGTTTGACTTTGTGTATATTTTGTCTTCCTAATTATGTCATATAGTGAAGTGCTCTGTGATAAGAGGACATTTTAGTAGCACTTTTTCAACTTTGCTCATTAATCTGAAGAAGGGAAGAAAAATATGTTATGCAAAACAAATGTAACATTTGTTACTGTCTCATTTGTACTAAAAGTATACATGTTTTAATCTATTTTTAGTCAGTAGATTAAAATATTTTATCTATACAAATTGTAAATTTATGTGTCCTGCTATATAACTGACTTTTTTAAAATACTTAATTTTCATTGAGTTAAAGCACCTTTATTTTCTCCCCACTTCAGCTGTGTGTGCCACTGAGGTTTTTAAAATAGCCACAAGGTAATGGGTTTCATTTTTATAAAGATTTATTTATTTATGCATACAAGAGTTGGGGTGCAGGCCAGAGGTGCGGGAGTGTGAGAGGATTCACCAGAGACAGTGGGGAGCAGAATGGGCAAATCTACTTATATACGCTGCTGAGGGGAGTAGCAGGAGAGACAGGAAAGGCCAGGAATTGAACTTGTGCTGCAGTGGCTGCCAATAGCTTCGTAGTGCTGAGACTTATCCCTTGCTCTACCAGCGAAGCCTGGGTTTCATTGTTAATACATATGTAATACGTGATTTGGCCTCACTCAGATATATAAAGGTGAACATTTTTTTTCATTGCAGTGCATATATTCCTCTTAATAACTACTTGGTATTCAGTGATGTAGATGGACTGTATACATACACATTTGAAGCAGAGAGAAAGGTTAGTAATAAATACTAATGAAAACTTTTTAAATCATGCAACTTTGATTTTTATGTATTAATTACCAGTTAAAAATGCTAATAAAATTGCCCACACCCTAAACATTTTATTCCAGAACTTCTGAATCCTCTCTATATGTCCTTTGTATTATAATCTGAAATATATTCTATGCAGCAGAATAAGTTAGGGAAAAATAGTATACTAGGAAAAGCAGCTGTTAAAGCATAAAAATGTATTCATAGTGAATATGAGTGGTTGTAAAATAGATTTTCATTTCATTGCTAGAAAGAAAACTATAATTGGTACATGTGCCACTGTTATTTGTTGTGTTATGTATCTGTAGGAAAACTGCCCAGCTTGCAGCCAGCTTCCTCAGAATATTCAGTTTTCTCCATCGGCTAAACTGCAGGAGGTTTTGGATTACCTAACTAACAGTGCTTCTCTGTAAGTGTCCTGGACTTTTGTTATGTTGTAGAAATAATTTTTGTGAATTTAAGGCTAAAAAGTAGAATTGTTTTTCTAAAGTCATATTTAACTTATTGTTCTCATAATTACATTTAGACAGATGAAATCTCCAGCCATCACAGCCACATTAGAGGGAAAAAATAGAACACTTTACTTACAGGTGATTTGTTTTGGGCTTTGTATTTTGTACCCCACAAAATCACATCAGAGAATTTTTATTTAATGTGGTTAACATTAATTTTGTCTTCTAGTCAGTAACCTCTATTGAAGAACGAACAAGGCCAAATCTTTCCAAGACACTGAAAGGTATTTAAAATGGATATATTTACTAATCAGTTTCTTCTTTTTGGTAAAAGTAATAAATACTTATTCCAAAGTTAAATGATGATATCCTAATTATATCTTTGAAAACATTGACAATATTGCTCTTTTAGCAAATCAGAAATCTCTTAAGAAACCAAATACAGTATTTCCTTGATTAAAGAGCAGTTTTTTTTTAAAATAATATAATAGTTTATTTTTACATCATTTTGTGCCTTTTTCCATCTCAGTTGTAATCTCCGCGGGCTTCTCATCATCAGATTACCTGAGTGCCATCACCATAGTCCAGTGCACTTCCCTCCCCCCACTGTTTTTTGATCCCATTCCATCTCCATAAATTATCTCCAGTATATAGTTGTTCATTATTATTATTTTCTGCCCTGGTCTGTTATATTTCTGTGTGAATGAAACCACCCAATATTACTCTTTTTCTTCTGGCTTATTTCACAAAGCATGATCTTCTCCAGCTCCATCCATGTTGCTGCAAAAGGCATGTGTTTCTTTTTTTTGGTTGCTGAGTTATATTCCATTGTGTATATGTACTACATCTTTTTAATCTAGTCATCCACTTTTGGGCATTTGGGTTGTTTCCATGTCTTTCCAGTTGTTAACAAGCAGCAATAAACATGGGGATACAGGTGCCTTTTTGAATCAGTGTTTTTGTGTCTTTTGGGTAAATACCCAGGAGTGGGATTGCTGGGTCATATGGAAGCTCCATTTTTAGCAGAGAAACCTCCAGATAGTTTTCCATAGTGGTTGTACTAGTTTGCATTCCCACCGGCAATGCAGGAGAGTTCCTTTTTCTCCACATCCTCAGCAACATTTGTTGTTGCTAGTTGTTTGAAGATGTGCCATTCTCACTGGGGTGAGATAGTATCTTATTGTGGTTTTAATTTGCATTTCCCTTATTACAAGTGATGTTGAACATTTTTCCATATGCTTGTTGGCCATCTGCATTTCCTTTTTGAAGTGTCTTTTTAGCAAAGAGCAAATTTTAATGTTTATCAAGGTTGTAAATACTGTGTCATATATCTGTGTTATCCTTCTTAATTGAATTTTTCCCAAAGCTAATTATTCTTTCTCTGTTTTAGAATTGGGACTCGTTGATGGACAAGAACTGGCAGTTGCTGATGTCACTACACCACAGACTGTACTATTCAAACTTCATTTTACTTCTTAAGGGGAAAAAATTGCACATAATAGAAAACACAGAAATATTTCATGTATATGGAGAAATTTAATTGATGTCAGTTTTAGCATTAGTGCTGCTAGGATTTGACTTTTTTAAAAATATATATATATACACATATATATATAAAAAATGAGCCACTCTTTTTTAATTTTATAACTATCCTTTGAAGACAATTTTGGGATTGGTGATTGTAAACGTTTTTGTTAAAATGGAAAATGATGCCTAGAGAGAGAGATTATGAGGAAATGTATTGCTTCTTTTAAAGGAGGAGGCAAAAACCCTCTTTTGTGTGAATTTCATGGTATGGCGAAATGTATTCCTCAGTTTTCATTCGAGCACCCATATATGCAAAAGGTGTCCCTTTAAAGAAGATAACATTAATATTCAAATAACACAAAATATTGCAACCTGATATCTAGAGCATATTGAACATAGGCTCCTTCTGCTTGATTTAATATTCATTTAATTCATTCAGCTGTCCAAATGAATATTAATTATTGCAAAGGTTACCTTGTCCATAATAATTTATAAATGGTGATGTAGTTGAATACCTGTGCATGGAAATGAGAAATATTTTGATCTGTTTACTTGCAGTGCCATAGAGGCCAATATGTACAACATTAAAGCCAAGACATGGATGTTTAAAGGAATTTAATGTTTAAACAGTTATCACTGATGTTTTCTCACTATTTATTAATAAAATCATACATTATCTAATTTTTTCACTGAAATTTTTAAAAGCGTATTAAGGTTTATAAGTAGCTTTGTTGTAATGTAGGAATAAGTTTTAAATGTTAGCAGAGTAATTACAACATTTTTTTTTTTTTTTTT